>NW_024386972.1:0-425386 GCF_900408965.1 Simochromis diagramma
TTAATAAACGGCCCAGGTCCAGAACATAAACTACATTTAACACGTTACAGGCGCACTTGTGGGCACCCAAGCTTGGCAGAGACGGAGTTCGGGGGGGTCCAAGCCAACGAAGACCCACGAGAGGTGGTACGTCCTGCTTAATTCGCAGACCGAGCCCAACTGTCAAGCAGGGGAGCCATCAGCCAGTGGGGTAATTCACAAAACCCTCACAAAGGAGTCCAAGGGGCTCTGCCGTGGAGCGGATGATTGCTCTTTGAGCTCCAGTGATGAGCTGCCATTTAATAAAAAGAGAGAGAGACGCTGCGTGGGTGGAGGGTAGCAGGGTACAAAAAAAATTCAGAAACGGAATCAAACCTTAACAGGCCAAGGAAATACGACACTAAGCCAAGCGATTCTGTAAATCTTCCAATGACATCATCACTAAAAACAGTCATAATGCTCGGGTCTTATTTTCTACAGTTGACAGGCTAACAAACCCTCCTGTGTCAGTGGCAGCTGAACTTCATTCGACCATGGCCTGCAATGACTTTACCAAATTCTTCACAGAAAAAATCCAAAAAATTAGACAAGCAATTGGTACATCAACAGCAGGACGAGGCATGAGTTTCTTAAAATGGGCTCATTGAGTGCAGCATGGATAAGATCTTGGAGAAGCTTACGGCTGCCGTGAATACTCAGAATAAGATCTCTGAGTGCAAAACCCCAGGTTTCTGTTCAGCACTGTAGCCAGGCTGACAAAAAGTCAGAGCTCTTTTGAGCCAACCATCCCTTTAACGTTAACTAGTAATGACTTCATGAACTTCTTCACAAATAAAATTTTTATCATTAGAGAAAAAATTACCAACAATCATCCCACAGATGTAATATTATCTACAGCTACTCTTAACTTCAATAATTACTTCCTCCAAGCCATCAACGTGTCTTTTAGACCCCATTCCTACAAAACTGCTCAAAGAAGTCCTGCCATTAATTAATTCTTCGATCTT
Organism: Simochromis diagramma; assembly: GCF_900408965.1. Taxonomy (NCBI): domain Eukaryota; kingdom Metazoa; phylum Chordata; class Actinopteri; order Cichliformes; family Cichlidae; genus Simochromis; species Simochromis diagramma. The sequence goes on from NW_024386972.1 coordinate 987, forward strand.
AAATATGATCAACCTATCTCTAATGATCGGCTATGTACCACAGGCCTTCAAGCTAGCTGTAGTTAAACCTTTACTCAAAAAGCCATCTCTAGACCCAGCAGTTTTAGCTAATTATAGGCCAATCTCCAACCTTCCTTTCATATCAAAAATCCTTGAAAGAGTAGTTGTCAAACAGCTAACAGATCATCTGCAGAGGAATGGTTTATTTGAAGAGTTTCAGTCAGGTTTCAGAGCTCATCACAGCACAGAAACAGCTTTAGTGAAGGTTACAAATGATCTTCTTATGGCCTCTGACAGTGGACTCATCTCTGTGCTTGTCCTGCTAGACCTTAGTGCAGCATTCGATACTGTCGACCATAATATCCTATTAGAGCGATTAGAACATGCTGTAGGTATTACAGGTACTGCACTGCAGTGGTTTGTATCATATCTATCTAATAGACTCCAATTTGTGCATGTAAATGGAGAGTCCTCTTCACACACTGAGGTTAATTATGGAGTTCCACAGGGTTCAGTGCTAGGACCAATTCTGTTTACATTATACATGCTTCCCTTAGGCAGCATCATTAGTAGACATAGCATACATTTTCACTGCTATGCAGATGACACCCAGCTCTATCTGTCCATGAAGCCAGATAACACACACCAATTAGTTAAACTGCAGGAATGTCTTCAAGACATAAAGACCTGGATGGCCGCTAACTTTCTGCTTCTTAATTCAGATAAAACTGAGGTTATTGTACTTGGCCCTGAAAAGCTTAGAAATATGGTATCTAACCAGATTCTTACTCTGGATGGCATTACCTTGGCCTCCAGTAACGCTGTGAGGAACCTTGGAGTCATTTTTGACCAGGACATGTCCTTCAATGCACATATTAAACAAATATGTAAGACTGCGTTCTTCCATTTGCACAACATCTCTAAAATTAGAAATATCCTGTCTCAGAGTGACGCTGAAAAACTAGTTCATGCATTTATTACTTCCAGGCTGGACTACTGTAATTCATTATTATCAGGATGTCCAAAAAACTCACTGAAAAGCCTTCAGCTAATCCAAAATGCTGCAGCAAGAGTACTGACAGGGACTAGAAAGAGAGAGCATATTTCTCCTGTTTTGGTTTCACTTCATTGGCTTCCTGTTAAATCCAGAATTGAATTCAAAATCCTGCTCCTCACATACAAGGTCTTAAAACAATCAGGCCCCATCTTATCTTAATGACCATGTAGTGCCATATCACCCTATTAGAGCACTTCACTCTTGCACTGCAGGCCTACTTGTTGTTCCTAGGGTATTTAAAAGTAGAATGGGAGGCAGAGCCTTCAGCTTTCAGGCCCCTCTTCTTTTGGAACCAGCTCCCAATTATGATTCAGGAGACAGACACCCCGTCTGGCTTTAAGATAAGGATTAAAACCTTCCTTTTTGATAAAGCATATACTTAGGGCTGGATCAGGTGCTAGGCTCCTGGGCTTCCCATTCTTCTTCACTCACCTTCTTTTTTTCCACTGACTATGTTTTATACATACTCTCCATTTAATCAACAGTTATTTTTAATCTTTGGCTCTTTCACAGCATGTCTTTGTTCTGGTTTCAGGAACTTTACCCCAACGTCAGGCTCTGCAACGCTCTGAGAAACTGCAAAAAATATGTTAGCCTGTTTAATGTTAATGTTCATGACAGCACTATTAAAGAAAGACTCAACAAGCATGGTTTGTTTGGAAGGGTTGTCAAGACAAAGCCTTTTCTCTCTAAAGAGAACATAGCAACATGGTTTAAATTTGCAGTTGAATCTGAATAAACCACAACCTCTGGGACAATGTTCTTTAAAACACATTAGACCAAGATGGAAATATCTGGCTATAATGCGCAATGCCACATTTGGCTAAATCCAAACTCAGCACATCACAGCATGCCTCATCGTGACTGTCAAGCACGATGATGTAGACACTTTGCGGTCACTGAATTAACCATAAATTCCTCTGTGTATCACAACAGTTCTAGAGTAGATCGAGGTGATTTGACAACTGTACTGACTTGTAACAAGATTTTAAATCCCACCTAAGTAGTAGGGGTGCAACGATACACAAAATTCACGGTTCGGTTCGGTTCGAAACTTTGGTGTCACGGTTCGATATTTTTTCGATACAAAAAAAATGTTCATGCCTTTTTAATTTGTCATTTATTAAAATTATAAATATATATTTTAACTCAAAAGTACAGTTTTTAAATTTAACCCTAACCCTTGTGCGTGTTTTTTATTTTGACAGCGAATGCGCACCTGCGGACCACTTATGTGCAGCCCTGGTTATTTAGCTCGTCATATTGCAGCCACAGAAATTCTTTTGTCCATGAAACCATAAAGCTGCACTTTCTTTTTGACTTATAGTCTGATTTGTCATAACTTTTGTTTTGTGGTAAGCTTTTCTTTGGCTGTCACTTCTTCACTCTGACCTGTCTTATTTGGCTCAGCAGAACTAAAATATATATCCTGCTGCTTTTACACACGCACTCACATAAGCTCAGCGATTCTCTGCGCGATCAACCTCTCACATGTTTAAGCTTGCTGCGTGAGATTTCACTTGTCATGTTTGCATAGTAAGCTAACGATTAATAAGACGATGTCAGAGGAATTGGTGCACAAATTATCATCACTCACAGATCAGTGCTGTCACTCTCTATACACAGTTCGCGCGATTGCAAAGTGAAAGCAAAAAAAACAAGCGCAAATTCAAACGCGATTGCAATATGTCACATATTGACAGTGGCTCACCGATGCCAATGACATAATTACCCAGCTACATTTCTGAAAGAATGCAAAAGCATTGACATATATTTTTCCTTCCTACAATAGCCCGACGGGCAGGGCAGAGATAGATTTTGGTAAACCGACTGAAAAAAATCGCTAGCCCCGGGACGTTGGGCTAGCGATATTGCGAGCCCTGTATCTGATTGAGGAATCACTCATCTTTGGAAAAGAGAGTTTATTACAGAGAAATGTCTCTTTCCAAAATAAAAGCTATACTATCCGCTTCTTCTGGGCTATATTCTCACACCATATTAAACATATAAGGAGAATCATGTGCTAACAGCTGTCTAAATGACTTGGCTAAAGTTAGTAGCATGCTTGCTTGTTTTTTTTCTGCTTCCACTTGTCTTTGCACTAGGATGATGTCGGCGTAAATGTGCAGTCATATTCGTTGTGTTCCCACTAGTGCTTTCAGGTTAATCTCGTTGAAATGACCTTAACGCCACAACACGGCAAATCTCCGTTAACGAGCTACTGCCGATCGCCCCGTGCATGGGGCTAGACGGCCAACACGTTAACGAGCTAACTGCGCTAACACACTAGTTCCCACCCATGTAATTGAGCATTGCATGGCACATCCAACATACTGTTTTACTTTAGTCCATGACTCGCTTACCTTCAGGGTCATACGTCACATGAAAACCAAAATAATTCCAAACGCCAGATCTGAATGAGGGTGGGGGAGGTCCATGTTACAAGGATAGCTTAAATTCTGTCTCGCTAGCTTGCCCTGCGCTCTTCCTTCTGACGATGCTGTCTGTGTTGAGCGCTCAGTGAATCTGCATTCGACTACTCCGCCTAGGCTGCACTGTCGAGCCTAGGCGGAGTAGTCGAATGCAGATTCACTGAGCGCTCAACACAGACAGCATCGTCAGAAGGAAAGTTGATAAAATAAATTACAAATTTTGTATTGTTCGATACATATGCGTACCGAACCGAAAGCACTGTATCGAACGGTTCAATATCGATACGAGTATCGTTGCACCCCTACTACTTAGTAGGGGTGCAGATTCACTGAGCGCTCAACACAGACAGCATCGTCAGAAGGAAGAGAGCAGGGCAAGCTAGCGAGACAGAAGTTAAGCTCTCCTTGCAACATGGACCTCCCCCACCCTCATTCAGATCTGGCGTTTGGAATTATTTTGGTTTTCATGTGACGTATGACCCTGAAGGTAAGCGAGTCATGGACTAAAGTAAAACAGTATGTTGGATGTGCCACGCAATGCTCAATTACATGGGTGAGAACTAGTGTGTTAGCGCAGTTAGCTCGTTAACGTGTTGGCCGTCTAGCCCCATGCATGGGGAGATCGGCGGTAGCTCGTTAACGGAGATTTGCCGTGTTGTGGCGTTAAGGTCATTTCAACGAGATTAACCTGAAAGCACTAGTGGGAACACAACGAATATGACTGCACATTTACGCCGACATCATCCTAGTGCAAAGACAAGTGGAAGCAGAAAAAAAACAAGCAAGCATGCTACTAACTTTAGCCGAGTCATTTAGACAGCTGTTAGCACATGATTCTCCTTATATGTTTAATATGCTGCTGAGAATATAGCCCAGAAGAAGCGGATAGTATAGCTTTTATTTTGGAAAGAGACATTTCTCTGTAATAAACTCTCTTTTCCAAAGATGAGTGATTCCTCAATCAGATACAGGGCTCGCAATATCGCTAGCCCAACGTCCCGGGGCTAGCGATTTTTTTCAGTCGGTTTACCAAAATCTATCTCTGCCCTGCCCGTCGGGCTATTGTAGGAAGGAAAAATATATGTCAATGCTTTTGCATTCTTTCAGAAATGTAGCTGGGTAATTATGTCATTGGCATCGGTGAGCCACTGTCAATATGTGACATATTGCAATCGCGTTTGAATTTGCGCTTGTTTTTTTGCTTTCACTTTGCAATCGCGCGAACTGTGTATAGAGAGCGACAGCACTAATCTGTGAGTGATAATAATTTGTGCACCAATTCCTCTGACATCGTCTTATTAATTGTTAGCTTACTATGCAAACATGACAAGTGAAATCTCCCGCAGCAAGCTTAAACATGTGAGAGGTTGATCGCGCAGAGAATCGCTGAGCTTATGTGAGTGCGTGTGTAAAAGCAGCAGGATATATATTTGACTACGATGACCTGGATGACTGAGAACCTTCACAGACAGATATATATTTTAGTTCTGCTGAGCCAAATAAGACAGGTCAGGGTGAAGAAGTGACAGCCAAAGAAAAGCTTACCACAAAACGGAGAAGTTATGACAAATCAGACTACAAGGCAAAAAGAAAGTGCAGCTTTATGGTTTCATGGACAAAATAATTTCTGTGGCTGCAATATGACGAGCTAAATAACCAGGGCTGCACATAAGTGGTCCGCAGGTGCGCATTCGCTGTCAAAATAAAAAACACGCACAAGGGTTAGGGTTAAATTTAAAAACTGTACTTTTGAGTTAAAATATATATTTATAATTTTATTAAATGACAAATTAAAAAGGCATGAACATTTTTTTTGTATCGAAAAAATATCGAACCGTGACACCAAAGTATCGAACCGAACCGAACCGTGAATTTTGTGTATCGTTGCACCCCTACTAAGTAGGCATATTTTTTTCTTAATTCTTAATGTTTAATATTACCTTGGTGTGTAGTGCCCTTCGTTCCTGTGGGGTGTCTCAGCATGTTTAAGCTGAGACATCACACAGGAATAAGGTGGCTTACCAAACTGAAACTTGCATTTTGATACAACTACACACATATAGAGTCTCGTAAATTAATTTTGCACAATTGTGATTCCTTCATGTTGGCACAATTTGCCGAGACAGACACAAAGGCTTGACAGATACTGAAAACCACATCTGGTGATGTCCCTGTTTGTGCTGCTGGTAAAAATTATAACGTACACTAACTACTGAAAGCGTTAGTCACAGATTACAGACCAGCTTCATAGTATCAGTGTTGCCATGCCTGATGGAAGCAACACAAAATCAGTGGCATTGTGCTGTACAGGCCCAATTAGAATTATTAGAATTCATTAGAATTATTCTATATATAGATATAATAATTAGATAATTAAATAGATGGGTTGGTATTATAAATATAGTTGTTTATCTTTTAGATGTAGATAAAAACATGTTTGACCAAAGAGCAGGAAATAAGCGAGTACAAGCTCGCTGTATCTAAAAGTGTCAGCTGAGTGCAAAGTAAGGCTTATAGGTTCAAGTTCAAGTCTTCTGCCAACAGCAGGAACCAGATTTCTGTAGGAAATAATCATGACACATCATCTCTCAATTAAATGAATATGTGTTTAAGCACCTCATTTCCAAGAAGCAAACTCTGGCATTGTGCCGCATTTGACTCTGTGTAATGGAAAAAAACAACACACCACTCTCTGTTGACAGAGTAGTAGTGGATAAACAGGTTTAGACATAATGGCTGCCAGTTAATTGCTGTAATTAAACGAGTTGAGGAACATTTGAACACTGGTAATCCTTGCAAATGTATTTCTCAAATGTCTTGTGTTCCTTCTTTCAGATATTGCTATCACTTGATCTATCAGCAGGGCCTTCTTCCTTTAATTCTCCACCACTACTATGTCCAGCTGGTTAGCTGAAATCTTTAGCCAGCCACTATTGTTGTGTTGTAGATAAACTGGTTGGTTTCACTGATGTTCGCAGTAGGAATTGTCTGCAATGTTGCATTCAAATCTTCTAGTAGACTTTTGGGTACTTCTGGTACTCTTAATAATCGGCCACAAAGGGTGCAGGTTTCCAGCCTAGCCGCAATTTTCTCTTTCAGGTCAGCTGCTCTGGCATTCAACGCCTGCAACGCACCAGTTGTTCTAGATGCTCAATCATGGAGTGTGAGGATGATTAACTCTATGCTGACCTGACATCCTGTCTCTTTCTTGCCTTATTATTTGCGTTGTACTTCATGAGTCTCCAGTTATGATAGCAGTTGCTTCTTTAACACTGAGCTACTACTTCATTTGATATTAGTGTAGATGTTAGTTGTCAAAGGAGTTGTGTCACGGCTGGCGGAGTGAGCCGTGTGGTGTGGAGGAAAAGGAGGACCCAAAATGCGGCAATGACTGATGATTCGAGTGATGTTTATTTACAAAGTGGCAGTGGCAGAAACAGGCAACGAAGCGTGAGAGATTACTAACGGAAACCTAAACTGGGAGAAACTAACTGACAAACCTGAGACCATACAAAAGGGGTGCGGGGCAGAGAGACGCAGACCAAGGAACAGGTTAATGGTGGAGTGGGGTAACATGACACAATATGTTCAGTTTTAGCCCTGGCGCAGGGGGCCTCTTGTGCATCGGCCTAACTGGGGGGCTCTTCAACTGGCGGGGAGGTTGTTCCATTCTTGCAGGAGTCCACTCTGCAGGTGGGGGAGAGACATAGGAGAGGTGGAGAATAAACTTAACCTGGGTGTCTGTTGTCTTGTGTAGTCTGGGAGACGATTGAATGTTGGGGTGGGTACAGTTTCCTCTGCGGTGGGGTAGGGTGGGCTGCCCCGGGTCCTGTGGGGCTTGGCAGTGTTACTGTAGGCCCCGGTCTGGATGGACCTGGGCTCCCTTGCCTTGGTGGGTACCAGAGGACGGGGGTGCCTACTGGGGTCAGCGGGGGAGCTGGCCCTAGGCAGGGGCATCCTCCCCTCCCTCCTTTTCCTCCCCATCCCTGGCTACCTCCCTCTTCCCGCTCCACCACACTCACCCACACAGGTAGGGCCTTGGGGTGCGGGTGTGTCACAAGGGTGCAGGGGAGACATTCCCCCCCCCTCTGTCCCCTTCTGGCCACCTGTGCCTCAATTTTATCTCACAACTTAGACATCCACATTACTTACACTCTCATAACACACACATATATATATATATAGGGCCTTGAGGGTGGGCACGTTAACGGCGTCCAGTGGACGGTCTGTGTACTCAAACCTACCTCTGGCGCTGGTGCCCACCTCTCAATTTTAAATCCATGTAGGCATTGAGGGTTCTCGGGAGGGGCCGTGCTAACACCTGCTGCTCTCTGGCAGCAGCACCATGCTCTCCCTTGTTTTAAATGCACTTTAGAACAACACGCAGCAACACTACACATGAGCGGGAGGAGGGAGGTATGGGGTCTTCACACACCCCCGTTCTCTGCTAGCCATTGGGGCGGGGGGGGGGGGGCTGGGAGGAGATGTTAGCTGTCCGATTGGCCTCCCTGCTGCTGCGGAGCCTGGGACGGTCTGCTTGCCTCCACCCCGGGGGGAAGGGTAACATCTCTTGGGTCTGGGTTCTGTTTCCCCCTCTGGGGGCGAGGGTACCTGGACCCGGGGTATAGAGTATGTTTGGGGAGTGTGATTGTGTGTACATGTCCATTTATGTCAATCCTTACGTTGGGTGAGTGCTGAGTGTTTGTATATGTGTGCATGAGGGTGGGAATGCATGTTTGTGTCTGTGTGTGCCTGTTTGTCTGTGTCTATATGTCAGGTCGGGTCTTAGACTCCACCTCTCTGGGAACTCCCAGGCCCTCCAAGGCCTATCTCCCCTCACCACACTCCCTGCCGGTGACTGATGCCCTCAGGGGTCGGTGCATTGGTGGTTCTTGGTGTCCGGGGCTGGGCACTCAGGTATGTACCGGCTCACTCCCGGTGGCTACCTGGCGGGGCCTGGCGCCTGTTGCTCGGTCAGGCCTCCTCCGGGGTGCGGGGGGCCCTCGGGCCTCCGGCCTCTGGGCCTGCGGCTCGGTTCACTCTGGCACAGCTGGCTGCCGGCAGAGCCGGCGGGCACGCCGGTGCAGCCCCCACTAGCCTCTGCTCGGTGGCTAATGGGTGACGCCTCATCTGGGGATCCTCAGCCCTTCCCATGAGGGTGGCACGGATGCCCCTCCGGTGGTCCTCCTTGGGCTCTCGCACTCTGGGGCCTCTGGATGTCTGGGGCCTGGATCTCCTCCATGCCTGCTTCATGCCCTGGGGGACGGGGCTATGGCTCGCTACATCCTCTTGCAGACCATTACATGTGGAAACCATTTGAATACAAGCACACTGATCCACACAGGTGTGCACACGGATGTTCACTGCTCGTCGACTTAAATTACACCTTTCTTGGCTGCTACTTCAAAGCACATTGTGCGCTGTCTGTCCTGCGTGCTGCACAACAATATTGAATATTTAGTATTTACTGCTGTTTACACTTAGCTAGATTAATGCGATGGTGTTGTGTTTAGTATGTTGCTTTGGTTTTTTTTTGCTTGTTTTCTATTCTTCTTCTCTCAACAGGTGATCCAGGAGATTTTTTTTTCTTTCCTCCCCCCCTTTCTCACTGTCCCTCTCCCCTTCTGTTTTTCTTTTCCTTCCTCTTTCTTTCTCCCTTTCCTATCCCTCACTCATGTCTGTCCCGTCTGTAACATCTGAAAATAAAATATAATAAATAATAAAAACAAAGGTCGATCAAATGGACCAAAACGGCAATGCCACGATGATCCATGTGGCAAAGTAAATCCATTGGGTATCCTTGTTGGTCTTCAGACAACAATTCTGATGGCTAAAGAACCAAATGGGACAGGCAAAAAAAAAAAAAAAAAAAAAAAAAAAAAAAAAGGTTGTGAAACATTCAAAAGCTGCAAATAATCACAAAGAGACTAAAAACATCATCATGTTTAAGAGAAGAGAAAATCCACCATGCATCACCTGATAAAATACTTCACATTTCTAAGACTTTAAAATAGCATTTTAAATTTTCCAAGACTTAGAGTTTGTAATTTAATTTAACTCAATTCAATTGTACTTATATGGAACGAACAAGTGCTTTGATGTGAGTGGGAAAAAAAACCCTCCTTTGTAACAGAAACTAGGCTCAGGTAGGGGCATCCATCTGCTGCGACCAGTTGGTGGTGAGGGGAGGAAGACAGGACACATTAATACGGGCTGTATGAAGGCTTTGCACACAAAGCCTTCATACAGCCTTCATACAGCCTTCAGCCTTCATACAGCCTTCATACAGTGTTTTTCCACTGCACTGAATAATAAGCAGCAGAAAAAGCGTTTATTGTTAAGAATGTAAGTTTCAAGATTGAGTTTCCTCCTCGTGATGGGAGCTAACAAAACAAAACGAAAATATTTAAACTGCAGCAGGAACTAAAAATACATATGGTTTTCAGGTTTGACAAGTCTTTATGCCTGTCCACCGAAGGAGTGTGTCAACATATTGATGTCAAGCTGGTTCAAAATGAAGTTACAGACCTTACATGTATGTAGTACTATCAAAATGTAGGTTTCAGTTTTGGCAAGCAAGTTTATTTCTGTGTGGGGTGCAGGGGCCACATTGCAGGGGTAGCAGGCTAAGCAGTGATCGAAGTTGTTACTGTAAGAAGAGTTTAGCACTGCACTTTTGATATTGGCTTTCATTTTTCAATCAAAATGTTGATTCATGAGAGTGGTTATGAGCAGCAGTAACCATTACCTTAATCATGTCACCATGATTGTCACTCAAAATTGTTTTTTTTGAGTGTATTGATTTATTCATTTCATGCAGTATTATATGATATGTTGCCTGTATGATAAAATTCAGCATGCAACCTGCCTATATATTTCAGCACAAAAAGTAAGCAAATTTATGCGTTTAGAAGATCTTGGTGATAGATTATAGTCCATGAGATTTCCAATGATCAGTAAACCGAAACCCTGCAATTATCTGTCCTTCAATCATTTTTGGAACACGTTATATTGGATCTTCTTTCACATCTCATCTTGCTTTCGTTATTGGCCCTCATTAATGGGATTGTAATATTAAACTAGAAAGCGAACATTTCAGAAGAAATTTTAAGTGTGCCTATGCCGCTGCCAATGAGTGTAGTTTACCATTCATACGACTACAGGGAGCAAAACGCAGCAGAGCAGCTATTCTCCATCATGAACTATGGTAAAAACAAACATCGCTCGCGCCTCACAGATGACAGCTTACCCTTGCGTAAAGATGAATTGACTTCGTACAGCCCCGATTTGCAGACGCTGTGCGCAGAGGTTCAGGAGCAAAAGTCCCATTGTACCATGGCAGACACAACGATGTTTGTATGAACATGCTTTGTAGCATTTCTTTATTGACCCACACAGCCGGCTGTAGCTTTTCAACTCACAGCCTGACACACACCAACACAACAGCCGAGAGAGCACAGACTTTAAGCTGGAGAGGCGTGATTGCAGATGCAATCTATATATAGTCAACTACAAAATTACAACAAAAACTGTCTTCTAAACATGAATTTAAATACTTTAAACAAAGCAACCCAGTTGTGAGATTTATAAGTAATATGATTGATATGTGTAATTATTCTGTCAAGCTCTGTAAAACTTTAGCACCTTAGAAACTTAAGTTTAGCTAACTAAACTGAACTGTTTTTCCAATGTGCATCAGCAGGATAAAGAAAAGCAAAGAAGTCACATTGCTGTTCCACCCAATAATCTGTCATACCATTTCATGTAGCTAGGTCACATTTTGCTTTAAATTATTTTTTTTTATTACCGTAAGCATTATAAATCAATTTTTCAGGACTTTAGGACTGTTTTTCCAGTAAACCACAGTTTAATGTTGAGAATACAGATGTACTATTTAATCAAAATATTTCAAAAGATCTTATTAATTCTGACTATTAAAACATTTCTGCAAGGAGTATGAAACACATAACACTAAGTGTAAAATTGCTTAAATGCACATAATTGTCTCGCTTTGGTGATGCCTAAAGTGATTCTGCATTCAGTTAATATACTCAAAGGAAAGACTTCTGCAAGTGTAAGCAACAACCAGCACTGAAAGCACATCTCTCAGCAAGAGGTAGAGAGCTTTTGTAACCCACTGAGATCCATAAAGTAAACTGCTGCTACTTTTCCATGACTAATTATCTTTTTAAAAATTGTTTAAATTTTAAATATCATGAAATGCAAGTACTTGGAACAAGTACAATTTCATAGCTTTTTAATTACTTTTTAATTTCATTTTTTCTTTACCGACTTACTGATGACTTCAGCAAGTTAGATAACAGTCATTGTTCTTACTCACAAAAGTATGAATGATTGTTATGAGGAAGCAAGTGTATTTTCTCATAAGCATTATGAACAATGCAAAAGACATTTATGGAACTGTGCCAGCACTGACAATACAAAAACCTTCTGGTGTGAGTCCTGCAGTATCACATGAGACTTTTATGAGCCAAAGAAGCAGACGTGCAAGGGTAACTAATTTATTAAAGTTTCAATTAACTTTTAACGGTTAAGTAAATTTTTAAATAAATTATTATTTTGATTTCAATGAGTTGCACAATAATTAATAATTGTAATTGTAATAATTGTGATAATTCAAATGCAGATCACCATGCATTTAAACTTTTGATCTAAAAATTACTTGAAAAACTGTATACATACATATGGTTTATCTCTGTTTAATGCTTTTAATGTTTTTCAGTTTTTTGTTATGTATTTTAATTTATCCTTATTTGATTATTAGGTTTGACTTTTCAGCAATGGCAGGTCAAATTCTGTTACCAGTGCTGTTTTTGGTGATTATAAGTAAGTAGTAATTAAACTAAATCTAGTAGTTATTGTTGTATTTATTCGCTGATTCAGGTTTACTGATGTGTTCAACTGTTTTTATTGCAGGGTGTGTGAATCCTCAAAGTAAGTTAAAAATTAGTCTCTATAACCTCTATTACCTCTCTATAATTCAAAATCAAAAAGCTTTGTGGTTCAAAGGTTTTATGATATTTCAAGATTATAGCCATTGCCAGTTGATAAGACAAACTGCTAAAGTCACTATTTACTTGACAGGATCACTGAGTAGCTTTAAACAGTATATATATATATATATATATATATATATATATATATATATATATATATATATATATATATATATATATATATATGTTTATATTTATTTATTTAATTTAATTAATTTATTTTTTGTCATAGGTCCCACAACATCAGGTAAGTTAAAATACCTCTTGAAATTTAAATTTAAATGACCTCTTTACACTCATCACTCCTTGAAAGCAAGAAATATTTGACTTAAACACAATATTTGTTTGCTGATTCAATTGTTTGCATTATACAGTAGATTGAATATTTTAAGTCTTTACATATAAATGTGATTTTCCAGGCACAAGATAGGCGTGGAAAAAAGCGTAGCACAGTACTGCTATTATAAGGCAACAGTAAAAAAAACCCAAAACAAACAAAAAAACGTACATTAACACATTCCACCATCTGCCAACGTTAAGTACCAAAAATGAAACTCATTTATTCATAGCACAGAAAAGATTAAGCTGGTTGGTTTACACAATTTGGCACACGGTAAATCAACGCTTTCTGTGGCATGAAACTGTGTGGCTGCAGATCTTTTAAATAAGACCCCCTCATAAAATTATCAGAGTAACCTCATCTGAGTTCTGTTAGGTGTGGCTGTGTGCAGACAGGAATAGGACCCAAGGTGCAGACTCCGGAGACAGTCGTGAACTCAAAAAGGCTTTAATTTGGTACTCAAAATATAACATAACTGAAAAAACTCAAAACAAACTTAAACTGGAGGAATGACAGAACACACAGCTAGGAAAACGGTAGATCGCGACACGGACACAGAGAAACACAGGGCTTAAATACACAGAGGGAGCAATCAGGGAATGGGTAACAGGAGGGAAACACAGCTGGGGCAAATCAGGCCTAACGAGACAAGGGGAAGCAAAACCAGACACATTAACATCAGACATGGACTTTCAAATTAAAACAGGAAACACATAACACAAACTGAACAAAGACACAGACTCGCACGCACTGCAACAGAGGGAACAGAGACGTGGGACCAGGGCAGACACAGACACTGACTGGACACGGGGATATAGCCACTAAGGACACACAGAGACGTGAACTAGACAAGGGGATACAGCTGACAGGGGAGACAGAGCAGCTAGAGAAGACAGAGACATAAACTATAAGACAGAACTCAAAGAAACCAAAGACTAGAAAGTATAAATAATATAATAAACTCAAAACCCCTGAGTCAACGACCCAGGCATCCTAACAGTACCCCCCCCTTAAGGGCTGGCTTCCAGACAGCCCAAACCAAAACACCAAAACAAAAAAACCCAAAAACAACCCAACCAGGGCGGGCGGCGGGGGAAACAGGATGGAGGGCTCGAAACAAACCAAACAAGGAGCCAGAAACAAAAAAAAGAACAAACAACGGAGCCTGGAAAGCAACAGAACAAAACACAGGAACAAAGTCCAAAACAACAGCACCAAGGCCCAGGCATAGTCCAAAAGCAAACAAACAAAAGAGCTCACGAAAGGCGCAGAGGCCCAGGCAATAGTCTCAAAAAAGTTCAGGGGGGCCGGCCCGGAGGCTAACGGCACAACAGTCCAAACCCGGGCAGGTCAGGGGGGCGGCCCGGAGGCTGATGGTCCAAGAGCCCAGAAAACAGGTCAGGAGGCCGGCCAGGCGGGAGGCAACGGTGGCGACCGAGCAGATCAGGAGGCCGGCCGGGCGGGAGGCACCGACGGCGACCGAGCAGATCAGGAGGCCGGCCGGGCGGGAGGCACCGACGGCGACGTAGTTCAGGGGGCCGTCCATGACGGCAATGACGTCCAGTCATCGGCCGGACAGGACGTGCAGGACGAGCAGGCCGGACAGGACGAGCAGGACGTGCAGGACGAGCAGGACGTGCAGGACGAGCAGGACGTGCAGGCCGGACAAGATGTGCAGGACGTGCAGGCCGTGCAGGACGTGCAGGCCGGAGAGGACGTGCAGGAACAGACAGCATGGAGACCTCAGGAGCAGACGAAGCTGAACACTCGGAGGCCGGACCAGGCGGAGCTACAGAGGCTGAGGCCGGACCAGGCGGAGCTGCAGAGGCTGAGGTCGGATCAGGCGGAGCTGCAGAGGCCGAGGCTGGACCAGGCGGAGCTGCAGACTCGGGGGCCGGACCAGGCGGAACTGCAGACTCGGGGGCCGGACCAGACGGAACTGCAGACTCGGAGGCCGGACCAGGCGGAGCTGCAGATGCAGGACCAGGCGGAGCTGCAGACTCGGAGGCCGGACCAGACGGAACTGCAGACTCGGAGGCCGGACCAGGCGGTGGAGCCGGTGGTAGCTGAACGGCCTCGCCAGAACCATCAGCAGACACTGGGACGTGCTGGCTGGGTCCTCCCGGACCCCCAGCTGACGAGGCAAGAGGCTGAACGGGCCCCTCGGATCCTCCAGCAGGAAGAGACGGCTGAAGCGGTTCCTCGGACCCTCCAGCAGAGACAGGTGGCTGAACGGGCCCCTCGGACCCTCCAGCAGAGACAGGTGGCTGAACGGGCCCCTCGGACCCTCCAGCAGAGACAGGAGGCTGAACTGGCCCCTCGGATCCTCCAGCAGGAAGAGACGGCTGAAGCGGTTCCTCGGACCCTCCAGCAGAGACAGGTGGCTGAAGCGGTTCCTCGGACCCTCCAGCGGAGACAAGTGGCTGAACGGGCCCCTCGGACCCTCCAGCGGAGACAGGTGGCTGAACGGGCCCCTCGGGCCCTCCAGCTGACGAGGCGTGAGACTGAACGGGCTCCTCGG
This sequence comes from Simochromis diagramma, assembly GCF_900408965.1. Lineage (NCBI taxonomy): Eukaryota > Metazoa > Chordata > Actinopteri > Cichliformes > Cichlidae > Simochromis > Simochromis diagramma. The sequence continues at coordinate 16,354 of NW_024386972.1, forward strand.
GCCCTCCAGCTGACGAGGCGTGAGGCTGAATGGGCTCCCCGGGCCCTCCAGCTGACGTGGCGTGAGACTGAACGGATGACCGAGGAGAGGAGCGACGGTGGCGTCGCTTCCTTTTAGACGAGGGAACAGGAACCGGTGGAGAAACGGAGACCTCCTCCTCATCCTCCGACCACACAGCCGCCAGAAAAAAGGCAGGCGAACAGACAGGCGAACAAGGTCCCGGCTGGCGTGAGGAAGGGGAGGAAGCCTGCAGTGGCGATGAGGCAGAGTGTGCGTTGCCCTGCGGCAGCGGTGGGGAAGATGTAGTGAGGGAGAGAGCAAGCTCACTAGCCCTGACTTGCTCTCTCCAGGCAGTTATGGTGTTCCCCAACTCAGTGTCCTTAGCAAACTGGCTAAGCCAGGGATTATGCCGAATGATGGCCTCCACCGCGCTCAGCCCCACTGCCATGGTCCTTAAATCCGAGGACTGGGCGATGCGGTCGAGCAGGCTCACCAGCCGCTCCATCTCGCCGCTGAACTCTGAGAAAAAGGAGTCTGCAGGGTCCATGTTCTGGTCGCGATCTTCTGTTATGTGTGGCTGCGTGCAGACAAGAATAGGACCCAAGGTGCAGACTCCGGAGACAGTCGTGAACTCAAAAAGGCTTTAATTTGGTACTCAAAATATAACATAACTGAAAAAACTCAAAACAAACTTAAACTGGAGGAATGACAGAACACACAGCTAGGAAAACGGTAGATCGCGACACGGACACAGAGAAACACAGGGCTTAAATACACAGAGGGAGCAATCAGGGAATGGGTAACAGGAGGGAAACACAGCTGGGGCAAATCAGGCCTAACGAGACAAGGGGAAGCAAAACCAGACACATTAACATCAGACATGGACTTTCAAAGTAAAACAGGAAACACATAACACAAACTGAACAAAGACACAGACTCGCACGCACTGCAACAGAGGGAACAGAGACGTGGGACCAGGGCAGACACAGACACTGACTGGACACGGGGATATAGCCACTAAGGACACACAGAGACGCGAACTAGACAAGGGGATACAGCTGACAGGGGAGATAGAGCAGCTAGAGAAGACAGAGACATAAACTATAAGACAGAACTCAAAGAAACCAAAAACTAGAAAGTATAAATAATATAATAAACTCAAAACCCCTGAGTCAACGACCCAGGCATCCTAACAAGTTCAGTCTTAGGCAACCATCTCATTGTTTCTTACAGTTTCTTAAAATACTAAAACCTTTTGCTTTTAGAAATAATTTATTAATTCTCATTACATATCTTGGAAGAACAAAGACAAACTTTGTTTCTGATTGTTGGGTTGATGGAAACAATGAATAGTTTCAATCAGGGGCAGATCTAGAAGGGTGGCATAGGGTGGCAAGTGCCACCCTAAAATTATCTCTTGCCGCCCGAAGTGCCACTCTAGTTTTGCATATGACAATGTTCTTTATTAGAATAAGATAGCATTAACACTTTGAGCGTAGTTACAGTTAACAGTCAATATAAATGCTAAAACTGAACATATTGTGTCATGTTACCCCACTCCACCATTAACAAATGGTTCAGCCTATAGCGCAGACCGGTTATTTTCTTGTTTTCAGTAGCAAGGGTGCTTATGATTGTGCCAGAGCACATTTTGAACAAAACCATGGGAATTTCAGATTTCACACAGGTGGTTGGTTGTTATACTCTGGAAATGGAATGAAGGTGAGTGTTATTAACCGTTTGGGATCCACAGACACGCTGCACCTCTAAATCACATGACTGACATTTAAGCTGACATAGCAACAAGCTGCAGCCACGCTGAGTCTCTATTTCAGCCTGTGTTGAAAGTTCGGACTTCAAAGTTTTTAAATTTTATCTGAGGCCAGACCACAGTGACCTCCCTGAACAGGGTCCAGTAACCATCACAGTGGCAGATATCCAAGAAAGGGTCTCCAGTATGAAGAGTTGGACAGCACCAGGGCCCGACATGGTTCACGCCTACTGGCTAAAGAAGCTGACTGCACTCCACGAGCGTCTGGCAGCACAAATGAACCAGCTGCTAGTTAACGAGAGACACCCAGAATGTCTAACCGAAGGTCGGACGGTCCTGATCCCCAAGGACCCCAAGAAGGGACCGGTCCCCTCCAACTACCGACCAATAACCTGCCTCAGTACTACATGGAAGCTCCTGTCAGGCATCATATCGGCTAAGATGAACAGGCACATGGGTCAATACATGAGCGGGACACAGAAAGGAATTGGCAAGAATACCAGAGGCGCAAAACACCAGCTACTGGTAGACAGAACAGTCAGCCGAGACTGCAAGACCAGACTGACCAACCTGTGCACTGCCTGGATTGATTACAAGAAGGCCTATGACTCAATGCCCAACAGCTGGATACTGGAATGCCTAGAATTGTACAAGATCAATGGGACCCTAAGAGCCTTCATCAGGAACTCAATGGGGATGTGGCGTACAACACTAGAGGCCAACTCCAAGCCCATAGCACAAGTCACCATCAAGTGCGGGATCTACCAAGGAGATGTTCTTTCCCCACTGCTGTTCTGCCTAGGCCTGAACCCCCTCAGTGAGATCATTAACAAGACTGGCTACGGATACCGACTACGGAACGGAGCAGTTGTCAGCCACCTCCTGTACATGGATGACATCAAGCTGTATGCCAAGAGTGAACGAGACATCGATTCACTGATCCACACTACCAGGCTATACAGCAATGACATTGGAATGTCGTTCGGACTGGAAAAGTGTAGTCGGATGGTAACAAAGAGAGGGAAGGTAGTCAGAACTGAGGGGATTGAACTACCAGAAGGCAACATTGCAGACATAGAGGACAGTTACAAGTACCTGGGGATCCCGCAGGCGAATGGGAACCATGAAGAGGCCGCTAGAAAAGCTGCAACCACCAAGTACCTGCAGAGGGTCAGGCAAGTCCTGAGGAGTCAGCTGAATGGTAAGAACAAGATCCGGGCCATCAACACGTACGCCCTGCCCGTGATCAGGTACCCTGCTGGGGTAATAGGCTGGCCAAAGGAGGAGATAGAAGCCACTGACATAAAGACAAGAAAGCTCCTTACCATGCATGGAGGGTTTCACCCCAAGTCCAGCACCCTGAGGCTGTACGCTAAGCGGAAGGAAGGGGGTCGGGGACTGGTGAGTGTCAGCACCACAGTCCAGGATGAGACAACGAACATCCAAGAATACATTGGGAAGATGGCCCCAACTGACCGAGTGCTCAGTCACCACTTTCCTATTGGTGGAAAAATGTACCACATCAACAAATTAAAAAAAAAAAAGCCAACACATGGGATTTGGTTGTTAAGGAAGTGGGGAAGTTTTGGGAGTGACGTGACGGCCGCGAGACAGAGAGAGAGAGAGAGAGAGTTTTTAGAAGTGGGAGATTTATGACGTTTAGCGTGGTGTGTATAGTTAGTGTGTTGTGTTGTCTTGTGCAGTTAGTCTGTTGTGTAGTCATTGTTTTGTGTGTGTGTGTCAGTGAGGGCACTAATGAATGTCACAAAGGCACATTGCAATGTAAACATTGTTACCAGGTAGAAAACCAGCTGAGTGACACACCTCCTGTTGTCAGGCCTGTAGTCTTCGTGTGGTGGAGGAGAATGCTGACTATTAAAACATTTCTGCAAGGAGTATGAAACACATAACACTAAGTGTAAAAATGCTTAGTGTTATTTTATTTAACACTAAGCATGTGTTAACATGCTTAGTGTTAAATTAAAAAAAACTTTTTTTTTTACTAGCACACATAATTTGTGGGGCATCTTATTGCAAGACCTGATTGTTCTCTCATTTTAGTTAGAGTGATATTTTTAAATGGTTGTACAAAATAAAATAAAAAAACGGCAGGTGTATTGGCTGCATTTTTAGATAAATAGTTGTATATGTTTACAAAATATGTGCATAATTTTTCAAAATGTACAATTTATATTTGCATTTCAAGGTATAAAAATAATTTACTCAACATGTCTGGTTTTTTACAGTAAAAAAAATACTAGGATTTTAAGTTTTTGTGTGACTTCAGATCAGTAATATTAATACAGTATGTCAATGAAAAAACAACTATAAATATCATGCTGCATTTTTTATAAGTTCATACTAAAATTTAAAAATTCAAAACACTAAAGCTATTCTATTACACGTGTATGCAAAAAATACACTGCACCCAAAATATTTTGCAGTTCAGCAATACTAATCTTTTTATTTAAACTTTTAGCAGAACTTTAAACCTAAGTATTTAAAGTAATATTAATACTCTCCGTGAATCGCTACCTTATCGTGGTGGAGAAGTTTGTGCCCCCAGGGATCCCAGGGGCTATCTTGTCTGGGGGCTTTTGCCCCCTGGTAGGGTCTCCCATGGCAAATTGGTCCTGGGTGAGGGACCAGACAAAGAGCAATTCAGAAGACCCTTATGAAGAGAACATCGAGGGAACAGTTTACCCTGCCCGGGATAGTGTTACCAGGGCCTCGCCCTGGAGCCAAGCCCAGGGAGGGTGCCCGAGGGCAAGCGTCTGGTGGCCGGGCCTTAGTCCATGGGGCCCGGCCGGACACAGCCCGAAGAGGATACATGGGCCCATCCTCCTGCAGGCCCACCACCCGCAAGAGGCGCTATAGGGGTCGGGTGCATTGTGTGCCGGGCGGCGGCCAGGAGTGGAGGCCCTGGCGGACTGATCCCCGGCTTCCAAGACTGGCAATAGGGACATGGAATCTCACCTCTCTGGTGGGGAAGGAGCCTGAGTTAGTGCGTGAGGTTGAGAGGTACCGGCTAGATATAGTCGGGCTCACCTCTACGCATGGCTTGAGCTCTGGAACCAGTCTCCTGGAGAGGGGCTGGACTCTGTCTCAGTCTGGAGTTGCCCCTGGTGAGAGGCGGCGGGCTGGGGTGGGTATTCTAATATCCCCTCGGCTTGCTGCCGGTACGTTGTGGTTTTTCCTGGTGGATGAGAGGGTTTGTACCCTGCGCCTTAGGGTCAAGGAACGGGTCCTGACTCTTATCTGCGCTTATGCGCCGAGTGGCAGTTCAGAGTACCCAGCCTTCTTAGAATCCCGGGGGGGGGGGCTGCTGGAAGGTGCTCCTCCTGGAGACTCTGTTGTCCTGCTTGGAGACTTCAATGCTCACGTGGGTAACGACAGTGAGACCTGGAGGGGCGTGATTGGGAGGAACGGCCTCCCTGATCTGAACCCGAGCGGTGTTTTGTTATTGGACTTCTGTGCAAATCACAGTTTGGCCATAATGAACACCTTGTTCGAACATAAGAGTTTCCATAAGTGCACGTGGCACCAGGACGCTCTAGGCCGCAGGTCGATGATCGATTTTGTAATCGTATCACCAGACCTACGACCATATGTTCTGGACACTCGGGTAAAGAGAGGGGCTGAGCTGCCAACTGATCACCACCTGGTGGTTAGTTGGATCAGGTGGCGGGGGAGGACGCTGGACAGACCCGGTGCACCTAAACGCGTAGTGAGGGTGTCCTGGGAACGTCTAGCAGAGGCCCCAGTCCGCGAGATCTTCAACGCACACCTCCGGCAGAGCTTCAACAGCATTCCGAGGGAGACTGGGGACACTGAGTCCAAATGGACCATGTTCAGCGTCTGCATTGCCGAAGCTGCTGCATTGAGCTGCGGCCACAATGTGGTTGGTGCCTGCCGTGGTGGTAATCCCGAACCAAATGGTGGACACCAGAGGTGAAGGGAGCCACCAGGCTGAAGAAGGAGTCCTATTGGGCTTGGTTAGCCTGTGGGACTCCGGAGGCAGCTGACAGGTATCGACAGGCCAAGCGGAATGTGGCTCGGGCAGTGGCTGAAGCAAACACTCGGGTGTGGGAGGAGTTCGGAGAGGCCATGGAAAAAGACTTTCGGACTGCCTCGAAGAGATTCTGGCACACCGTCAGGCGTCCCAGGAGGGGAAAGCGGTGCTCTACCTGCACTGTGTATAGTGCTGGCGGAGCGCTGCTGACGTCAACTGAGAAAATTGTCAGGCGGTGGAAGGAATACTTCGAGGACCTCTCAATTTACCGGTCGATCTACGTCCCTACCCTCACCTATGGCCACGAGCTGTGGGTATAGGTGAGGCGCCTCCTGGGTGAGGTGTTCCGGGCATGTCCCACCGGGAGGAGGCCCGGGGCAGACCCAGGACACGCTGGAGAGATTATATCTCTCGGCTGGCCTGGGAACGCCTTGGAGTTCCCCCAGATAAGCTGGAGGAGGTGGCTGGGGAGAGGGAGGTCTGGGCTTCTCTGCTTAGGCTGCTGCCCCCGCGACCCGGCCTTGGATAAAGCGGATGAAGAAGATGGATGGATTAATAAAGTAATTTCAAAATGCAATTTTATGCAGGCTTCAGAAACTCTTTGGTTCTAAAAAAAAAAAGGTGCAATATCAGACCAAAGTAATGTTTATATTCAAGAAAAAACTAAAAAGGTTGGAAAATGGACCCTTTTATGCTTAAAGTTTAACATAAATAGATATCCAGAGTGGAAAATAGTGCAAATAAATGCAAACACGGCTTCATGACACTCATCTTTTATCAAGATGGATGTCAGTGTAAGCTGTTTCTATGACAATGAACCTGAGACCGAATTTTGTGTAATTTCTATACAAAACTTAACACAAGTATGAAAAAAGTGGGGTTTTTTTCCAAACCAGACGTGTTTAGCCCGCAACACAGTTTTTTTTCAAAGTAAAACCTGAGTCTGTCCATTGTACATTGACAGCGCACAGACGTCCGAGCTCCATATATCGGTTGTTAAGCTTAACGTAGGAATGATTTACAAACATTCAGAGATGAACTTACACACTTGCTTTACTTCTCTGGGATAGCTTGCTCGGAGATGAAATGCCAGTTTGGCAGCATGTAGCAAGAATCCAGATGCTTTCAGTGTGAAGTAATTCCAGACCGCCAACAGGTCTCGCACTAAACAGCCGCTCTATCGCGTGACGTATACTGCTCTGATGTGCTAGTGTCACTACCTGGGTTACGCTACGTCGCAAGTTTTGTGAGGTGCTTTTGTAAATATTTAATGGATCGGGTTACATTTTTTATTTCTCCCCTATATCCGATCCAGTAATTTAGGTCAGGATCAGACCGATACCGATACTGTATATCGGATCGGTCCATCCCTATTAGTAACTGATAATAACAAAGTAAAACTGTGTGAAGATTTTGCTTAAGCAGATTGCAGAGGTTAACCTTAAATGTATGTACATACTTATGGACTATATTAGTAAGTTGAAGTAAGTAGTTCATACTCATAAGATCTCTGAATGTAATTATAGAATATATATCATACATATTTCAACACTATCCCCACAAGTCCCCGGTTTCTCGATGAAAGTTCTCCTGTTTTTCCCTTGCATCCCTTTATATACTTTGGACAGTCATATAATTAGATTTATGTGAGTAAAAATTATAATTCATTCATTGGTGTGTAAATTACTTGGGGTTAGAGAACTTATTTGTAAATATGGAAAAGTAAATAAGTAAATATGCTAGTAAGAAAAATAAAAAAATAAAAAAATAAAAATGTAGATCTATTCACTACCCAGTGGGTGATGACAGTGTGATTACATTTATCTTTCATGTGAAGTACCATCAGTTACAGGAATGGGCATTGTGTCACTAATAAGTAAAAAGAGAGTTTGCTGAAATGTGCATCGTGTCAAATCATTTTGAATGGTACACAACCTCTGTTTTACACCAACATGGATAGTTTGGAAATTGAAAATTGTTTATTGGTTAGATTTTTGCTTGTCTGACATTACTGGAATGTCAGACAAGCTCATGTACATATGAAGGCAGATGAACAAATACATACTTATGTATGCATTTGTTGTGTTATTAAATGTAACGTTTAATTGTTTGCTGACAGGTCCTGTGACAACAGCTAAGTTAGAATCATTTGTTGGTAATCTTTAGAGCTCTCTCAGGATGGAGGGAGATGCAGACATAAATACACACAAGGGCAAACGAGGGAACAAACCACAGGAGCAAACACAGCTGAACGTGATCTAACTAACGAGACAGGGGGAAACAAACTAGACATGATGCACTCCATAAAGGAGACTATCAAAGTAAAACAGGAAGCACTAAGACACAGACTAATTCACACAACATGGCACAGGAGCTGGGAGGAAAATAAGATGGACTAGGGAGATACAGTGGGACAAAAAAGTATTTAGTCAGCCACCGATTGTGCAAGTTCCCCCACTTAAAATGATGACAGAGGTCAGTAATTTGCACCAGAGGTACACTTCAACTGTGAGAGACAGAATGTGAAAAAAAAATCCATGAATTCACATGGTAGGATTTGTAAAGAATTTATTTGTAAATCAGGGTGAAAAATAAGTATTTGGTCACCTCAAACATGGAAAATCTCTGGCTCTCACAAACCTGTAACGTCTTCTGTAAGAAGCTTTTCTGTCCCCCACTCGTTACCTGTATGAATGGCACCTGTTTGAACTCATCATCTGTATAAAAGACACCTGTCCACAGCCGCAAACAGTCAGACTCCAAACTCCGCCATTGCCAAGACCAAAGAGCTTTCGAAGGACACCAGGAAAAGTATTGTAGACCTGCACCAGACTGGGAAGAGTGAATCTACAATAGGCAAGCAGCTTGGTGTGAAAAAATCAACTGTGGGAGCAATCATCAGAAAATGGAAGACATACAAGACCACTGATAATCTCCCTCGATCTGGGGCTCCACGCAAGATCTCATCTCATGGGGTCAAAATGATCATGAGAACGGTGAGCAAAGATCCCAGAACCACACGGGGGGACCTGGTGAATGACCTGCAGAGAGCTGGGACCAAAGTAACAAAGGTCACCATCAGTAACACACTACAACGGGAGGGAATCAAATCCCGCAGTGCCAGACGTGTTCCGCTGCTGAAGCCAGTGCATGTCCAGGCCTGTCTGAAGTTTGCCAGAGAGCACATGGATGATACAGCAGAGGATTGGGAGAATGTCATGTGGTCAGATGAAACCAAAGTAGAACTTTTTGGTATAAACTCAACTCGTCGTGTTTGGAAGAAGAAGAATACTGAGTTGCATCCCAAGAACACCATACCTATTGTGAAGCATGGGGGTGGAAACATCATGCTATGGGGCTGTTCTTCTGCCAAGGGGACAGGACGACTGATCCGTGTTAAGGACAGAATGAATGGGGCCATGTATCGTGAGATTTTGAGCCAAAACCTCCTTCCATCAGTGAGAACTTTGAAGATGAAACGAGGCTGGGTCTTCCAACATGACAATGATCCAAAACACACCGCCCGGGCAACAAAGGAGTGGCTCCGTAAGAAGCATTTGAAAGTCCTGGAGTGGCCTAGCCAGTCTCCAGACCTCAACCCCATAGAAAATCTGTGGCGGGAGTTGAAAGTCCGTGTTGCTCGGCGACAGCCCCAAAACATCACTGCTCTCGAGAAGATCTGCATGGAGGAATGGGCCAAAATACCAGCTACTGTGTGTGCAAACCTGGTAAAGACCTATAGTAAACATTTGACCTCTGTTATTGCCAACAAAGGTTATGTTACAAAGTATTGGGTTGTATTTTTGTTATTGACCAAATACTTATTTTCCACCCTGATTTACGAATAAATTCTTTACAAATCCTACCATGTGGATTCATGGATTTTTTTTTCACATTCTGTCTCTCACAGTTGAAGTGTACCTCTGGTGCAAATTACTGACCTCTGTCATCATTTTAGGTGGGGGAACTTGCACAATCGGTGGCTGACTAAATACTTTTTTGCCCCACTGTAATGGGATGAGACAACGAGGGGGACACAGACAGTTAAGGGAGATGAGACACACACAGAGAGCAAGGGAACAAGGAACTGAGAGGGCGAGAGAGCACAAGAGAGAGCTATGACGGGCTGGGAAAACATGGATAAAGATGACAGACAGGGGAGACATGGAATGAACACGAGAAGGGGGGACATGGGAAGAGAAAAGGGAAACAAGACATAAGCACACACATGTGCACATAAACACAAACACATAGAGAGGGACACAGAGGACAAAGACACAATGGGAGCCTAAATGGACAAGAAACCAAACAGGGAATATAAGAAACTCAAAACAGACTAAACTTAAGACTACCAATGAACCTAAAACATTAACCATAAATCAAAATAACTCCAAAACACAGGAAAGTAAAAATGCTGGGTCAAAATGACCTGGAACCATGACAATACATGTATGCATTTCTTCTGTGATTTAATGTAACATTTATTTGTTTGCCTGTTTGCTGACAGGTCCTGTGACAACAGCTAAGTTAGAATAATTTGTTTGTATAGTGATATTTCAAGAAAAAATTGCAATACTGAGTAATTATGTAATAAGAGAAATGCATACTTTTAAATTCAGTATTTTGTATTTATTATTAGATCTCTCCATATAGTCATTAGCAACTTTGGTTCAATGCTATTATATTTCAAAATAATCCACGTTATGACTTGATAACAAACTGCAGCAAGCTTAGTATTTTATATATATATATATATATATATATATATATATATATATATATATATATATATATATATGTATGCATTAATTGTTAAAATAAACATGACATTTGTTTATCATTTGTTTTGTCATAGGTTCTGTGACATCAGGTGAGCTGAAATATTTTTTTATGGTTTTTAGACACTTTCATATAACTTTAAAAAGAATCAGAGTTTCAAGGCTATTATGATATTTCAAAAATATCCCCTGAAATGTCAGGATTACCTGTGGATACCAAAAAGTTAAATTGCAGTATTGTGTGAGTCCATGAAATAATTCAGGAAATAATTTGTTCAAACTCATTAGATCTAGTCATATAATCATTAAAATCTGTTGTTTAATGTTATCACCTGTCAAGATTATCTATATTACCAAAGACAACTTTAAAGAAAAATGAATGGCTTTAAGCTCAATATTTATGTAAATATATGTATGTTTTATTTAGTTTTTATATTAAACTTGGAAAAAGCAAATATTTGTTACTTGTTTTTATTTTAAAGGTCCTGAGGCACCAGGTAAGTCAAAATAATTTCTTTATATACTTTTAAAATAGTCCTGTGGCCATCACAGCAATTATAGCTAGGCCACTTAGAGAATTAAACTCTTTTTTGTCAAAGCAAAACTAGGGCTGGATTTTTCTTTCTTTCTTTCTTTTACGCTAAGCTTACAGTTAAGCAAACTATTTTCCCTTTGGGCTGCAGATATTTTTAAACATTTACTTTTTTATTTCATTTATTAAATATTTGTCAGATACATTTGACCTGATTTCTGTCATAGCTATAATATATTTTTTAAATTTTTGTTGTTTTCTTTTGATATTCCTTCCTTAACATACGAAAGCTGTCTATGTGAAGGATTTATTATGGTTGTTCATTATGTTACATTTAAAAAGACAGAATCAATGGGATTTCTGATCTGCAAATATTAACACTGTAATAAAACGAGGTAAACATTGATAAATAAGGCAAACATGGATAAAAAAACAGATCCATCAACTTTTATTTTGTTATCCTCTTTTGTTATTTCCAGCACCACTCTACCCTATTTCTGGAACGATAATGGGCCGTACTCTCGATGGAAGTTCTCCTGTTATTCCCCTGCTGAGGCCCTTTATATATTTTGGAAAGTCATATAATCAGATTTATGTGAGTAAAATTCAAATTCATTTATTTATGTGTAAATCACTTACAGTTAGAGAGGTTAGTTGTAAATATGCAAAAATAAATGCATATAATAATTTAATAATAATTTAAACGGTTTCCTTATACCAAGATCATGGTGATCAAAATAGGGGGTTCTTTTTTTTTTTTTTTAATATGATAAGTTGTGTTCCTTCAATTGTTGTTAATACTTTTCTTTCATCAGGTAAACAACAATGGAGACCTCACGTTTGATGAACCATTTTGGCTATGGATACCATATCGGTTTCCAGCCTATGTAGCAAGAGATATCATCGCTCCATTCTGGACAGATATGGACACCAGAGTTAGTGGTGAGGTCTACTACGACCAATACACTAACGGCAGTGTTGTCCGGCAAGCTACGCAGGACATTAATCAATACTTCCCAGAACTGAACTTTAATGCCACCTGGGTCTTTGTTGCAACATGGTATGAGGTGGCCTATTATCCAACAACTGGAACAGTAAGTCAGCTTCCTAAATTGGGAAATAAATTATGTGCATATTGATGATATAAAGTTGAAACCAGATATTTAGAAAAAAAAAACCCACAAATACATTTTTCTTTACTATCAAACATAAAATTAGAGTAAATTCTTGTTTTTGTTTTAGATCAATAAATATTAACCCATTTTTTGTATTCGTGAAATGTCAGAATAAAGAGACAGAGAATGTATTTTTTCTTACTTTCATCAAAGTCAGAAGTATACATACTTTATAGTCAGAAGTATAGAATAAGTTTATAGTGTATTTAATAATAATAAAAACTCCAGATGATTCCATTCTGAGCTTAAGAAGGTACTGATAAGTTAACTGAGTTCCATCCATGGAGTTCACTTACTTGACTGCCATTGCTCACCCCCCCCCCCCCCCCCCCAAAAAAAAATGCACCTATATCACAGTGTTACTAGAAAATAAAACATTTTCTCTTTTGCTTTGAACTCACACACACACAAAAATGTACTGTGTCCATCTTAGACAAAACTATTATTCTGCATTATATGATTGACATAAGCATAATATAGGCATGTTAAGCAGATGATAACCCTTTTTAAACTGCACACAGTCCAATCTTCTCTCTGAGATACTCAAACTTTTGTCTAGGCAGTGGTTTGGTTAAGATGTCAGCCTTCATGTTTTTTGTACAGCAATACTTCAGCTGGATTTGTCCATTTTGCACACATTCACGAAGGTAGTGGTAACGAATGTCTATGTGCTTTGTTCTTGCATGATCAACTGGATTTTTTGCGATTGCAATTGCTCCAGGATCACTGTTGCTGTGGTCTCCATTCCAAGCTCAGTTAGTAGTCGTCTTAACCAAATTCCTTCTTGTGCAGCTTGGCTCAAAGCAATTTACTTAGCCTCTGCAGTTGAAAGTGCAACTGTTGCTTGTTTCTTGCTAAGCCAACTGACTGCACCTCCTGGAAGTAGAAAGATGTTTCCAGTTGTAGAACGTTGATCGTCCTGATCACCTGCCCAATCAGCATCTGAATACCCAACCAAGGTTCCTGTCTCTGTCCTTTGATATTTGAGTCCCCGGTTTAGAGTTCCTTTCAAATATCTCAGGATTCTTTTCACAGCTTTCAGGTGTGTAGTGTTTGGGTTTGCATTGAACCTTGACACCACACTCACTGCTTGTGCAATATCTGGTCGTGTGGCCATGGCAGCATACAATAAACTTCCAACCATTGACTGATACATGCTTGGGTTTACAGGTTGACTGACATCATCACTCTTTCTTAATTTGACATTTGTGTCAGCTGGAGTTGCTACTGGATTGGGAGTGTCCATTCCATACTTTTGTAGTATGGTTTCAATATACTGTCTCTAATGAAGCACAACGTGGTTTTGGGCCTTGTCTTGGACCACTGAGATGCCCAGAATGTAGGATAGCTCACCCATGTCCTTCATTTTGTAGTGTTTCTTCAGAGTGTCCTTTAAGTTCTTCATGCTCTGCTGATTCTGTAATCAAAATCAGATCATCAACATACACAGCCAATATTTCCAACTCCTGACGTGTTCTAACAAACACACACTGATCTGAAGTACTCTGTGTAAAACCAATGGTTTTCATGAACTCTGTAAAAGCTTTCCTCCAGCAACGTGGAGACTGCTTCAGTTCATATATTGACTTGTTTAGTTTGCACACTAGATGTTCCTGCCCAGGTTTGATGTAACCCTCTGGCTGCTCCATGTAGACTTCCTCTTCAGGTGTCCATTCAAGAATGCAGTCACAACATCAATTTGATGCACATTTAGATTGTTTTGCACAGCAAATGATAACAATGTACGGATTGAACCAAATTGTACAACTGGAGAGAATGTTTCATCATAGTCAGCACCATAAATCTGTGAATAGCCTTTTGCAACAAATCTGCACTTGTATCTTTCCACTTGTCTATCACTGTGATGCTTAACTTTAAAGACCCATTTTGATCCAACTGCTTTGTGATCCTTTGGTAGATCCACTAAATCCCATGTGCCATTTTCCAGCAGTGACTCATATTCCAAATCAGCTGCTTCTTCCCACTCCTTTGCATTTGTATTTGACATAGCCTCTTCCAGTGTATTTGGTTCTGTGACGCAACAGATGTTTGCATAATGGTCAACTGTAACTACATCAGCAAACTCCTCAAATCCATATCTCTTTGGAGGTCTTCTGATACGCTGATCTCCTTTTGCAACCTCACTGGCAACAGTCTCCTCAGTACTTGTTTGTCTTTCACCCGTGTGTAGTGTCACCTCATTCCCCAAACAGAGATAATTTTCACTTTGTTTGCATTTAAACTCTGTTTAATTGAAGACCACATCTCGTCAAATCAGTATTTTTCCTTTTTCCTCATCCCACAGTCGGTAGCCTTTTGCATTGGTTGCATTTCCCAGGAAACAAACTTTCACTGCCTTTTTGTCCAGCTTCTTTCTCTCTGTGTCTGGAACATGAGCATAAGCAACACAACCAAATACTTTCATATGGCTAATGTCTGTTTTTTTTCCATACCATCTCTGATAGGGTGTTTTGTTCTTTAAAGAAGATGTTGGGAGCCTATTCTGTGTGTAAGCTGCAGTAGCAACAGCTTCTGCCCAGAATGTGTTTGGCAACTTGCATTTTGATCGTATTTCTCCCACTGATTTGTAAGGCTTTCTTGATAATTTGCCCTCAACACAAGCTTCACAAAAAATGTCCTCCTCTTCTTTTGTAAAGCTAACTCCTTTTACCAAGTTTTTGAGCTTTTTCAGATTTGTAGTGTGACCTAGGCGCTGATGCCACATACTTGCTGGAACTGATGCAGTTGACGCTCCATGACAAGTTGTGCAGTTTCCCTCGATGTCCAGCTGATAAAAGCCGTCAGAGCTTTGTGTTCCCATTCCATGGAGAGCTCCATTCTTTCCTCTTATGTAGCAATGAGTCCTTTTGAACTTCACTGTGTTTCCTTTCTTGGCAGCAGCTCCCACTGAGAAAAGGTTCATTAATAATTTGGGAACATACAGCACATCATACATTGTGACATCTTTTCCATCACTAATTCTGAATGACATTTTCATTGTTATGTTGCCCAGACCTAAAGCCTCAATTACTCTGCCATCACTGAGTTTCACTGTTTGTGATCAGTAAGTTCCTTCATTCTTTTTAAATGATCATTGAGATGTTCTCCTTCCTTCATTTCACACCGGAAGTACTTCTTCAGAAATAACTTGTTAGCAACAGTATCTCTTTCAAACTGTGCTTTGAGCATCTCCCATGCTTCTTTGGGGGTCTTACAGTTTGTTATCAAGTACAATTGGGGTATACTTACATTCAGTACCAGCACTGAAAATGCCTTTTCCTTCTTCCGTTCAAATTCAGCTCGTGCTTGGGCATTAGCATCCGCAGCTAGCTGCTCCGTCTCCTGTACCATACCCCACAGTCCTTTTGCCTTCAACAGGTGCTCCAGTTGAAATTTCCACGTTGCCCAATTCTCTGCTCAGCTTGTCAATAAACAGTCTATCTTCCATTGTGAATCCCACAACTCTGTTTATGACCCCCCCCCCCAAAAAAAATGTGTTAGCAGCGTCCTTTTGCAACCTATGGGCCCATAACCTGATGTTTCAAACGAAATCCTTTTATTGCTTGTAATGCATGGATTGACCAACAGTGGGCAGTAATATCCCTTCAACATACATTGTAAAATTACTATTACAGCACCAAGTTCATCCATTCACACAATAAATAGAGGTATAAAAAACATGGGAATGTAAAACCATCATGCTGGTCAGGAAGTATTTTGAGTCCCAGAGATAGGAATGTTTTTTGATGCAAAATATGCAAATCAACTCCAGGACAACAGCAAAAGACCTTGTGAATATGCTGGCTGAAACTGGTAAGACAGTGTCACTATCCACAGTAAAACGAGTACCATTACATGCTGGTACACAAGTACTGATGTACCAGCAATAGCTGAAAGGTTACTCTGGGAGGAGAGAGCCATTACTTCAAAACCACCATAAAAAAGCCAAACTAAAGTTTTTTTGGAGACATGTCGTGTGGTCTGGCGAAACAAAAACTGAACTTTTTGGCCAAAATGATAAACGGTATATATGGAGGAAAAAGGTGGAAGCTTTGAAGCCTAAGAACACCATCCGAACTATGATGTATGGGGGTGGCAGCATCATGTTGTGGGACTGTTTTGCTGCAGAAGGGACTGGTGCACTTCACAAAATAGATAGCAACATGGGAAATGAAAATCATTTGGACTTCTTGAAGCAACGTCTGAAGACATCACAGCCAGTACGTTGAAGCTTGGGCGCAAATGGGTCTTCCAAATGGACAGTGACCCCAAGCATACCTCCAAATTAGTTACAGTCCCATAGAAAATTTGTGGGCGGCAGTGAGAAGAAGAATAAGGCCTGCAAACCTGACCCACTTAGACCAGTTCTGTCAAGAGGAGTGGGCCAAGATTCCAGCAAACTATTGTAGAAAGCTTGTTGAAGGATACCCGAAACGTTTGACCCAAGTGAAATAGTTTGGGGCAATTCTATCAAATACTGAGGAAGTGTATGTATACTTCTAACTTTGATATAACTTAAAAACAAATTCATAACAATTTTCCCTCTCTTTATTCTGACATTTCACAAATACAAAAAAATGGTTAATATTTATTGATCAAAAACAAAATTTATGCTCAAAAGTTTACTCTGGTGTTTGACAGTAAAAGAAAAAAATATTTTTCGTCTTTGTTTCTGAAATTTTTGTAAATATCTGGTTTCAGCTGTATATGTGCATGTTCATACTGGAACAATAAATCAACTTCTAAACTGGGAAATATGATATATATGTGTGTGTTAGCTATAAATATATAGACTTTAAAAACAGCACTTTACCGTTTTTCAGAAAACAACATTCCAGGCAGTCTTGATCTCTGGTGGCCAGTATTCATTTGTACTGATGAACTATGGAACAATAGCTTTCACCCATCATCCTGTACAGGTTGGAATCATTACAAATATATTCAGTTTAAAAAACATCTTTTTAGTTGCCTTGTCCTTTATAGTAAAAATATTCATATTAATTTATAGATACAAAATAACCATGTGATTATCATTTTCAGGCTGGATATGATACAATCAATTCTTCTCACCATTTTTCCATCCCTGGATCATTCTCAAGCAACGCAACTGGAAATTTCTCAAATTTCCGTCTCAGCAGCAATGTCCATGTGCCCGGACGCTGGGCCTTCAGGCTAGATCATGGATCAAGAGGCTGTATTTTCAATGGTAAAAGCAAAACTAGAATGTGATTACCATAGCCAGCTGCAGTGATGTACTGAAATGTATGAATCAAAACTCTGTAAAAACATCATGAAATTCCTGTTCACAAAACAGTGAGAAAATTAGTTCTCAATCTCTCCATGTTCCATCATTTATTCCATCTTCATTTGTGATCTCCACTCTGTGAAAATAATTGACAAAAAGTAACAAAAACTTAAAAATTAAGATTATTATTATTATTTAATGATAGTGTTTCCAACTTGAGGTAAAAGTGGTAAAGTAAAACTGTCATTTTTGTATTTTCTTAAAGGTCTTCCTGTGCAGCTTGGGGATTCCTTCTGGAGTGACAGGACCTGTGCCCAGAAATGCACATGTACATCAGCAGGCCTGCAGTGCCGCAACCAGCCGTGCTCCTTTTCACAGATCTGCCGGCCTACTTCCTTCCAGTTTTCCTGCCAGACAGTCCAGAGACGCACCTGCACCATAAGTGGCGATCCCCATTACTACACCTTTGATAATCGAGTGTTCCACTTTCAGGGCACCTGCACTTATGTTCTTTCTCAGCAATGTAATAGTGGACTGCCCTACTACAGAGTAGAGGGCAAGAATGAGCACAGAGGCAGTACTCACGTTTCTTGGACACGACTGGTGAAAGTACATGTCTACAATGACACGATTGAGCTTGTCAAAGGACGTCATGGTGCGGCAAAGGTATGCAACATCAATCAAGTTTATAGAATCTGAATTCCTGAAAATTTGGACATTCTTTAAATTTAAACAAGATGAAAACTGAAAGACTTTCAAATCACACATTATGAGCCACAACAGAACATAAATAACATAACATGTTTAAACTAAATATGTTTATCAGGGTCGTTATCTTACAGTGCCTCGAGGCAACTGTTGTTGTGACTTGGCTGTGTATAATTAAATTGCATTGAACTTTTAAATTTTATGTACCGAATGAGCTAATTTCAAATTTGATGCTTCACTGTTATTGGATCCCAGTGAGCTCTGGGCTGTCATGTGACACTGCATAATAATTGTGTCACTGGCATTACTAAATGGGCCCAGAGATACTTCCATAAACAACTGTTTGTTAACACAATCCGCCGTGCCATCTGCAGATGCCAACTAAAGCTCTATCATGCAAAAAGGAAGCCATATTTGAACATTGACCTGTGAGCCAAGACTTATTTGAAATGGACTGTTTCAGATGAGTGCAAATTTTACATTCTTGTTGGTAATTATGGACACCTTGGGAGACCTTCCAGCATGTTATCAGCATTTGATTCCAGGATCTCCGATGGTATGGATGTGCATAAGTGTATAAAGTTATGTTTTGGAAGGAACCATGAATAATGAAAGGTATATAAAGGTTTTAGAGCAACATGTGCTCCCCCTCAGACAACATCTAAAGAGAAGGCCTCGTGTATTTCAGCAGGACAATTCAAAACTAGATACTACAGCTATTACAACAGCATGTCTTAGTCAGAGAAGAGTCCGAATGCTGAATTGGCCTGCCTGCAGTCGAGATCTTTCACCTATAGAGAAGATTTGGGGCATCATTAAATGACAAGAAAAAGTCAAAGACCACCACAAACTCTTCAGCTGGAAACCTATATCAGGCAAAATTGTGACTGAATTCCAACACCACAAATCTCCAGTGTTAAATTAACACTGGAGAGTGTCTATATGGGTCCACACCTCTGAGTGTTAAATACAACACTGTTGAGTGTTAAATTAACACTTTTGACAGTGTTATATGTTTAAAAGTAACCTAGTCAGTTTTGAAGATTAGCAATGGCTAACACTGAGCAGTGCTGTTTTTCTAACACTGGAATATTTCTAACATGTTAGAAATATTCCAGTGTTAGAAAAACAGCACATGGCTAACACTGAGCAGTGCTGTTTTTCTAACACTGGAATATTTCTAACATGTTAGAAATATTCCAGTGTTAGAAAAACAGCACTGCTCAGTGTTAGCCATTGCTAATCTTCAAAACTGACTAGGTTACTTTTAAACATATAACACTGTCAAAAGTGTTAATTTAACACTCAACAGTGTTGTATTTAACACTCAGAGGTGTGGACCCATATAGACACTCTCCAGTGTTAATTTAACACTGGAGATTTTGCTGTGCAGAAATTCATGACCTTGTTGCTGATAAATGTCTTAGAAGCAGAGATGCTACACCAAAGTAAACATACGCACGACTAGGGATGGGTATTGATAAGATTTTCACAATTCTGATTCGATTCTTTATCGATTCTCTTATCGATTCTTTTTAAAAAAGGAGAACACAGAGGTCGTTTAGCTTAGAACTTTGTTTTATATCTTCTCTTTGAACAAGATAGAAATTTAGGAGTAACATGGCCTTGGCTGCTGCCTCAAAGCACATTGTGCGCTGTCTATCTTGCGTGCTGCACAATATCGTTTATTATTTAGTATCTACTGATATCTACTGCTAGCTAGTTTATTGTGATGGTGCCGTTTTTTTTATTATGTTGCTCTTTGTTGTTTGCTTTCTCTTCTGTTTTTTTTCTCCCTACAGGTGACCCAGGTGTTTTGTTTTTTTTGTTTGTTTGTTTTTTTTTTCTTCCCCCCCTTCTCACAGTCTCTTCTCCCCTTTGGTTTTCTTTCTCTCCCTCTCTTTCTTTCATTCTTTCTCCCTGTCCTATCCCCCAGTCATGTCTGTCCCGTTTGTAGCAACTGAAAATAAAATAAATTCATAATTATAATAAAGGTCAATCAAATGGGCCAATATGGCAAGGCCATGATGATCCACTTGGTAAAATAAATCCGCTTGGCATCTTTCTTGGCCTTAAGACAACAATTCTGATGGCTAAAGATCCAAACGGGACACAAAAAAAAAAAAAAAAAAAAAAAGGAGTAACATGGCCTTACAAACCCAACAGTGAGATCTTAAGAGATCCACAGCCTATGGCTCTTCGATGGGGTGTCACAGGGTCCCCAGGAAAAAAAAAAGTGTAAATGTTAAATAATAAAATAAATATTCTTCTGTAGCAATAACAAAGTATAACAAATTATTCTGTAGCAATTACACAAGAATATCCAGTAATGTCCCTGCCTACAATTAAACACATTCACCTTCCGAAAATTGGGGGCATCTGCTGTGGCAAATGGGTGCAAGCCTTTTACCACAAACGTAGTCACTGCTCGGTGACATTCGTCTATCCTGGCCTGAAAGGAGACGCTAACGGTAGACTGCAGCGAGAACTGCCAGCATCTGAGCCAGCCAGACTCTGTCTCTCTCTCTCTCATCATGGTCACCTAAATGCAACGCACAGTAATGGCAGGTTTTGTAATAAGGCAGATCGCGCTAACATAATATGCACTGTTAGTTGATTATTTACCTGCCGCATTAACGGGAGAGGACTTGCAAACGTTACCGGTGCTGCTGGGTTGAGATTCACGAGTCCGGAGCGGAATTAAAAACACGACATTCATTTAAGGTTATCACGTGTTTTGTGAGCAAATGCTTTTGCATATTCGTAGTGTTTCCTCCTATTTCTAAATGAAATATCTACTTTGCAAGTATTGCAAGTTGCTCTGTTGTCATCCGTTCTCATAAAGTATAACCAAACTTTTGAGCGTTAGAGCCGCTTAGGCGCCGTGTTTCCTGCCAGGTAAATGACGCTCCGCAACGTGGTGACGTCATTCGGGGCGACTGGAATCGATAAGGGAATCGTTTGCAAAAATGGCAAACAATTCCAAGGAATTGAAACAGTAGGAACCGGTTCTCAACAAGAACCGGGTTTCGATACCCATCCCTATGCACAACCCAACTATGTTGGACCTGTAGCAAACATCTAATTTAAAATGAGCTCATTTTGTGAATAAAATTGTAAAATTTCTCGGTGTAAGCATTTGTTATAATATTTATGTTCTTTTGTGAATAAAATATTGGCTCATGTGAATTGAAAGTCTTTCAGTTTTCATTTTGATCAAATTTAACGATACTTTTCTGGAGTTTGGGTTGTACTTCAGGAGACATATTTTTGTGATGTGTATTTTTTAACTGTTTGTATGCTGATGTTTTTACAGGTTAATGGAAACTTTGCATCCACTCCATTCTTCCTTAGCAATGGCACCGTGCAGGTTTATCAGTCAGGTTTTTCTGTGGTCATCAGCACTGACTTTGGTTTAATGGTGTCTTATGACACAAACCATTATGTCCAGATCAGTGTGGCCTACACTTACCAGAATGCAACATGCGGTCTTTGTGGAAATTTCAACAATCACCCTCAAGACGATTTTCGCACACGCCAGGGCGAGCTTGTGAGCTCTGATGTGGTTTTCGCTAACAGCTGGAAAGCACCTGGGGATGATGAGCCTGGTTGTGAGGCACAGTGTGCAGGTCTGGCCTGTGCTGGCTGCACTGCACAACAGACAGCATTGTACAGCAACCCTGCCCATTGTGGTATCCTCAGCAGCAGTTCTGGACCTTTTGCTGCTTGCCATCAAAAGCTTCCACCACAGTCCTTTGTGGACAGTTGTGTGTATGATCTGTGTGTAGGAGGAGGGTACCAACCCATTCTCTGTCAAGCCTTAACCGTGTACGCAAGTCAGTGTCAACAAAATGGTATTCAGCTACCAAGCTGGAGGAGCCCTGGTTTCTGTGGTATGTTACCCATCCCCCCGTCCCCCCATTATTTCAAAAATATAATTATATTAAAATTCCACCGATGTTAAGATCAATTTTATTCTCTGCTGTCTAGAAATCCCATGTCCAGCCAACAGCCACTTTGAATCTGAAGGCACAGGATGTCCAGCTACTTGTCTCAATCCCAACTCCACCCACAACTGTCCTCTCCCTGCGCAGGAAAGCTGCATCTGTGATTCAGGCTACATCCTCAGTGGTGGGGTCTGTGTCCCTCATGCTGAGTGTGGCTGCAGCTTTGAGGGCCGTTACTACCGCTCTGGACAAACAGTAATACTAGATGGAGACTGTGGGAGACGTTGTAGCTGCAGTTATGGCTCCATGACTTGCCAGTCTCATGGTTGTGGGCCATTTGAATCATGTAGGGTAGAAAATGGAGAAAGAGGATGCAGACCAAATAGCTATGAAACATGCTGGATCAGAGGCCCAGGGTCATATCAGACATTTGATGGACTGACATACCAATATCCTGGAGCGTGTCGATTGACACTTGCCAAAGTTATGGGACTGTCCAGTCACCCACACTTCTTCATGGTGACAGCAGATAAAGTGCCAAGAGGCCAGCAAGGCTTTTCCAGTGTTCTAAAGTTTGAGTCAGAGGGGACACAGGTCTCCATTGAGATGGGAATAAACAGTAAAGTACAGGTAAGTGACTGAAATATATTTGAATCGTCAATATAGATAAATGTGTTAAACTGAGTGTAAACACCCTGGAAGGGTATGTCACTTTACAAAAAGTGACAAGAAAACTTCTCAGGAGAAAAGATAGAATAGATAAGTGCTAACATATTAGCAAGTCATTGGGTAGAGATTAGTACATAATTATCTGTTGTTTTTTCTACTTTGTTTTGTTCATTGTAATCAGAACATTGGAGAAGAAAAGATGCACAGAGAAAATTTCCCCTTCAGTACTCTCATTCAGGTTTCCTTGTTTCTTTTCCTGTCAGGATATATTTTTTGCTTTATAAAGCTCACTTTACCGCACAGCTCGCATTCTGGAACCAGTTTCCTGGGGAGGGGTTGGACTGTGTGTTGCCCTAGGTGGGAGGCAGGGGGTAGATATGCATATATTCTAGGTATTCTTCCCTTGCCTGCTGTCTTGAGCTGTGGGAAGTAGCCCAAAGATTTAGGATGTGAAGTGTAACCGACCCAGAGTATGGGCCGGTAAAACAGATTAAATGTTCCTGCAAAACAGGGAAATGATGAGACAGAGACGACTGGTGAAGTTTCTCTTTGCCTCGCTTCTGCCATATTTATTTATACAATCACATGTATTTTTTAACTTGCAGCATCACCATTCTCTATATACAACAGAAATAACAATAAAACCGTCTGTATGTTCAAGCTGCAATACCACGATCTTTTCATGGGAAACAAGAGTACTTCACGTGTAGTGACCTTCAAATCATTTACTCGGCTATTCTCTCTGAATGACAATTCAAAACAATATGAAATGCATGTTCAAATACATTTTTACCTCTATTTAACTCTTAACCCAAATACCTATGTATTCTGATTGTTTTAACCAACATACCAGTGCTTGGTCTTAAACCAATTTAGCTTAGTAGCTCACAAATACATGAAAGAGTCATGTGTATGCTGGCAGGCTTAGCTTTAGCTTTAACATTCTCAAAATCACTTTTCAGAACCAGTAAACAGTCGTTCTTCACTGCCAACAGCAGATTAACATTCATATTCACAAAATCAGGACACGACAAGGAGCTTATTCAGCTAAAACGACCTAAAATAAGTGGAGAAAGGAAACCAAAATGGCGCCCGCGGCTGGCTAGGCTTTGGCATTTTTTTTCAGTCCTTCTACTTCATAAAACGTAACAAATAACAGGGTTTACCCGCTGATTTATACCCTCACATTTAGCTGTGTTTCTTATCAATATTTTACAACCGTTTTAATATAGTTTTACCGGTTACAAACCTGCAAAACAGGGAAATGATGAGACAGAGACGACTGGTGAAGTTTCTCTTTGCCTCGCTTCTGCCATATTGGAGAGGAGGACCTATGACCTCACTATTCTGTCTCACTGAACAATGCGCCACCCGGAGGCTGGGGGGTGCAACTACCTCATTACACATAGTTCACTTCGGTGACAAATCTCTCATTTTTTTTAACAAGTACTACTTCTGATGGGATCACACATTAGTGTGTCACAGAAGCAGCAGCAGAAATTGGTTTCCTTTGTTGGTTGGTTGTGCCCTACCTTAGCGATAAGATGAGGAGCTTGGTCATCAAGAGTACAGCTGCTGCTCCTCCACATTGAGAAGTGTTCATCCATGTCCTACTGGGAGAAGGCCCCAGGGGCAGATTCAGGACTTGATTTAGAGATTCTTTTGGCTAGCTTGGGAATAACTCAGTGTCCCTCCTGATAAGCTGAAAGAGGTGGAGTGAGGAAAGTCTGGGCTTCTCTACTTAGACTGCCGCCCTGGCAATTTAAACTGCACAAAATGGATGCATGGAGAACTCTAGTTTACTTTTTGCTAAAAGTAACTAGTATAACTACAGTTGCTAAAGTAACTGTAGTTATATTCTTTTTATGATTCATTGTAAACTAATCAGTACTCAAGGAGTCAGTCAAGTCAGTATAATAAGTCACATAATTATATATTATATTCATGTAGGTCATTTATACACACCAGACGTTGACTACAACAGAAGCAACACTCCAATATGATGTATGAAGCAGATGAGACAAATAGTACTTTAAACATTCTTGTTTTTCTTTGGGTTTGGAAGGGTAGACAAAACAATGGTGTATAGCTGTCCCTTTTAAGACATAATAAATTTAAGAAAATTTAAATAGTTATATTTTCAGTCAGGTGTTGAATACAGCTAATATATACTTAAATATATCAACAGTGATCTAGATGGGAAGGCTGTTGTAGAGGTTTGGTACTGTATTAAAAAGCCCAGTCAGCTCTATGAGCCAATGCGGAACTTGGAACTAATAAGAAATTACTCAATATGGTAGTTCATGAATGGCCGTTTGTAAATAATCACTATCTAGAAAAATAAAAAATATCAAAAATCAAGGGGTTATCGGGGAAGGACTGATGAACAGTTCATTAACAGACAGGTGGCTAATGCTTCATCCCTTATCTAGCCTTTAGTACCTATTAATGTTAAAGAAATTTTGAAACTGTCTGTTTAAATGCCCTTTAGGTTGATGGTCAGGTGATCAGGCTGCCTTTCAGTGCTGGGTCCAATGGAATCCAGATTTTCTACAGCAACCTGCGCAGTGTCATCATTCGCACCTCCTTTGGTGTAACTGTGCAGACAGTCTGGCCTCACTTTGTCCGTGTCACTGCTCCTGATATCTACAATGGTTCACTGGGTGGACTCTGTGGTAACTACAATGGTCATCCACATGATGACTTCCGCACACCCAATGGTGTCCTGGTCAACAGTTCTCAGGACTTTGGAGACAGTTGGCGAGATGGCTCCCTGGCTGCTCACTGTGTGGAAAGCAGAGGCCAAGATAGGACTGATTACAATTCTAGTGAGTACTGTGGCATTCTCAGATCACCAGATGGGCCATTTGTACCCTGTTGGTCTGTGGTTGACCCAAGGCAGCAGGCGGATGCATGTGTGGAGATCATGAGGGGCTCTAGATATCCAGCATCAACTCTGTGTGATGTCCTACGAGATTATGCACTAATGTGTCAACAGAAGGGTGTTGCCTTGGGACAATGGAGAAATGCAACTGACTGTGGTAAGAATTCAACTGTTTTTGAATTAATTCTAGCCATGATCTCCAAATGTTTAAAAATGCTTTTTTATGTTAACCTGTTTGTTTTTCTCCAGCACTAACCTGCCCATCAAACAGCCATTATGAACTCTGTGGAACCTCTTGTCCTTCTGCTTGCCCCAGCCTCTCTTTCCCCTTCACCTGTGATACTGTGTGCCAGGAGGGCTGTCAGTGTAACAGTGGTTTTATCCTCAATGGTGACCAGTGCGTTCCACCAACATCTTGTGGATGCTATCACCAAGGACGCTATCGCCAAAGTGGCGAGAAGTTCTGGGATGGTGAAGAATGCCAGAGCTTGTGTACCTGTAACGGAAATACAGGGAATGTCCACTGTACTCCCAACTCCTGTGGCCCCCAGGAGTCCTGCCGTGTGGTGGAGGGTGAGTTGGGCTGCCATCCCAACCCTTCTGGCACGTGCTCTGCCTCTGGAGACCCTCACTATTTCACCTTTGATCGCAAGACCTATGATTTCCAAGGAACCTGTCGCTATATCCTGGCAAGCCTTTGTAATGCCACTGATGAGCTCAATCAGTTTTCAGTGGAAGCTAAGAATGAGGCATTGAATGGGTTGCCAGTTTCAGTCACAGCAGAAGTTTTCGTGAATGTGTGGGGCTATCATGTGCACATGTCAAGATACAACAGGGGTATGGTAGAGGTGAGCGGAACTCTTTCTGAGCAATTACTCATATTTTACATCTTCAAAAGCAATATTTAAATTCACAGACAGTGGCAGATTAACCTACCATAAGAAAAACCTCTAGTTAATTGTAAAGTATTGTTGGACAATGAGCAACAAGAAATTGCTGTAGAGGAATATTAAAGATAAAGTAGTCTGGAAACAGTGATGTCATTACACAGTTTCTTCACTAGAGCATTACTGTGATTATATTTAAAAGTGAGTTAATTCTTTAAAAGCCACATGAATACAATATGTCTGAGAAACAAATTAAATGTTTTTCTTTTTTCCAATTTGTTCTTCAAATGTCCTAGGTAAATGGAATAACACAAAATGTACCAATTCTCTTGAATGGAAGTCAAGTATCTATCCTTGCCAGTGGATTTCAAACAATTGTTCGCACTGATTTTGGCTTAAGTGTCATGTACGATGGATGGAGTACAGTTTCTATCACTGTGCCTCCAAATTACAGGTATCTGCCAATTATCACTTAACAAAGTCAGCTTCTGTTGTTATGACTCACGTCTTTAAAGAGTTCATAGTTTTGCACCACTACACTTTTATGACATAGTTCCAATGTACAGGGTTTTCCTTGGCTCAGAATGGGCCTTGAGAGTACAGCATTAGATTGATAACCCTCCCTAAAGTGATACAAATGAATACTTTATCTGACTGTTGTCATCAACAGAGGACAAACATGCGGACTTTGTGGGGACTTCAATGGAAATCCAAATGATGACTTTCACACACCATCTGGAATAACAGTCACATCTCCAGAAGAGTTTGGGAGAGCCTGGAAGGTGCCAGGCAACTACATCTGCAGTGATGGATGCGGCTCCTCCTGTCCACAGTGTACCAATGAACAGCCTGCTAGAGATCAGTGTGAAGTGATCCAGGCAGCTGATGGTCCCTTCAGTTTCTGCCACGAGGAGGTGGACCCAGCACCATATTTCAACGACTGTGTGTTTGACGTGTGTGTGGCAGGAAATCGAGGCCATGACCTCCTGTGCAGGGCTCTTGAATCATATGTCAGTGCCTGTCAGTCTGCTAATGTTCAAATCTACCCTTGGAGACAAAACACCACCTGCAGTGAGTCAACCTTCCATTGTGTTGTTGATATAGTATTAAGGACAAGATAATCAAATGCCTTTTTTTTGTTTTATTTGTGCATATAAATTTAATTATTGAATTTATTTTTAACCACCTGGCATCCATTGTTTCTCTTCTTGCTTGTTCAGCATTGGACTGTCCAGCCAACAGCCATTATGAGCTATGTGGTACTGACTGTGGTCACACCTGTGCCAGCAGCAATAATGCCACCTGTGGGCAGGCTTGCTCTGAGGGATGTTTCTGCAATAAAGGCTACCATAGGAGTGGAACCAGGTGTGTCCCAGTGGAAAGCTGTGGCTGCCAGTATAATGGATTCTACTATAGTGTAAGTTCTACAAAGAACCATGTTTATATAAAAAAGGATATCGTTTTCAGGGGTTTAATTTCATAAAGGATTTTGTGCAGATAATTAACAATGACAGCTTGGCAAACGTTTCTCATTCCCATACCCTGTCAGTACTAGAGATGGCACAATACCATTTTTTTTTATGTCCGATACCGATATGAATCCTATATAGTCTATTTTTACAATCAATAAAACTGTTTTTTTTTTAAATATCTTGCTGCATTTTTTATAAATCATACTAAAATTTTAAAAATAAAACACTAAAGCTATTCTGTCATACTTGTATGCAAAAAAATACGCTACACCCAAAATATTTTGCATTTCAGCAATAATGATCTTTTTATTTAAACCTTTAGCAGAACTTTAAATCTCAGTATTTAAAGTAATATTCAAGAAGTAATTTAAAATGCAATTCTATGGAGATTTCAAAAACTCTTTGGTTCTGAAAAGAAGTGCAATATCAGCACAAAATAACATTTATATTCAGCTACTTTAAAAAAAAGTTGTAGAATGGACCCTCTTATACTTAAAGCTTAACATAAATAGACATCCAGAGTGGAAAGCAGTGCAAATACATGCAAACACGGCTTCTCACGACACTCATCTTTTTTCAGGATGGATGTCAGTGTAAGCTGTTTTCATCATGTTTAACCTGAGACTGAATTTTGTGTAATTTCTATACAAAACTTAACACAAGTATGAAAAAAAGTGTGTGGGGGCGGTTTCGAACCACGAAAGGGTTTAGCCATGTGTCGTGCCAAGGTAGGTGTCCCCGACAGAATTTGTTTCCCCTGCGTTGGCACATGGTGTGCCTTCAGATGACAGAAAAACAGTATCCTACATTCTTGATTTTTAGTTCACAAATTCTTATGGTGTGCTGTATGCAGGCAGTTGAAAAGGACCCAAACACTGGACTCAGAGGCAAAACGTGAACTCTGCTTTATTGCAGCCTCGGGAGAAATACAAAACAATATCAAACTAAACTGGAAAATCCAAGACTATAACTCACGAGAAAACACACAGCATGAGAGGGGAACCGACGTTAATGACGCGACAACAAGAACTAACTGACAGGGACTAAAATACACTGGCAGGCACATGAGGAAACAAGGAACAGGTGGGCACACAGCTGGGACTCATTGGGCTAGTAAGGACAAGGAAGTAAAACAGAATACACTAACATGAGACAAGACCTTCAAAGTAAAACAGGAACTCCACAGACAGAATTCAGAGACAATACTAACACAGTACAGAGGGAACACAGTACAGGGACAGGAGGAACATGAGACATGATTGACTAGGGAATAAGAGAATAACACGAGGGCAGAACTAAATCTAAGAGCTAGAAATCACAACCCAGAAGGACAAGAAATCTAGAAAAGCAAAACAGAAACCAAAACCCTAGTAGTCATGAACAAAAGAGAACAAACTAAAAAAACAATAGTACGCAATCAAAACACTGGGCTAAAGGCCCAGGACCATGACACAAGTACTTCTTATAATGACTAAGTAGTCCTGAAACTTTGGAGGTTTTAGCTCTTTATACGGTAAACTTGCAGGAGGATAAAAATAATTATCAGACAAAATGTCCTTCATTTGGTAAAATAACCCAGTCTGATACTAAGTGAGAACACTAAATAAAAAATCTTCTATTGTAACCTTCAAACTGAATGGTAATGTAATGACACTCATTTTTCACTTTTTCAAAAAACTAAAACATCACTACTTCCATGTCTAATTGTATTGGAGGCGGAGAAAACTAGACCAACACAGCGAATGTTTGCGAAAAAGGAGGAACAAATTTTGTCAGGGATTCCTACCTTGGCACACCACCTGGTCTGGCAGCATGTAGCAAGTAATGATGGGAATTCCGGCTCTTTTTAGAGAACCGACTCTTTAGGCTTGGCTCACTGAAAAGGGCCAGCTCTTTTGGCTCCCAAGCGGCTCTTCAGGTTGTTTGGTTGCTTTAATTAACCATCAACAACAATATAAAATTATGCACAAAGTGAATTACTAATGTGAAAAAACATGTTTTTTATTTACATATGCTTATTATATAAACATGCTATTATTTATTCACTCCAAATAAAATGTAAAAAATAAATTATAAAATACAAAAACCAACTATTTAAAATTCAACTTCTGCAAAAACTGTCACATAGAGCTCTGGGTTAGTTTAGATGGTTGTGCTGGTATACTGCATGATGCTGTAGATGCAGCAGCAGCGGAAGCAACAGTTGTAGTAATATCACACCGACTGTGTTTTATCTTCCCATTGCAATGATGGGTGGAGAGTTCTCAGGTGTCTGTGCAGGTTGTTTGTGGAGCCGGTATTCTGTATTCTGTTCTTGCAGACTTTACACTCTGCCTTTGTATTGTCAATAAAACTGAAAGGGTTCCAGATTTTGCTTCTTTTCTTGGTGTCACTCATTTTCTTTACTATACCTTTCTAATGTGTCGATATTGCTGCTGCGAGTGTAACTACTGCCTCTCCACCACTCAGCGCAAAATCAAGGCACAAACACATATTGACCAATCACGTGCAGCATGAAGTGAAAAAAAAGTGAGAGAGAAAAAACCCACATGGCTCCCAATAAGCATCCGGCTCCCATCGTTCATTTCAAAGAGCCGGCTCTAAGAGCCATTCCGTTTGCGACTGACCCATCACTAGTAGCGAGGCTCCAAATGCTTTCACTGTTAACTCTAGACCACCAACAGGTCTCACACTCAACAGCTGCTCTATCACGTGGCGAATGCTGCTCCGACATGCTAAGGTCACTACCTGTGTAGTGACTTTTGTGAGGTGCTTTTGTGATATTAAATTATATATTTTAATGGATTGGATTAAATTTGTTTTTCGCCCCAATTGCCGATCCAGTAATTTAGGTCGGGATCAGATCGATACCAATGCTGCATATCAGATCTGTCCATCCCTAGTCAGTATCCCTGGTAAAGTGGGATAAACTTAGTGTGCTCATTCTTCCTCCTTTTGTTATACACAGGCTGGCGAGTCCTTCTGGACAGACAGTTGCTCACAGAGATGTGAATGCCACGCTCCATATGACCTGCGATGTTCTGCTGCATCTTGTACTCCTGCACAAGAGTGCTCCATCAGAGATGGACAGCTGGGCTGTTACGATGCCATGTCCACCTGCACTGTATGGGGAGATCCACACTACATCACCTTTGATGGAGCAGTGGCTCATTTCCAGGGAACTTGCTCCTACATCATCACTGAGAGCATGAGCCATGGCACTAATGAAACACAGTTTCAAGTGACAGCCACCAACAATCACCGTGGAAACAACCGTGTGTCATTTGTGTCTGCAGTGGACATATACCTCTCAAATCATTCAGAAAGTGTGCACATCAGGATTGGACCCAATAAAAGAGTAACGGTAAATACTAAGCGTTCTACGTTTCTCTCATATGAACAGCTGCACAGCAGGCACTTCCTTACTTCACATGTCTCTCATAACTCTTGTTCTCTCAGGTAAATGGAGCAGAAGTGTCTCTTCCCACCACTGCAGGAACTTTAGCTGAGGTGGTAAGGGAAGGCAGCTACATGGTCGTCGATGCACTTGACCTGACAGTCCAGTTTGATGGCCAGAGTACTTTGTTGGTAAGAATCGCCCAAAACCGTCAAAACAGAGTCATAGGTATGTGTGGAAACTTCAATGGCGACTCTGGGGATGATAAAGTCTCACCCAATGGCTCACTGGCACAAAATGATGATGACTTTGGACAGAGCTGGAAGTCAACAAGAAGCCAACCAGGGTGAGCTGTTTGGAACTTCTTTAGGATATTCCAAAAATAGTCTTGTTGACCTTCATCAACTCACATTTTAACAATAATGTTCCAAGTCTTGCATTGTACTTGAATATTTTATGGACAACACAGCAGTACATGTAAGGACAACAGTATATATATGACAGATCAAGGTGGCACTTGATTAGGACCTCTTGGTCAAAATTGACGCTGCTAAATAGGCCTTTATTGTTATTTTTCAGTCACTTTTAAGAGTTTGCCTTCTAACCTGGTTTAAGTTGTGAATAGGGAATGTAGCATTCCAGCCAGACTTTATTCAGACAATGCACTCAATGATCATTACGGATGGATCATGGTGGGGTATTCCAACCCATTTATTCAAGTTACCATAGAGCTGTAATCATAACATAAAACAAAATAAACATTCACTTGATATAACTATGTTTCCCTTATGCTAAATAATTCACAGAACAGGAGGTGCTAGATCACTCTAGCAGGCTGAAGTTGTTAACAATCAAGTAATACATTTACAAATTGTCTGAAATGTAAACAACAAGTAAATTACACAAACATACCTGTTCGCCCTCCAGCTAGATGCTAATTTAAAGATGGATGGAAAATGATAACTCTCTCATTAACCTTTTCTGTGGCAAACAGTAGCAGTACGATTTTCCTTCCCGGAAGTTGCCCGTTCCGGATTTAAAAATAAGAGTCTAATCTATATTATAAGGTAAAATTCGTTCAGGGATTTAAGTGTTTGAAAAATATCAAATACAACAAATAATCTGGTACACACACAGGGAAATTTTTAACAAAAATTATCTTGAGTAGATGAACTATCCTTTACATTAAAGTTACGCTTAAGTGTAACAAGCACATTCAAATATAATATCAAGGGGTGCTGACCCCTTGATATTATATTGTACCCAACCTGGGAGAGACTCAGACTACCCTCTGTTATAAATCTACTTTTGTGTTCAGTGTGAATTGGGAGTGTGTAGAGATGAAAAGTGCATTTTACCAAAGTACACAAAGTTTCCAAAAGTGTTAAACATGTAATGTCTTTTCCAGATGTGGCTCCACTGATCAAAGAAGTGGTGATGGACTGAATGACTGCACCTTTAAAGAAGAATACTCCCAACTCTGCAGTGTCATCACCAACACCACCGGCCCATTCAGTGCCTGCCACCTGCACTCTGACCCCGAGCCATTTTTCACCTCCTGTATCTACGACCTCTGCCTCTACACTCCAGCCAATGGCATATTGTGTTCTGCTGTCTCAGCATATGAGAGAACTTGCTCTGTTCTAGGGCTAGATATCCCTGACTGGCGCTCTGGTTTGCTGTGTGGTAAATTTGCAGTGGATAATTAAATTATATCTTTATTGAGCTTGTTTCTGAAAGATTGGCTTTCTTTTATTTGATCCTTATTTCTCTGCTTCTGCAGACCAGTCAGACCCCTGTGAACAGCTGGACTGCACAGAGTACGAGTGGTGTGGTAAGAAGGACGGTGTCTATGGCTGCTTCTGTGATGAACACCACCATCGCCGCAACAATGAAAGTTATGGTGAGTGAAGCTTTTTTAAACCCTCTCTTATTTTCAGGTTATTGACAGTGGTATCGCAGACGGGTTTGTACAAGAAAAATGGGATTTGTTAGTTATTTGTTTTCTTATTCTTCTTTTTAAACTTGTATTAACAGACTCAACCATCACTTGTGCCAGTAGTTCAGGCACCATGTCCGTGTCCCGTTGTCAGCTATTTGAGGCTGGCTTTCACTCTGATGCCCTCCATCTCCGAGATGAATCCTGCAATGGGACTCTTGAGGATGGACGACTGGTGTTCCACTTTGATAATGACAACCATCTGTGTGGGACAGCACTCAGGGTAAGGTACAAAACCAAAACATTAGGGATAGTCACCATTACTGAACATATTCAACTTGTTCTATTTTGTCTTTTTAATTTTAGAGCAACGGAACACATTTCATGTATGAGAACACAGTTCAGGGTGATGTGGATCCTCATGGAAGTCTAATCAGCCGCCAGAGGAGCATCCATCTGCGTTTCTGCTGTGAATACCCCCTGAATCAGGCCCTGTCTATGGCTGTGGGCATCAACCCTGTAGAAAGGTGACAATATCATCTCCTGTGCATTATATACAATACTTAAACAAGTCCGTGAGCATTTATTGGGGTAATGATTTTTAATGCTGGTGTTCTAGGATCACAGTATAGATGAGAAAAATTAACATGAAATGAAAATGAGAATGTTATTTTTGACACACATTAACCTTACACTTTTTGATAGTCAAACATGTTAAAATGTAAATATTTCAATGTGCATCAGCTAGCACAGCATTTACACTGAACATGACTGTTATATTCTTATTATTGAGAAGCTCTTGAGATGAAACTTACAATGATTTGGTAATCAACTCATTTGTAGTATTATTATGGTTTTTATAG
This sequence comes from Simochromis diagramma, assembly GCF_900408965.1. NCBI lineage: Eukaryota > Metazoa > Chordata > Actinopteri > Cichliformes > Cichlidae > Simochromis > Simochromis diagramma. Next base: position 50,633 of record NW_024386972.1, read on the forward strand.
CATCATTAGGAAGAAGATTGCAACCGGTCAAGGACAGTATCGCATGAGAATGATCCCCTTCCAGGACCCTGGCTTCCGCTTCCCCCTCAGCAGCGACACAAACATAGAAATGGAAATAGATCAGAGGTTATATGTGGAGGTGCGAACAGAAGGAGTGGATCAACGCCAGATCTCCACCATTCTGGACTCCTGCTGGGCCACGCCAGTCAATATGCCAAACTACCCCGTCCGCTGGGATCTTATTACTTCAGAGTAGGAAAACTTTTGCAACGTCACCTTGTCTTAGCATACTTTATTGAAAAATTAAAAGAATCAGCCCCAGACAGACCTCTCCTCGGTTTCTCCACCAATTCTTCCATATAATGAACTCTTTGCTTTTTTAATCTGTCTTCCAGGTGTCCCAATAAAGCCGATGGAACGGTAGAGCTGATTCAGAACGGCATCTCCACTGAGGCCCGATTCTCCTTCAGGATGTTCACTTTTACCAATTATTCATCCATTTACCTTCACTGCAGTGTCCACCTGTGTCTTTTGAGACACAACAATTGCACAGCTGTATGTACCAATGTTTTTAAATCTTTTTCCATTCCTATCTTATAAATAGGAATAGCAGAAGCAGAAGCCTCTAAACATTTTTTCTCCCCTCAGCGCTGTTACCCGGGTTACCACAGGAGAGTTCGGAGGGACGCATCTTTCCATGATACTTCATCCATCTCACTCGGACCGCTTGTTTCAAGGCCAGGAAGCAGAGGTACTCTGAAGCTTTCATGTCTCTTCACCTTGTACTCTTATATATAACATAACGTTTACCTAATCATTCAATGTAAACTTTGGTTCTTCTCTCGCAGACCCAGTGATGCAATTAAGCAGTGGCCAAGGCCAGGTGACACCTCTGCTGGCCCTGCTGGCCAGTTTGATCCTAGCCAGCATGCTGGTAACCCTGCTGGTCAAACGGTTCGCTCCCAAAACTCCAGTCTAGAAACAGGCAAAACTCTGGAGATTAAAAGTGATCCATATTTCTTTTAAATCATTCATTATTCAGTTACCTTTTAATGGTATTTTTCATCTGAGTGTTTTTTTTTTGTCTTGAGGAGTGTTTCTCTACTTGTGATAAGGTGTGTAGTAAGTTTTCTTTTAATCTAAATGGGATAAAATATGCAGGATATTATAGTTTGAATCTTCTTGTTGTAGTTACTGTTTGTTGATAGAATAATATAAGATAACCTTTATTAGTCCCACACGCGGGAAATTTGTTTTGTCACAGCAGGAAGTGGACAGTGCAAAAGTTATGAAGCAAAAATTAGAATACAATAAGAATAAATACAGTACACAACTGTACAGAATAGAATAAAATAAAATACTATATACAGTAGAATAAAATAGAATAAAATATACAATAGGATAAAAGTAGAATACAAATGCTGTATACAATTGAGTAAAAATACAATGATGCCAGAAAAGAGTATTGCACATAGTGTTATTGCACATGTGTGGATGTGTGTGTTTGATCAGATAAGATTAACATATCCTTGATTTCTGTGTGAAGATCGTTATAATGAAATCAGTTATATTTAACATAATGATGTGTAATGAAGGGCAAATCGAGGATTAAATAATTAATTTAGAGGACCCTATACGTGCCTCTCTGACACTCAACCAAAACTACTATGGATTTACAAAATAAAGTAATATGTGCAATACAATAAACTGGGTGCCTACTGTTTGAGCTACTGTTTAATATCATTACATGATTACTATATCTGCTTCATTTTATCTGTTGAAACAAAAATTAATGAATGATCACCTAAATGTATCACAGATCAAGTAATTCATAATATTTAATAAAAATCAGATTATGAACAATGCCTGTTTCTTATTCCCAGTAAGATTATACAGTGAAAAGTGTTGTTAAATAAAGTTTCACTTAGTCATATTATATTGACGTAAGAGGCCAAATTAATGATAATAATGACGTTATTTGGTAAATGGTCTGTATTTGTATAGCGCTTTACTTGGTCCTAAGGACCCCAAAGCACTTTACACGATACACAATCAGTCACCCATTCACACGGAAAGCTACAGTGTAGCCACAGCTGCCCTGGGGCGCACTGACAGAGGCGAGGCTGCTGGATACTGGCACCACCGGGCCCTCTGACCACCACCAGTAGGCAACGGGTGAAGTGTCTTGCCCAAGGACACAACGACCGAGACTGTCGGAGCCGGGGCTCGAATCGGCAACCTTCCGATTACAAGACGAACGCCCAACTCTTGAGCCACGATCGCCCCAGGCTTGGCTTGATAATATTTATCATAAGACATTTACCTTCCCTTCCTGGACAACAAAAATTGGGTTGTCACCACAAATTCAGGCCACATATTCTTACTATTGTTAATTTTTAGAATCAGGAAGTCATGAAAGGGAATGAAAGGGAAACGTGGGGGAAATCAGCTTGGATTACAATTAGACTAGTAAAACAATAGACCCTCCTGCTTAAATGATGCTTTGCTCATGAAAAAAGAATGTGGCAGGAATCACACTTTCACAGCAAAGTGGCGTACATTAAGGCAAGATTCAGAAGGATGTCTGTGGATTGAAACACATCCTTCTGAATCTTGGACAGTGTATGTGCCTGACATTTGCCTTTTACTTTGTTCATTTACAACATGGTGATTATTTGCTACAGTTAACTGTCTTACATTCTCAGGATATTTCCATTGATAACATGACACTACTGGCTAGCAGCTGCAATGTTGTTTGAAAAGTTGCACTTTTCTCAGCATTCCACCACAAGCACTGCAAGTGAAGCAACCAATGTCACGTTCAGTTTCTAATTACATGAGTGCTGGAGCTGTAGACGTGTAAATCCTGCACTGGGTGTACTTTGACTTGAAGCCAGGAATGATTGCGTTGGGTGAAAGCCAACTTGTTGCTGGAGCAATGAATAACTTGAGCCTGGACGTGCCAACTATACACCTGTTCTTTCTCTAAGTAGGCTAATGCTGTACAATGATTGCTGACCTATATAGATAAGAGATACACTTATCATCCATGTCTGTCACAGTCCAGTTGAGTGGCTGGAGGATTCCACTAGGTTCCTGAGTTATCTGGTATCCACCCCTGATTGGGGCTGTCATCTCCCCACCTGTGCTACTCACCTGGAGTAGCACTCTGTTGCTCCCTCCACCTGGAGCTGGTTGGAGGCAATCAGGCCTGGGAGATTTAAGCTCCAATTCCAACGACTTAATTCCCATTCCTGGTCCACGTCTAGGTTGCCGCATCCCCATGCTATCATGTTCTATGCCACGTTGTTTCAGTTTATGTTCCCTCTGTGTTGCACTTAGCCAAATAAACATTGTTAAAACTCTATTGCTCAAGACAAGACAACCACAACCTTAGTGCAGAGGTTCCCAAAGAGTGTGAGTGTGTGTGTGTGTGGGGGGGGCAGAGCCATTGCAGCAGGGTTTTTTTGACAGGGCTCCCACACAAATGCAAAGCAGAAGATGAAGCATCGCCAAATATGTTACCAAACCAACTTCCTCCCAAGCCATATACTAGAAAATATGATGTAGCTTATCTTGCCTTTGGCTTCACCTGCACAACTGCCAAGGTTGGGATCCCCGACAGAGTTTGTTTGAGTTCACGTCTCGCCTCAGAGTCTGCTTTTGGGTCCCATTCCTGCCTGCACACAGCCATTTCCTGACAGTACGATGCAACCAGACATGGACTCAGCAGGCTCCGCCCGGGAAAGTGATTTGGCCTGCATCTTCAGCCTTTGCAGCGGCGGCCGTCACAATAGAAAAGCGTTTCCATGCCGCTGCCACGGAACTCCTCTCCATCCACATTCTGCTTTGACCGTCACTCACCCACTGCTTTCCTCGCAGCAATGTGGTCGTCGCCTCTCCGTCGTCGCCAGTTTCCTCCATCATCCCTGCCCCTGCTTCCCGAAGAAAACAGCGTTTGTGCCACCGACGCTCCAGTGCTGCTGAGTAAACCCTGTTCGTGAGTGAAAGTGATTGCTTAGCGCTCGAGCGTTTGCACTCCAGACACACAAGGCCAGTTGCAGACACACTGGTGGTCCTGTGCTGGCCCATGTGTGGATTACCTCTGGCAAACCTGATCTGGGGCACCAAAGGGCCGTCATTCTTTGATGTATGTGGGCCATGTGTAAGTTGTGTGCAGCCACAGGCCTGTTGTAGACACACTGCTGACCCTAAATGACTACAGACCCGTGGCTCTGACATCTGTGGTCATGAAGTCATTTGAGCGCCTAGTTCTCTCCCATCTCAAGACCCTCACGGCCCCCCTCCTGGATCCCCTACAGTTTGCATATAGAGCCAACAGGTCTGTAGACGACGCCATCAACATGGCCCTACACTTCATCCTTCAGCATCTGGACTCCCCAGGAACCTACGCCAGGATCCTGTTTGTGGACTTCAGCTCTGCCTTCAACACCATCCTTCCAGACCATCTCCGAGGCAAGCTTTCCCAGATGAATGTGCCTGATCCCATCTGCCGGTGGATCACTGACTTCCTGACGGACAGGAAGCAGCATGTGAGGCTGGGGAAGAATGTCTCGGACTCCCGGACCATCAGCACCGGCTCCCCTCAGGGCTGTGTTCTTTCTCCTCTGCTCTTCTCCCTGTACACCAACTGCTGCACCTCCACCCACCAGTCTGTCAAGCTAATCAAGTTCGCAGATGACACCACCGTTATTGGGCTCATCTCGGACGGGGATGAGTCTGCCTACAGGAGGGAGGTTGAACGTCTGGTGTCCTGGTGCAGCCACAACAACCTGGTGCTGAATGCCCAGAAGACAGTGGAGATTATTGTGGACTTCAGGAAGCACACAGCCCCACTCCCCCCCATCATCCTGACTGACACCCCCATCACCTCTGTGGACTCATTCCGCTTCCTGGGTACCACCATCACCCAGGACCTGAAGTGGGAGCCCACCATCACCTCCGTCATCAAGAAAGCCCAGCAGAGGATGTACTTCCTGAGGCAGCTGAAGAAATTCAACCTGCCAACACGGACGATGATGCAGTTTTACACTGCTATCATCGAGTCCATCCTCACCTCCTCCATCACCGTGTGGTACGCTGGAGCCACTATCAGGGACAAACAGAGACTGCAGCGTGTTGTGCGCTCTGCTGAGAAGGTGATTGGCTGCAGACTCCCATCCCTGCAGGACCTGTACACCTCCAGGACATTGCGGCGTGCAGCTCGGATCTCAGCTGACCCTTCTCACCCTGGACACAGTCTGTTTGACCTGCTCCCCTCAGGCAGGAGGCTCCGGTCCATTCGCACCAGAACCTCTCGCCATAAGAACAGTTTCTTCCCCTCTGCTGTTGGACACATGAACAATAACCATATGACTGTCCCCGCCACTATCACATGACCCTACGCTGTGTCACTGCATCATTCCATGTTTGGCACTGATCACCACCTGCACTAATGTATATATCTTTCTACGTAGCACTCTTAATTCTTATTCTCATGTATATATCTCATGTATATCTCATGCACATATCTTTCTACGTAGCACTTTTAATTCTTATTCTTATTTTTATATCTTTATGACACTATGTTTGCACTGAAGCACCGCAGCAATTTCCTAATGTTGTAAACCTGCTCAACATTTGGCAATAAACCCCTTTCTGATTCTGATTCTGATTCTGTGCTGGCCCAGATGTCTGCCTAATATCTACCTTAATCAAGCCATGTAATAACAACATGTGCCGGAACATAATAGTGCAAAAGTAACATGACAAAACTCTGTTTAGACAGTGAATGGACTGATTCTTTTATAGCGCTTTTCTACTCCCCCAGATTGCCCAAAGTGCCCTATACCGCATGCCATATTCAGCCAATCACACAGGTTTTCTAAACGTAATGCTTCCTAACTACATTCACACTCTTGGCATGCAGACTGGACGAGCCAGGGATGGAACCACTAACCTTCCGATCAGTAGGTGACCTGCTCTACCTCCTGAGCTACAGCCACCCACTGGCAAAGATAGTAAACTGTCACTAGGTTTTGGATAATCCCCCAGCAGCCTACGCCTATTGCAGCATAACTAAGGGAGGATTCAGGGTCACCTATCAGGAAGAGATAACTAACGCACTGACAATAAAAGATACTGAACAGGGAAACAGAGATGACTTAACTTAACCTTTAATAAGGCACTCATTGAAATACATGGAAATTAAAAAGTTTCAAAGGTTCAAACGTGTGTACATAAAAACTGCAGGTGAAAAGCATACATTTAAAGAAACATTTATTTGTTAACATTTTTCTTGATTCACTTGGTTTAATTTTCATAAATATAACACACATATCAAAGGTACTTGGTTGGTAAAGCGCCTTGTGGTAATCTATGGAGTGGTATTTGATGGGCTTCCATAAACAAGCCAAGCAGACATTTGCAAAAGAAAAGGAGGTAAATTTTTTAGTAAATATCTGTGGAATTGACATGATGGTATTAACCTCTAAATAACCAAGAAATGGGAACAAAACTAAACAGCAAAACACATAAAGAAACCATGACATAGAGCAAAGAAAAAGGAAAATTTTAAGCAATTAAGCTAAGAAACCCCAGAGGATATCTAAAATAAAACAATACTAGAATCGACCCAGGACCATGGCGAAACCATTCCAAAAAAATATCCTCCACATCATTATATCACCACCAGGAGCCTGAATTGTTTATGCAAGCTATGCTTTTATTTTGTTTGTGCCAAATTCTGATCCTACCATCCTAACATAAACATAACTGAATCTCTTTTTCACACCATTCTCTGCGTGGGGAAAATCACTGTTGATCAGCAGCTTCTCAAAGACCAATGTGTCTGGCAAACAATAGTGATTCACAGAAATCACATAAATCACTTTTCTTCCCTATTCTGATGCTCAGTTTGAACTTGTTGGACATATTTACATGCCTAAATGCACTTGGTTGCTGACATGCAAGTGGTTAATCAAATATTAGCATTAAAAAACAGTTGAATTGGTACACAGACTCTTTTTTTAGAAAGTGAGGTGTCAAATCTAATTAAAAACACACATTATATCTTTCTAATATTTTAGAAAGATATATAGAAACCAATATAACACAAAGACCTCATGCAAAATGCTTTAGGTTTTTTTAAAGTGCAATATATGCTGCTATTTAGACAAAACAGTCCACGACTGGGCTTTAATTGAAATGTTTCAGTGGGCAGAACACAATCATATAGTCTTTTCTGTTATGTATAGTTAACATGGACAAGAAAAAGCCAGAGCATCTCGTTTTAATGAGCAAAAACATTTTTATCTTCCTCCACTCCCTCTTCCTGACTGTGAGTACAGTATTTATTTACAATAGAATGATCTACTGTGTCAGCAGTAAACCCTTTGTCCAAGATCTGTATCTGTGGTTGTGTCATGGTCTGGGTGAGTGGCTGTAAAATTCCACTGAAGGTCTGGACCTCTCTGGTATCCACCCATGGGCAGGGCCTACAGCCTCCCTCACCTGAAGCTGATTGAGGCAATCAGGTTGGAGATTTAAGCTGCTTGCTGACACTGCTTCCTCGCCAGTTCGTCAACTACCCTATGTTGGTAACCAGGCCTCATGCTTCATGTCTATGAATCTCAAGTGCTCTACTAAGCTTGCAGTCTTGTGTTCTAGTTACTCCTGGAAATTCCATCGCACTGAACCACTCGTCTTGGAAATCTGGTTAACCCGGCTGCTTTCAGAATCATCTCCTTGCCTCACCTGCCTGCCCTCCTGCCCTTACACCACCTCTGGACCTTCACCGCTCAGGACAGCTGCCACACACCACCAAACCCACCTGAACCGCACCACCTCTCCTTCGACGCTTCCATCTCCCACCTGCACAGTAAGACGAAGATTTTCATAGCTTCCACTCTCTCCAGAACTCATCATTGGCTACCGCTCTAACACCGCTCTCCTCTCTTCCAGTACGTACCTAATCACCAGCCAGCTGCCGTTGCTTTCTTGGACCTGTACCCTTCCTTATCCCTCTCACCTGGCCAAGACCCTCACGCCCCATGTGTCAAGCCTTAAGTCAAGTACTATCGTAAACGTCATTTTTGTGCTAGTTAATAAACTAGTTAATAAACCTTTCCTCAGCCTCCGCTTTGGGTTTCCTGCACATGGGTTTGATTTTTGGTACTCGTTTTGTGACAGGTTGTTAAAGTTACTGCGTGACTATTAACCACGGTAATGGTAACTGACGTCATTCTTCTCTGAGTATCCTGTGATGGAGTATTAGATTACATTTTCCTAGGTTTATGCTAGGCATTGTTTACTATTTTGCTTAATATTAGTACATGTACAAGTACATGAGATACGTAAAAATGTTTGATTATGAAAAAAAGTGCATTTTTTTCCCACCTGTTTAAACCATTAAAATCATATCACAAGAAGATAAAATATCAGATCTGATGGCACTGAAGTGGTCTGCAAACTGCTCACAGAGTGAGTCTGTGAGGGTTCTTTGGGAGCTGTTAAAATCAGGGTTAAATAAATAATCTATGGTGGGAAAGAGGACCTTGGGATTATTTTTGTTATTACTGATTATTTTGGCGAAGTATGAATTTCTTGAATTCCTTAATGTATTATTGTACATTTTAAGTAGCGATACAGCGGGATGGCGAGGGCTAGCGGCCAGAGGAGGAAAGTCCACAGGATCCAGGGCATTGAATTTATTCTCCAGCACTACCGCACCGGAGAGGTGAGGGTGCGAGAGACGGATCCTCCTGGCCCCTCTGCAGCCACCGCGCATCTCAACCACGGTCCATGGCGCTGGTTGGAATGGAGTGGAGCTGACCAGAGCCTTGGGTCTGGCCCCTAGTTGAAACCAGCAGTTCTCGTCCGTGGCAGAAACACCAGCGAAGTAAGTTGAGAGCCTGGGTTGACTGTTGGCGGGATCTTGGGACACAACAGCTGGGTGGTGCACTGTGTCGGCTAGCTCAGCACTAGTAACGGCGGTTTGAGCTTTGCCAAGGAGGACCGTGTCAAGTTTGCGTTCAGCCCCCTGGATTTGGTATAGCGTGAATATCCTTTGTTCCAGCTCGATCACTTTTTGGCTCAGGTTGATGCAGCTTTCACAACTGGATGTTGAGGTAAGTGGTGCCATTCCGGCGACATATACATATTTGTGGACTGCCAATTACGCTGAGTTCCTGCTGTATTGAGCCTATCCATTTCTTCATTTAGTCCAAGGTTGAGGTCGCCTCCAAGAACAAGTGTGCCATCTAACTGTTCAGAGAGTGCACTGAAAAAAAAGTGAAAGAATGAGGGATCATCAACATTTGGACCATATACACTTACAATATATAGCTTTTTATCAAGTATAGATTGTTTAATGATTAAGAATCTGCCCTCTGGATCTATAACTGTATCGAGTACTGTGAAATTAATATTTTTATGTATTAAAATTGCTACTCCCCTTTGTCTAGAATTATAACAAGCTGAGAACACATTAGAAAACTCAGGTGTTTTAAGTTCATTTGAACCTCTAAGAGGTCTGTGGGTCTCTTGTAAAAGGACAAAATCTGCCTGTAGTTTTTTGAGTTGGTTAAATATTTTTAACCTCTTTTCTCTGGAGCCAGCTCAATTTACATTCCATATAACAAACCTTAGTGCGCCCATAGATGTCTGTGTGTAACTAGGGGTGTACGCTGTGTGTGTCACTTAGACAGGTGGAGAGAATACATCACTTGCTCGTAAATAAAGAGAAGTAGAGAGAGAGAAAAAAATGTGTGGCGAGATTCTCCCTGAGTTTGACTATGTGTGTGTGCATATTTACTAATATGAGTACACTTGGCTTAAGTGTGTGTATCCTATACATCTGTGTGTGCTGTCTGACTGATGTAAATGTGCTGCCGTTGAGTGCATGATTGTGCGTGATCGTGCTGTGCGTATAATGTCGAAATAAAGGATGTTGTTTCTTGTGCATGAGTCTGGAAGCAGGTGATCGAAGCAGTGAAAGAAAGTAAAAAAGAAAGAAACCAAGGACAAGGTTGAGCAGCATAAAAACAAGAGGGGGAAAAAGAGGGGGAAAAAAACGAGAAGAAAAAAACCCCCGGAAACATTCCAATTAAACCATTGACGGAGAGTGACGGAGTTCATTCTGCTATGAAATCACACTTAAGATGCGATTTGATACTGGTAAGTTAAACAGATGGTAATGAAAGTTAGTGTGAGTGGATAGGGAAAGGGTGTAGCGGATTCTTATCTGGTGTGAAGTTAATACAGCCACAGAGTGATGCCGGGGTCATGGTAAAGCTGTCCATCCACGTAGAGCCGGTCCCACAGCGATGACAGCGCGGAAGCCCTTCTGGATGAAGCCGCGTCGGATTGGGAAGAGGACCCTGCGTCGTTAAAGGATCTCTTTGGGGAACTGATGGTTTACGCTGAAGTCCGTTCCTTTTAAAGTTGCGGCAGATTTTTCACCTGTTCCTTTTGTTTGAAGTGGCCGAATTTGGCCACAATAGGACGTGGTCTCCCGGTCACAGCCCGCATGAGGCCGATGCGATGCACTCTATCAAAGGCGATGTTCTTCACCGCGTCCTCCGGCAGTTTCAGGTGGGTTTTGATGAAGCTTTTCACCATAGTCTCTGCGTCTTCTCCAGCGGCTTCTGGAATACCAGAAAATACAAAATTATCTCGCATGCCACGAGCTTGTAGATCAAACTGTCTCTTTTATTTTTTTATTTTCTCTATTTAGCTGGGTAACATTGTCTGTGAGACATTTCACCGACTCCCTTAGCGTGGCATTTTCAGCAGCGAGCGTTTCCACCTGCTGCTGGCTGAACTCCAGGGATTCTCGCAAGGATTTAAATTCCCGGTGAAGAATCTCCACCAAGGACAGCCTTGCATTGAAACTGGACAATCGTTTGTCGATTGACTCCAGTATGTCGGCAATATCTTTGCCGGCTGGCGATGTTGTGCCGGGGGAATCTGCCAGGCAACATCTTTTCGACGACGGCATCTCAGATTTGGCCGGGGAAGATGCACTCTGGGCCTTCTTCATCACGAGATCCTGGAAGCACTGATCAATGTAATCTTGGAGAGCCTCTAAACTCTCCCCGTTGTTCTCCAGGGTGTTGGCGATGATTTAGACAAATATTGTTAGTTATAAGACAATAGATAATTGTATTTGGTAATACTGAAGCTTAAAGGAATGTGTTCAATTCTAAACTACCATTCGCTTTAATTTTCCGCCATTTCTGATGTCAGTTACAACATGAGTCGCTTACCTTGTCCGTCACTTCCGTCACTTACCTCCCTTCTGTCACTTCTCAAATCTTATTCTAGATATGACCACCTCCTCTCACCTACTCCTTCCAGTGCTTCTCGTTTCTCATACTCTCCTTTGAATTTTATACAACCACCGTTTCCTCCTTTCCTTCCTCCCACTGTTTTTGCTATCTTTCCTTCATTTCTTGCCTTATGATACTCTTTATCTCTGTCTGACAAAAGTTAATACCCAGGTCAACTACCCCATGTTTTGTGGCTTCCATTGCAGCTCTATCTGCCATTTCATTTGCTCTGACTCCATACTGCGCCAGAAAACATAAAAAAACAAAAGTCCCATCATGTGTATTATGTAAAGCGTTTGCTGAACCTCTGTTAGGACATCTGCTCTACTTTCTGAGTGGCTACACTGTAAACTGGCCAATGACGAGGTTGTCTGAACAGATGACTGCTTTAAACGGCCTCATGTCTTCTACCCAGTGAACAGCTAACAGTATTGCGAGCATTTCTCCAGTGTATACTGACAGTCCGTCACTGATCCTTTTCCCTATTTTGACTTTAAACTCCGGGATAACAAATGCTACACCAGCTTGACCGGCTGTGTTCTTTGATGCATTTGTATATATTTGTACATAATTATAATACTGGTCGAAATGCAAGCCTGTCCTGTATGTGCGTTTAAATTAACTACCCTGTCCCTGTTCTTCTTTTCCAATAATGTGATACTTCCTGTGGCATCAGGTAGTATCCATGGAGGTATTGCTGATAACGGCACTCTTTGACTGATGTTGAACTGATCCATTTTAAGTTCTATTGCTCTTTTAGTCACAGTCCATCCAAAGCTCTTTGTTTCCCATCTTTCTTTTTCCCAGCAGGGTTTGAGTACCTCTTTCCTATCGTCAGTACCTCATACCTTTCCTGTCTCGTCCTTTGCCTTCTGTACCGTGTTGACAGCCTCTGTGTAACTTATGTTGTGAACTACTTTAACTTGTTTGTCCTCCATGGCCTTCTTTCTGACTTCACAGCCCTCATAACTTACCCGCGCTACAGATCAATCCGCGCTGCAGTGAACTCCAGGACCGCCACCTACAATGCCGGTCTCGCCACTGGCGATGTAAGCGCCTACAAAGTGGCCTCATAAGGGTGCGGTGCGGTGAGGCATGCCAAATGCCGGTATCAGGAGCGCGTGGAGTCTTGCTCCCGCCAAGGCAACACACGAAGCATGTGGCACAGACTACACACAATCACGGATTATAAAGCCAGGGACACTGCGACGATCCACGCCGACTCTGCATTCACCAACGAGCTGTACAAGTTCTATGCCCGCTTTGAGGTTAGCCAGGTGGCTAATGCTAACAACCACCTGTGAACTGAGGACAGCGATGTCATCAGAGAGGGACCGGTGATCAGCATTGCAGAGCACGATGTCCGAGCGGCACTGAGAAGAGTGAGCACAAAGAAAGCGGCAGGACCATACGGCATCACTGGCCGTCTGCTGCATTGCTGTGCTGACCAGCTAGCAGGTGTGTTCACTTTCATTTTCAACAAGTCCCTGGCTAAGTCTGTGGTACTCACATGCGTCAAGAGATCCACCATCATCCCTGTGCCTCATGAACCGGGCCACACGGCCATGAGAAAAAACCCAGACATGAATAGGAATGTCTTCCAAACTCCTCTATACCTGCCATGACTCTTCAAGGCTCATGCAGGGAAAAAATGAAAAAACATCAGTCAATAAAACAGTGTTGCCCCAGGTCAAATAGTGTCCTTAAAGACAAATATTCCTCACTAAAGTGGAAATCTCCGAGTACTTACCTGCCTACCCCAGCTTACCTACACTATAACCCTAGTCTTCATGCAGGTTAGTGGCGGGCTCTTTAAACACTCAACCCAGTAACCTGGTTAGGCCCTCAGCAAGCTGGGTACTCACCTGACAGCCCTGGAAGTGTCCTCGAGACAAATGCTCTGACTGCACACCACACAAAACACAAAAAACTAGAATAGAATAGAATAGAACAGAACAGAATTTACATATTTACATCAAGGACAATGGTTACCAAAATGGTTACCAGAGTACTGTACAGCTATTAAATTAAATACAATTAAATACAGATAAGAGGCAAACCCAGGTTATAGTGTGAATCGGTTGATAAAATAGTGCAGTTACAGCGCTGATGTGAGCATCTATGTTTGTTGGGAGCAGTTTTGATTGTACAGTCTGACAGCTGCACGGAGGAAAGACTTGCGCAAATGCTCCTTCATGCATCTAGGATGCAGCAGTCTGTCACTGAAGGAGCTCTGCATTTCAGCAACATTTACATGCATGGGGTGGGAGACTCTGTCCATCAGAGATGTTATTTAGGCCAGAGTCCTTCTGTCTCCCACCACCTGCACTGGGTCCAGGGTGCACCCAGGTACCTATATGAGTCCACTATCTCAATGTCCACTCCCTGGATGTTCACCGGTGTCAGTGTGGTGGGTCTGCGCCTCAAGAAGTCCACCACCAACTCCATGATTTTCCCGGCGTTGATCAGCAGGTGGTTCTGCTGGCACCAGTCCACAAAGTCCAGAGTCCACTGTCTGTACTCTGAGTTGTCCTCACCTGTGATGACACAGACTATGGCAGAGTCGTCGGAGAACTTCTGTAGGTGGCAGCGTGGGGGGTTGATGAGGAAGTCTGCAGTGTAGAGGGTTAAGAGGAGCGGTTCCAGCACAGTTCCCTGTGGGGCCCCCATACTACAGACCAGCGTATCAGTGACACAGCCCTGTGTCCTCACATACTGTGGGCATCCTGTGAGGTAGTCCAGTATCCACTGGGACATGATAGCTCCAGCTTGTCCCTCAGAAGTTGTGGCTGGATGGTGTTGAAAGCACTGGAGAAATCAAAGAACATGATCCTCACAGTGCTTCCAGGCTTCTCCAGATGCTCCAGGAGCTCGGTGCAGGAGGTAGATGATGGCGTCCTCCACCCCGATGCCAGGTTGGTAAGCAAACTGCAGCGGATCCAATGAAGACCTCACCAGGGGGCGCAGATGGTTTAGAACCAACCTCTCGAGGGTCTTCATCAGATGTGATGTCAGGGCTACTGGCCTGTAGCTGCTGAGGTCCTTGGGATGGGAGGTCTTTGGTACCGGTACCACACAGGAGGTCTTCCACAGCTGTGGAACTTTCCCCAGCGACAGGCTCAGGTTGAACAGATATCCTAGAATGCCACACAGTTCATCTGCGCAGCACCTCAAGAGCCTGGAGCTGATGCCATCTGGACCTGCAGCCTTCCGCACCTTGATCTTGCTAAGCTCATTCCTCACTTGAAGTGCTGAGATAGAGAGAGGGGATTTCGGGGGAGGGGTGTAAACGAAACTAAAAACTAAAAAAACAAACCAACGAGTCCAAATGGAACACACTGCTATACCTACAAAGGGAGACTCCACCAAACACTTACCACAGTAGAGAACCTTGCAATCACTGCTAAGAGGTCACACCTGCTTGATGTCACACTAACCTGAGACCAGGGCTGGACTGGCCATCGGGCCGCTCGTGATTTTTCGTTTTTATGGGCCAATGGGGTTTTATTTCTTTTCTTTTTTTAACGGTATAAATGAATGGTGATGGATTGGCCAGTTGGTCATGATTGACTCTGGGCTGGACCAATTACAGCCGAGGAGGTCGAACTTTAAAGTTGAGGTGAAAGGGAACGCAATTTGTCCCGTACTACTTCAGCTAGAAAGCTAGAAAACTCAGGTTGGGAGGGTGGGTAGGTGCGTCTCCGACAGCATCGCCATCAACACGGGAGCGCCACAGGCGTGTGTATTCTCATCACTGCTCTACAACTTCTGTACTTCAGACTGCGTGGCCACGCATGGCTCGAATACCATTGTGAAGTTTGCTGATGACACAGTGTTGTTGGACGCCATCTCCAACAATGATGAGGCGGCCTACTTGGACGAAGTGAAGAATCTGGCATCGTGGTGCCAGGATAACCACCTCCAGCTGAACGTTGGCAAGACCAAGGAGCTGGTGGTGGACTTCAGAAGGAGTAAGCACAGAGAATACATTGTCCATTGTCATTAATGGAGCTCCAGTGGAGAGGGTGCAGTCCTTCAAGTATCTTGGTGTCCACATCTCCTCAAACCTGACATGGTCTGCCCACATTCAGGTCCAGTCCAAAAAGGCTAGGCAGCGCCTGTATCATCTCTGACAACTGAGGAAGTTCAGGGTCTCTCCAGTGATCCTCAGGACTTTCTATACAGGTGCTGTGGAGAGCATCCTCACAGAACGTTACATCCCGGTATGGGAACAGCTATGTTAAGGACCAAAAAGCTCTTCAGAGAGTGATCCATACAGGAGAACGCTGCTGCAGGACTGATCTCCCCTCCCTACAGGACATTTACACCAGGAGATGCTGGTCGAGAGCAGCTCAGATATTGAAGGACCCATCCCATCCCAGCAATAAACTGTTCCAACTTCTGCAATCAGGCAGAAAGTTCCGCACCATGCGGGCGAAAACAGAGAGGCTCAACGGGAGCTTCTATCCTCAGGCCGTCCATGTGTTAAATCAGGACTTTCAGCATTTAACACTTTATTTTTCTGTTCTGAAAGGGCCCGTTGCCTGTGAATGTGTGGTTAATTCTTCGTCCACATATGTGGACATCACATTTTGGGTTGTCTAGACCACAGTACTAAATTTTAGTCTACATGGGCCTGCTATCCACTTACAAGGACATTATACTGCCACTGTTCTATCCAAATTTAAAATGAATGTCCTCATATGTGGAGCAAAATCAGGTAAAAAGATAAAAAATATTTTTACATTCATCAGGTCCCAATCAGCCCAAATAAATTGTGTACTGTTGATAAATTGTAGAAAGTGTCGCAGAGCCATACGTGGACAGTGTTGGGGAATAACGGAATACGTGTACTGCCGTTACATATTTAAAATACAAAATATGAGTAACTGTATTTCGTTACAGTTACCGTTTAAAAAGGTGGTATTCAGAATACAGTTACTTTGTTGAAATGAATGAATTACACGGCAGTATTTTCCCGTTTCATATGTTAGGCTATGCCCTCTCTATTTTTAGTTTCCATGCCGGTGGAAACCCAAACAAAACATGCATTAAGAGGCTCTAATGTCTGTGTCTCAATCTTGCGGCCCATGTCACCTCTACTTGCGGCATAATAACGTGAAGAAATATTTTTTTTAAATTATTCACAAAAATTATTTAATATGAAGGCAATAGGCAGAGTGTTACAGGCATTGCCTTAAATAATGTAGCCTCATGGGCAGTGTAGTCTGTGCTGCAGGGAGAATGGACTGCCATACCCGTTATGCGTCTGTGAGCACCAGGAAGGGAGAAAAAGAGTAGAAAAGTACGAGCTGTCACTGAGCAGAAATGGGAGATGGAAGCATGTAAATATAATAATAACCACTGCAGCCAAAAAGAGTGCCTGACGAGCCAAGTTGTAAGCAAGCTATTAAGACTCGACTGTACACTGTGTTCGTGTTTTCCTCCGAAACAATAAGTTCCGTTGGAGCAGCCTTTCAACGCCTCTCTCTGTCTCTCGCTAGCAAAGTTGACCAAGACGGCAAAGTAAAGCTAGTTTTCAGCTATGAGCCCGACACGAACCCCGAAGTATTAGCCAGAGGTCTCTTTTACGGTTTTACGCCTTTACGGTTCGGAGCCGCGAACCTGTTTTACAGGTGCGGAATAGTTTTCTATAGGAGATCGCTGCAAAAAGTGCAGCCTTACCTAATGCCAACCTACTGTTACTCATTTTATATTAAGATTTAAAATCTAGTTGGTATTGGTATGGTAAATAACCTTCAGTAAAAGTAATAAGTCACATAGTAATAGTACATTCATGTAGTTGTAAAAAGCATGATAACATATTAAGTAATCCAAAGTATTCAGAATACGTTACTCTCATTGAGTAACGTAATGGAATACGTTACAAAATACATTTTGGGGCATGTATTCTGTAATCTGTAGTGGAATACATTTTAAAAGTAACCTTCCCAACACTGTACGTAGATAACGTCATAACTGAAGGAGATTTTGAGTGTGTGTTTCCCATCTAACCACTGGCTACCTGACTGGCCAAATATGAAATGATCTGCCACTATGTCAGCTGTGGAAAAAAACCCCAAATTGGCAAGTTTTGCTTTGTTATAGTTGTAACACTGCTTACTTGCATTGATTCACAGGGAAAGCAAGTTATTTGCACGCAATGTACCATCTCTGCTGTCACGTTTCACAATCAGTGAACATGTGAGTGACTCCTCTGGTAAAATGTTGGTTCATACTGATCATAAACCACACCTGTGCTCATTTTTCTGGTAGTTAAAGAAATGCATCATTAGTGACATGATAAAATGTAGCTTCTCTGTAAGAAGAAATTACATATCTGTAATACATAGTGTGCAATAATATATCATATTAAAATGTCAGCCACCACTGCACTCGTTTACTGGAAAAGTGGAACCTTTAACAAAGTCCGCAGACCCGGTCAGCTGCAGTCAACACTCTATCATGCACATGAGAGAGAGTACACACAGCGAGGTGCCGTCATGCAACGTCTGAAACAGAAGTGGAGCTCTCCTTTATGCATTACCAAGAAAAGGGAGGAAGTCACAAACTGATACCACACATCACTTGGCCCGACATGAAACCTAACTGAACAATGGTAATGCTGTTTTGTGCCCTTGGTGTTATCAACACCTGCAAAAGGAGTTGTTGTTTTGTTCTACTTTTGAGGCTGAAGTAAGTTCATCTAGTTTTAGACTGTTCAGTCGACGTTTCCATTGCAGTGTCACAACTAAGCAAATGCACAAACACTTAAACACTTTCATTGAGAAGAACGGAAAATTTCCATCACACTATGATAACTGTGACAATTCATTATGATACACAGAGAGCAATAATATTTAATGCAATTATCACAACTGCTACTATTGTTCACATAAATCACATTATTACTTTAATCCCGAGTGGATTCACAGAGGACTTGAAATTAACAATAAACTCAGATGATTCAGTTATTATATTATATTATATGAATATTCATATAATATAATATAATGAATATGCCATTCAATCAGTTTTATAAATCCCTTATCAGTGCCTAAATTTGGCCAAACACCTAACGGTTAAAATGCAATGTCTATTCATTTTATTTTTTAAATGAATAAAGATGCTTCTTTCAGAGCTACACTGATGATGAGTTGAAAACCAATGCTTACTGTCTTCCTGTACTGTGCCATAATGTGATATATAATACAGCAAATGCCTGAAATCTAATCAAAAGCAGGTACATAGGTAAGAGCACAAGGAAGTACCACTGGATTTAACCACTGGAAACCCCCATTATGAAAACACATTATCCTTCTGAAAGCATCCATCAGAAGATTAGTAGACTGTAGTTATACAGGCATGAACATGATCAGCATTGGTGTTTAAATAATGCTCTCTGGACCCAAACCTGTCATGTTGATGTGGATGTGGCCCTCAAATGCAGTCCAAAACATGGGTGTGTCACGAACTGACGAGACAAGAGGCAAAACTAGATTAAAAAAAAAAAAAAGCATGGATTTATTATATCCAATAACAAAACTAAAAAGTAAATATATTAAACTTGGAATGCCTGGAAATCCCTGAACACTTGAATTAGAATTAGAATAGAATTCAACTTTATTGTCATTGCACATGCACAGGTACAGGGCAACGAAATGCAGTTTGCATCCATCCAGAAGTGCTTTAGTGATATAGATATATTACAATATATATTAGCAATAATATAGATATGTGAGTATATTACAGAAATGGGTCTATTATGGTATGTTATAATGTACACGATATGAAGTATGTTGTGAATATTCTATAACTATAAGTATGTACAGGCTGTAGTGAGTACAAGCTATGTACAGGCTATGAACAGGATATAAATATGAAAAACTATACAGAATATGAAATAAATAACTTTACAGAAATCTGAGATATACAGCTATACAGAAATGGGAACTATGCAAGTTGTAAACAGTTGTAGGATTAAAAATTATTGAATGTACAGAATGATTATTTACACAGAGCTATACAGTAGTGCAGTTAAGATAAGTGAGATATAATTCCTACAGAGGCTATATAAAGTGCTAGTGGTTGTGAGTGGTGGTTCAGTCCATGTTATTATTGTGTGTTTGAGGGTACAGTTGTCCATTGTGGGTGTGTGTATGTTCAGTCCATGTGTTAACGTGGGTCAGATGTCGGGAGGCAGAGTTCAGGAGTCTGACAGCTGTGGGGAAGAAGCTGTTCCGGTACCTGGTGGTCTTAGTCCGTAGGCTCCTGTAGCGCCTCCCAGAGGGCAGGAGGGTGAAGAGTCCATGTGATGGGTGACTGGGGTCTTTGATGATTTTCCCAGCCCTTTTCAGACACCGCTTCCTGTAGATGTCTTTTATGGCAGGAAGTGGTACTCCGGCGATGCGCTGGGCAGTTTTCACGACCCTCTGCAACGCTTTCCGGTCCGAGGCAGAGCAGTTCCCGTACCAGACTGTTATACAGTTGGTCAGGGTGCTCTCGATGGTGCAACGATAGAAGTTCACCAGGATGTCTGAGGACAGGTGGTTCTTCCTCAGAGTCCTCAAGAAGAAGAGGCGCTGGTGAGCCTTCTTGACCAGCTTGGAGCAGTTGGTCATCCAGGTGAGATCCTCGGAGATGTGGACTCCCAGGACCTTGAAGCTGCTCACGCGCTCCACAGCCGTCCCCTTAATGTGGATGGGTGGATGTGGGTCAGCATTCCTCCTGTAGTCCACGATGAGCTCCTTGGTCTTCTTGGTGTTAAGCAGCAGGTTGTTTCTGTTGCACCACTCAGCCAGACGATCCACCTCCTCCCTGTAGGCGGCCTCATCGTTGTCACTGATGAGGCCAATCACCGTGGTGTCATCTGCAAACTTAATGATGGTGTTGGAACCATCAGCAGGTCTGCAGTCGTGGGTGAAGAGGGAGTAGAGGAAAGGGCTCATCACACAGCCTTGTGGTACACCGGTGTTCATCGTGATTGTAGATGAACAGTGGTTATCAAGCCAGACATGTTGGGAGCAGTTGGTCAGGAAGTCCAGTAACCATTTGCAGATGAGGGAACTCATGCCCAGGTCTGTCAGTTTCCTGATGAGTTTTGAGGGGTGGATTGTATGCTGAACTGAAGTCTATAAACAGCATTCTGGCGTAGGTGTTGTTGTTGTCCAGGTGTGAAAGGACAGAGTGCAGTGCGATGGAGACTGCATCCTCTGTGCTCCTGTTCTGGCGGTATGCAAATTGGTGGGGGTCCAGGGTGGGGGGGAGACAGGATTTGAAGTGTGCTAGGACCAGCTGCTCTAAGCACTTAGTGATGATGGGGGTGAGTGCTACTGGGCGGTAGTCATTGAGGCAAGATGGGTTGGAGTTTTTGGGTATTGTGACGATGGAGGTGGATTTGAAGCAGGCCGGTACCACAGCGTGGGCCAAGGACAGATTGAATATGTCTGTGAGCACTCCTGCAAGCTCCCCAGAACATGCTCTGAGAACACGCCCGGGGATGCCATCAGGACCTGCAGCCTTGTGGACATTGATCCTGCTCAGCACCTCTCCTACATCGGTGGGGGAGAGAGTCAGAGGTTGGTGGTCTGGCGTCATGTCTGCTTTGGTTGTGGTTGTGGGGTTCCCTCGCTCAAAACGAGCATAAAAGTTGTTGAGCTCGTTGAGGAAGGAGACATCAGAGGATGCGGGGGAGGGTTTGGTGGTCCTGTAGTCTGTAATGGTCTGGAATCCTTGCCACATGCGTCGGGGGTTGGAGTTGGAGAAGTGTTCTTCTACCTTCTTTTTGTAATGGTGTTTGGCTTTTTTGATGCCCTTCTTTAGATTAGCCCTGGCTGTGCTGTAGGCGTGTGCATCTCCTGACCTAAAGGCAGTGTTGCGGGCCTTCAGGAGGAGACGAACATCCCGGTTCATCCAAGGCTTCTGGTTGGGGTACATGGTGATCCGTTTCTGGGTGGTGACACTGTCTGTGGTTTCGGAGATGTAATCCAGTACAGATGAGGCGTACTGGTCCAGGTCTGTGTGGGTGAACATATTCCAGTCTTTGTTTTTAAATCTGTCCTGGAGCACTGCGTCTGTCCCCTCTGGCCACACTTTAATTGTCCTCACAGCAGGTTTCACACGTTGGATGAGTGGTGAATACCTAGGTGTGAGGAACAGGGAGAGATGGTCCGATTGTCCAATGTGGGGGAGGGGTGTGGCTTTGTAGGCTCCAGCCAGGTTGGAATACACATGGTCTAAAGTCTTGTCTCCTCTGGTGTGGCAGGAGACATGTTGGTGGAATCTGGGGAGGACTGTCTTTAAGTTGGTGTGGTTGAAGTCGCCAGCAACAATAAAAGCAGCCTCGGGGTGTTTATTCTGGTGTTTGTTAATGGCTGCAGAAAGTTCTTTCATGGCCAACCTAGCATTAGCGTCAAGGGGTATATACACGGCAGTGAGTATGATAGAAGTGAGTTCTCTGGGGAGGTAATAAGGTCTGCATTCT
This sequence comes from Simochromis diagramma, assembly GCF_900408965.1. Taxonomy (NCBI): domain Eukaryota; kingdom Metazoa; phylum Chordata; class Actinopteri; order Cichliformes; family Cichlidae; genus Simochromis; species Simochromis diagramma. Next base: position 72,446 of record NW_024386972.1, read on the forward strand.
CAGAGACATGGAGACACATCGACAAGGGAAAAGCGGGAAACTGACACAATGGCTGTGTCCAAATTCAGGGGTAGCATGCTTCGAAGGACCCGACCTACCCGGTCCGCATAGGGCGGGTCCTTCGAAGGCTTTGTTCAAGTCCGCCCTTACTTCTGCATTTTTTACAGTCACTAGCACCACAGCGCAAAAACTTTAGAATGGACCTAAAAATGTCGCTCCGTTATTTTGTACATTTTTAATTCTCGAGGAGCTAGAAAAACTTGGACCTTTTGTCATGGTCCTTTTATATAGTCTGTGGTTTCTTCTTGGTTCATGTTTACTAGTGTTTTTGTTTTTGTTTTGTATTTCTTGTTCTTAGGTTTTGAGATGAGAGATGAGATGAGATGAGATGAGATAGCCTTTATTTGTCAGTTGCAGGTCTTTTGCCCACAACCGAGATGACAGACCTTGCCGACCGTACATACACTACAAACATCACATTGGGGAGACAGGTCAGGCTAGGTAGTGAGGAATAAAAACATCGAAATGTGCAACACAAAAGGATAATACAGGAATGCACAGGTATCAACACACCATAACACAATAAACACAGACAGCAACATGGGAAAGTGTTCCAGTGTGTACATCTGATCTGGGACCGCTGCAATCTTCGACTGCGCCTCCAGTTGACCCGATGTCCACATCATGGGGGAGGTAAGCGTTGGAGGTGGCGTTGGATAGGGAGGGTGATGCGTCAGTGAGTGTTTATCAGTATCAGTATATGTATGTGTGTGCGTGTCCATAGTTCAGCTGAGACAGTGTCCTTCGCCCCTTCGCCAAAGGTGTTATTCTGAGAATTCACTGCAGTCGTAAGCGCCTCCAAGCTCTTAACCATGCTGCCTTCAGTGAGCCCTTTCTGAGAAGTCGCACCTGTCGTTCCAATCCCAGCGGGCAGCCTTGTGGGGGTTTGAACAGCCGGTTCCGCTCTCTTAATTCTCCGATAAGCTAGGGCCAAGCCAGCTCCGATCAGCAAGAACCCTGTTATCATGGTTCCGAATAGGTAGATATCTTCAGCGTCCTCGATCGACAGTCCCACCAGGCACACGATCCTCTGCCACCCGTCCATCGTGTATCCGGCAGGGAAAGTCCCTCCAGGGCACTCGGGTTCTCCCGAGCCCAGACTTCTCGTTAAAGGGTGTCAATAGCATTCAGAGACCAGTTGATCAAATCCATAATTCTCTTTTAGGTTTTAGACACAGACTGTGAGAGGGTGTTCCAGGGAAAGTAATACAAAAAAGACACGAGACTAGACAAGGACATAAGAACTAGCAGGGAAGATAAGGGAGAGGAGAAAAAGTGTGTCCGCCTCCTCCAAGAGCCAAAGAAAAAAAAGGGCCCTGTGCTCATGTTACTCTGTGCTCCTTCCATTTAGTGTCCAGTCATCCCTGCCCGTGTGTGCCTTCCGTACTCTGTCAGTGTCAGTGTCTCTGAGTTCAGTCAGTGTATTTCCTGTTTTACTTTGAAGGTCCGTGTCTGATATCAGTGTGTTCTGTTTGCGTGCTCCGTCTCGTCACGTTAATTAGGTTTGTCTCCCTCCTGTGTGCAGTTTCCCCATTTCCCTCAGTGTATATTTAATGTGTGTTCTCCGGTGTTCGTTGTCAGTCCGTCTGCATATACATGCGTTTCATTCTCCGTGTGCATAGATGGGCTGTAAAAATATCACAAAGCTGAAAACAGGGTTATTTTTGAGTTAACAAAAAAGCTTAGTTACACAGATGAAGTGTATAAAAATTAAGTCCTTTCACAGTGTATTAGTATAGTTTACTTAAGCTTAATAATCAGAATAATGCTTTGATGTCTTAAAATAAATGAAATCATACCTTTCTACTAAAACTGTTTGCTGTTCTCCACCTTTTCTTTAACCAAACCAGACCATTGTACTGCAGGATTGACCTGAGTGTCCAAGTCCTGGACCATTTTTTTTTTAAACCAGGAGGATCCCAGGCCTGATTTTTGTTGATGTATTATAAATATTCTTGTTTTATTGTTATTGTTTCTTTATTCTCATTAAATAAACATCCATTTAAAATTGTTCAAAGTTAGCGTTATGTTCATACATGTTAAAAATACTTGTAAATATTTTTGTTCAGTGAAAATTACTGTTTGTTTTAATCAATTTATTCATACCATAAAACTTTTAAACATAATGCAATGATCTGCATATTATAACATAAATATATTCAAATACATAAATTTCTTAATGCATTTCTCATTTTGGAACAAATGAGGTGAATATAAACAACACAACAACTCTTAGAAATTGCACATTTATTAACTTGTGTTCTTAAGAATTATCTTCTTGATAGCACACGTACATCTTTTTTTTTTTTTAAGTAATCCCATTTCTTTCTGGCCTGCAAAGGGGTGACTTTCCCCTGCAGGCCCATCTTCTCCAGTATTGTCCTTATCACACACGAAAAATAAGAGAAGAGAGAAAAACATGACAACTATGTTTCTCCTCTCGTTTTAATAAATTGAGCCATTTGGTCTTTGTTCCCTAAAGCATTTCACAAAAAGGTTAATTCGAAAACATCTAAATTAGCTGTATGTAAGCAGCAATACATGACAAAACGGGACCCACCATACAAGCTCATTAACGGGCAATTTTTACGAAGATTATTTTAATAAACAAAAAACATGTCTATACAAATGCCCAAAGCCTAACAACACAACCGCTATAAAAATTTAACTTTTGTACCACCAGATTTTCATATACTTTCATTTAAAAGTATTTTTCTCTCCTGCATCAACCACGATTGTTATTAGAATAAAATTCTCTTGTATGGCCCGCACTAAATCCTGGGATATGTTGGGCCACAAAAGATGTACCTGACCCGTCCTTCAAATCTGGGGAAAACTAGGACGCATTTGTCGCTGCATTTGGAGGAAACTTCGAATTTGGACAGCATTGTTGCGTCGCTGTGACGTAATTGGCTACAAATGCGGCCATCAAAGCATGCTACCACTGAATTTGGACATAGCAAATGTATATGCATGAGGAGAGTAAGTGGAAACACATGGGGAACACAGCAGGAATGAATTAGACATGACGAGACAGGGGAAGCAAAACTGAACACACCGAACACAGGATGAGACTGTCAAAATAAAACACGAAGTAAAACAATGAGACCATGACTAAGACATAGGAACTTGACACAGGAAGAGGCGCACGGGAACGCACATCAGACTGCAGAGACAAAAAACACAAGGAGGGGAACATGGAAACAGATAGATGCACCTATCTATAGATGCACAAACATAACATTTTCAGATATTTTGGTTTACAAGTTTACAAAACTCTGTTCACAACTACGCATTCTGATTTACAAGTACAAAATATTTATGACCACAATTTGAGCTCATACATGTCATCAGTCCTTCACAGTCCCCTCACGTGTATCATTGCTGATAGTGGAGCCTCTCACGCAGCATATTTAAGTATCCACTGAGACCAATATGACGTCATATCAAAAAACAAAAAACACAAATCTTTATGACTTTGGAATGGATTGACCCGCTGCAATCCTTTTAGACAAAGGGACTCACCATTCAATGTTATCTGTGGCCCAGATAGGTGAATTTCCCCGAAGCCCATTGTAATCTGGAGAAGCTCACATTACATTTGCTCTCAGTAAGATATTTTATAGCGCTTTTAGTTTCAGCCTTGCAGGCTTGCTTAAAAGAGAGCTGATAATAAAATTCTCAACACAAAATATCATCCCCTGGAGGGATGACACCTGACAGGTTTTCCTTTCAGCGCACTGTAAAAAAAAAAAAAAAAAAAAAAAAAAAATTCGGCCTAGTTTAAGACATGTCCAAGCATAACTTTTCTCTGACGCTATCCCAAGCGATAACCCGCAAGAAAAGTGTTGACTTCCTGGGTGCGACAGAATTGCCTCTGCAGCTATTTAGACAAAACTTTCCTCAAGGAAAATGAGAAATATCTGACATTAAAGAATAGCTGCAGTTATAAGCACTACCCCAATCGGACCAGGAGTGACATGTTTAGCCGCACGTTCTCCTTAAATTGTTGGCTGTCTGAGTGGTGTCCAAAAACGATGTGGGCTTTATATATAATTGGGAAACTTTCTGGAGGAAACCTGGTCTTGTTGGGAGAGATGGCATCCATCTCACTTTGGATGGAGCAGCTCTCATTTCTAGAAATTTGGCCAAATTTATTAAACCCCCCAAATGATTACCCAGAGTTGGGACCAGGAAGCGGAGTTGCAGTCTTACACGTCTCTCTGTAGCTTCTCTCCTCATGTTATCCCCCAAAACCCCATCCCCTTAGAGACTGTGTCAGCTCCCAAACAGACAAAAAACAAATAAACTAAAAACCAGCAAAAAAAAAGACTTAAAGACAAAAAAATCACAAAGAAAGAACAATATAGTATCCACATCTAGGTCTCTCTCCTCCAAGTCTCTGTTAGTACATGACTTAATAATTGACCAACAAATCGATTTACTCTGCCTTACAGAAACTGGTTGCAGCAGGATGATTATGTTAGTTTAAATGAATCAACACCCCCGAGTCATTCTAACTATCAGAAACCTCGAAGCACAGGCCAAGGGGGCGGTGTGGCAGCAATTTTTCACACCAGCCTATTAATCAACCAAAGACCAAGACAGACTTTTAATTCATTTGAAAGCCTGATGCTTAGCCTTGTCCACCCCAGCTGTAAAACTCAAAAACCAGTCTTACTTGTTATCATCTATCGTCCACCTGGACCTTACACAGAGTTTCTGTCTGATTTCTCAGACTTTTTATCTGATTTATTGCTCAGCTCAGATAAAACAATTATTGTGGGTGATTTTAATATTCATGTAAATGTTAAAAATGACAGCCTCATCATGCCATCTAATCTGTTAGTAGACTCAATTGGCTTCTCTCAAAATGTAAAATAACCTACCTACCGCTTTAATAACACTCTAGATCTTGTGTTAACATATGGCATAGAAACTGAGCATTTAACAGTGTTTCCTGAAAACCCTCTCTTGTCTGATCATTTGCTGATAACATTTAAATTTACAGTAATTGATTACACAGCAGTGGGGAGTAGACTTCAGCACAGTAGATGTATTTTTGAAAGTACTGTAACTAAGTTTAAGAATATAATCCACCCACTGTTATCATCTTCAATGCACTGTACCAAAACAGAGCAGAGCAGCTACCTGAACGCTACTCCAACAGAGGTTGATTAATAATTTTGCCTCCTCACTACATACAACACTGGATACTGTAGCTCCTGTGAAAAATAGAGCCTCAAATCAGAAGTACTTGACTCCCTGGTATAATTCTCAAATATGTAGTCCAAAGCAGATAACTCCTAAGACGGAGAGGAAATGCCGTGTCACAAATTTAGAAGATCTTCATTTAGCCTGGAGAAATAGTTTGTTGCTTTATAAGAAAGCCCTCCGTAAAGCTAGAACATCTTACTATTCATCACTGATTGAAGAAAATAAGAACAACCCAAGGTTTCTCTTCAGCACTGTAGCCAGGCTGATCAAAAGTCAGAGCACTATTGAGCCAACCATCCCTTTACACAAATAGTTCACAAATAAAATTTTAACAATTAGAGAAAAAATTACCCATAATCATCTCACAGATGTAACATGGAGGAATGGCTTATTTGAAGAGTTTCAGTCAGGTTTCAGAGCTCATCACAGCACAGAAACAGCTTTAGTGAAGCAGAGGCGGAGCCAAACATTTGAATCACCCGGGGCTTAGCCCTAAAGCTTAGTATGCATGTGGGATTTTTTTTTCTTTTTTGGGGGGGGGGTTTACAAATGACTGAAAGATTAATTGGCTCTGTTTTGAGTTTTGTTCAAAAAACAATGACTTCATATAGGGAAAAATATATACAGTGGGGCAAAAAAGTATTTAGTCAGCCACCGATTGTGCAAGTTCCCCCACTTAAAATGATGACAGAGGTCAGTAATTTGCACCAGAGGTACACTTCAACTGTGAGAGACAGAATGTGAAAAAAAAATCCATGAATTCACATGGTAGGATTTGTAAAGAATTTATTCGTAAATCAGGGTGGAAAATAAGTATTTGGTCAATAACAAAAATACAACTCAATACTTTGTAACATAACCTTTGTTGGCAATAACAGAGGTCAAACGTTTACTATAGGTCTTTACCAGGGGCCCGTTCTTCGTACCTCGCTAAGTAAGTTAGCTGGATTTGATTGTTGACGATTTCGCGTGATCCTGGATCGTTCGGTTCCCCGAAGCTCATCCGGGACTTGCTGTCATAGCAACAGAGCCGTAAGCGTAAACCTGCTCGGGAGCAGGTTTACTTTATGTAAACAGGATTAGATCGCGGCCACTCAGGTATGTCCGCTTCATTTATACGAAAGCAACAGCGATATTCCACCACTGTTTTACCATAAATAAATAACATCAATGTAACTGAAGATAATGCAGCACTTGATCCTTTTATTGATTTCACACAGATACATACAGGTCATTTCCTAAAAAAGGGAAATGTACTATTAACATTCTATTACATGTATGTGATTATTACAGATGTAATTCATATTTCAGAGTAGTAATTGTAAATTACTTCGTGTAATCAAGATGAGAGACCACGGCTATAAAAGCGAAGGTGGATTTGGGAAGCCTGTCGCAGCCATGTCCTGTCCGTTTACGCGAGCAACCCATTGCGGAAGGTGCAAGATTGATAAGGAGAGTTTTCAGATTCAGCGTATATTGCGGGATAGACAGGATCCTTTAGCTCAGCGCGACAGTGTGCTCATTGAGAGATATCGATTTTCCCGTGAGGGTATTATTTACTTAACCAACTTGTTGACGAGGGGGTGCAGGACCACCACCTGTCTTTTTTTGCTCTGCCCTTTTCTTGGTTGCTGTTATAAACAAACAAACAGATTATTTCAGGGTCTCTTTCCAAGAGACGAAAAGCAATATAAGTGGTAAATATTACCATTCTGTAGAATATTCTTATATTTCACTTTTACTTGTTCCCATGTTCTAGTGGGGCTGTTGTGGCTCTAATGTGAAAGGGGATATAATATAACATATTATAATATAATATAATGTAATATAATATTGGATAATATAGTGTGATATGATAAATCTACCCTACCGCCTACTGGTGTTGGCCAGAGGGGCTGATGGCGCGATATGGCAGCCTGGCTTCTGTCAGTCTGCCCCAGGGCAGCTGTGGCTACAACCGTAGCTGCCTCCACCAGCGTGTGAATGTGAGAGTGACTGAATAGTGGCATTGTCATGCGCTTTGGGTGCCTTGAAAAGCGCTATATAAATCCAATCCATTATTATGATTATTATTATTAAATTACTTACGAGTTTAATTTGTCAGCAACTTTCTGCCAGCCCTCTCTCCTTGCTTTTGCAGCCTTTGCAGTGTTCCCTTGCGTTCTGATTAAACTCTGAAACTCCTGAAATCCCTCACTCAAGAGTTCTTGCTCTGCTGCCGAAAAATACCGAGCGCGCTCCTTCAACATTTTCGCCGACCAATCAGAGGGTTGCCGATCAATGTTTCTACTATCGATGCGTAGCCCCTTTTACGACACCCAGTGATCTCACATTACTTCATCAAGCTGTACTAATCGTCAACAGCAGGTGTGTTCGGAGAACCGGATTAGCGCGCTCACGGTTAACACGATGATTTGGTCTTGGATGTGTCATTTGATCTTGGATGTAGTAAGCGATGTACGAAGAACGGGCCCCAGGTTTGCACACACAGTAGCTGGTATTTTGGCCCATTCCTCCATGCAGATCTTCTCGAGAGCAGTGATGTTTTGGGGCTGTCGCCAAGCAACACGGACTTTCAACTCCCGCCACAGATTTTCTATGGGGTTGAGGTCTGGAGACTGGCTAGGCCACTCCAGGACTTTCAAATGCTTCTTACGGAGCCACTCCTTTGTTGCCCGGGCGGTGTGTTTTGGATCATTGTCATGTTGGAAGACCCAGCCTCGTTTCATCTTCAAAGTTCTCACTGATGGAAGGAGGTTTTGGCTCAAAATCTCACGATACATGGCCCCATTCATTCTGTCCTTAACACGGATCAGTCGTCCTGTCCCCTTGGCAGAAAAACAGCCCCATAGCATGATGTTTCCACCCCCATGCTTCACAGTAGGTATGGTGTTCTTGGGATGCAACTCAGTATTCTTCTTCCTCCAAATACGACGAGTTGAGTTTATACCAAAGAGTTCTACTCTGGTTTCATCTGACCACATGACATTCTCCCAATCCTCTGCTGTATCATCCATGTGCTCTCTGGCAAACTTCAGACGGGCCTGGACATGCACTGGCTTCAGCAGCGGAACACGTCTGGCACTGCGGGATTTGATTGCCTGCCGTTGTAGTGTGTTACTGATGGTGACCTTTGTTACTTTGGTCCCAGCTCTCTGCAGGTCATTCACCAGGTCCCCCCGTGTGGTTCTGGGATCTTTGCTCACCGTTCTCATGATCATTTTGACCCCACGGGATGAGATCTTGCGTGGAGCCCCAGATCGAGGGAGATTATCAGTGGTCTTGTATGTCTTCCATTTTCTGATGATTGCTCCCACAGTTGATTTTTTCACACCAAGCTGCTTGCCTATTGTAGATTCACTCTTCCCAGTCTGGTGCAGGTCTACAATACTTTTCCTGGTGTCCTTCGAAAGCTCTTTGGTCTTGGCCATGGCGGAGTTTGGAGTCTGACTGTTTGAGGCTGTGGACAGGTGTCTTTTATACAGATGATGAGTTCAAACAGGTGCCATTCATACAGGTAACGAGTGGGGGACAGAAAAGCTTCTTACAGAAGACGTTACAGGTCTGTGAGAGCCAGAGATTTTCCTTGTTTGAGGTGACCAAATACTTATTTTCCACCCTGATTTACGAATAAATTCTTTACAAATCCTACCATGTGAATTCATGGATTTTTTTTTCACATTCTGTCTCTCACAGTTGAAGTGTACCTCTGGTGCAAATTACTGACCTCTGTCATCATTTTAAGTGGGGGAACTTGCACAATCGGTGGCTGACTAAATACTTTTTTGCCCCACTGTATGCTGGTGGGGGATTCTTCTTCAGTCACCTTTCTTACTCACTATGTATTAATAGACCTCTCTGTGTTGAATCATACTTGCTATTAAACTCTGGCTCTCTTCCACAGCATGTCCTTTGTCCTGTCTTCCTTCTCTCTCCCTAACCCGTTGCAGCAGATGGCCGTCCCTCTCTAAACCTGGTTCTGCTGGACGTTTCTTCTTGTTAAAAGGGAGTTTTTCCTTCCCGCTGTCGCCAAAGTGCTTGCTCATAGGGGGGTCATTTGATTGTTGGTTTTTTTCTGTATGTATTATTGTAGGGTCTACCTTACAACATAAAGCACCTTGAGGCAGCTGGTGCTTTTGATTTGGCACTGTATAAATATAATTTAATTTAACTGAATTGATTTGAGCTACAGCTGGAGTCCACTACTTGACTTGATGAATTTCAGTGTTTCAGTGTGCAGAAGACACCCATACATTTTTTTTTTCTGTCATGTAGAGTCAGCATGGACAAGAAAAAGCCAGAGCTTCTCAATTTACTTAATGCAGTAAAACTGATGAGGAAAAAACATTTTGTCTTCCTCCACTCCTTCCTCCTGACTGTAAGTACAGTATTTACCATCACTTGTGTTTTGAGAATGGTTTACTGTGTCAGCAGTAAACCCTTTGTCCAGGATCTGTTCTATGGCTGCTAAAGTTACTGCTTGACTATTAACCATGGTAACGGTATCTGACATCATTCTTCTTGAATATTCTTTGATAGAGTATTAGATTGCATTTCTTAGGTAAATATCCCCAACTATATAAAGCCTTGTGTGTCCCCTGCAGTCTCAAATGAGCGTGAGAGATTCACAACTAATATTACATCAAGATTCAACAGATTCATCTGAATTTAGCTCTGCACTTAGGTTATAAATTAAACAAAAAATAAATTTTCCCTTTTAAATGAAGAGATCTGATTTGACAGAATGGCGGGTCAAATCATGTTTTTTGTGCTGCTTTTTGGAATGACAGGTTAGTAATTGTATTTATGTTCCTTTAATCCATTTTATGGTGTGTTTATTTTTGCCTAAGTGATCACTCAAAGTTTTTGGATCAGAAATAAAATCTTGCAATCTTGGAAAACATAATTTTCTGCTTTGCATTTTATTTATTTGTGTTTTTTTTCATGTATAGGTGTGACTGCTCAGGTTGTCAGTAAGTTTGTGTCTTCTCAAAACCTTCTCTAAAGATTTGACTTTCATCAGTTTATCCTCAATTTATATCACATTTACACATACATAGGAGTAAAGACTGAAAGCCTGTGATGAATATGTTTTATATTTATGTTTGCAGAATATTAACCATATAGGCCTTTTCTGTCTTTTTCATGGTCTACCTAATTGCTTCTTAGGACCTCTTTACCCAACATCTGGAACTGCAAGCTCTGCGGTAGATGATGGAAGTTCTCCACAGATTACCCTGCTAAGACCTTTTTTCTATTTTGGGAGGACATATAACAGCATTTATGTATGTAAAATTAACAGTAACAATTCATTTACTACATTTGTACCATAAAAATATTTAGCTGTCTAATTAAACTTCCTGCCACTAATTACAATATAAAACCTGGTTTGCAAAACAAAATCTGAATCTGTTTATCTAGATGTTGTGACAGGAAATATTCTTTTCTTTTCAATTTTTTTTAGGTCAATCATAATGGACACATAACATTTACTGGTCCACTAAGTGAATTTATAAGTCAGAGGTTCCCACAACGTATTTGCAAGAATGTTTTTATTTTCCCTTTTTTTTCAGGTCAATCACAATGGACACCTGACCTTTGACGCACCATGGTATAGCTATGTACCCCAACTGATTCCAATGCATGGATTAAGAGACATCATTGCTCCATTCTGGACAGATTTAGACAACAGAGGAACTGGTCAGATCTACTACAATCAATACACCAGTGGCAGTGTTCTCCAGCAAGCTACACGGGACATCAATCAATACTTTCCAGGACTGAACTTTAATGCCAACTGGGTCTTTGTTGCAACTTGGTTTGAGGTGGCCTATTATCCCACAAGCGGAACAGTAAGTCAGCTTCCAAAATTTGGAATTAAATTATGTGCTTATGTGTGATGTATACGTGAAAGTCTGTTGCCTACTAACTCAGGAACAGTAGGTTAGTGTAATCTAGTGTCATCTTCCAGACATAAAGACATGAATTCCTGTGACAGATTTCATACAAAGATTATTTTTGAATATTGAGCTTTTTTTTTAAAAAAAAAAAAGTGATACCTGAAGATTACCTAAAGCATTTCATACTAAGAAACTAAGGTGGTTAATAGTAATTATCTGAAGTCTAGACCATTGAAATTGAAGCACAAATTATGAATTAATACATTTGATACGGTGATACATGAAAAGTGTATCATAACAAAATTAGGTGTAAATCCAGCAGAACACTGATCAAACAGAACATATAATAACTGAATTCATATTTTCCAGCGCACTACTGTCCAAGCTGTGCTGATCTCTGGAGGCCAATATTCATTTGTGCTGATGAACTACGGTATAATAGCCTCAACAACACTGAGAATTCAGGTCAGACCTACTATAGTCAATGCTCTGCATAGTCACTAATGAAAAAACATTCATTATTTCTAAATGCATTAATCATATTCTTGTGACTCACATTTGTAGGCTGGTTATGATACAATCGACTCCACTCACTATTATGTCCTCCCTGGATCATTCACCAGTGCTGCATCAGGGAGTAACTCAAATTTTCGCCTTAGCAGCAATGTCAATGAACCAGGTCGCTGGGCCTTCCGGACAGACCATGGATCAACAGGCTGCACTTTTAATGGTAAGACTGCAGGATACAGAAGGCAACTGCTTCTGCAACCTTTATGTTAGATATCATTATAGTCATGTGCAACTGTAATAGGCAAGGCAACAATTCTAACCACAATGCATTCAGGTGCAATGAGGTTGAGGTTATTAACATCAAAGTCTCTGACTGTTTTTCCCTAATGTTGTTGGAATCAATAATTCATGAAGGAATTTCAAAGAGAAATCAGCTTTGAAATTATTAGTTGGAGGCTAAAAAACATTCTTTTTACCTGCTTAAAGGATGTTTAGCCCATGAATTCCGAGGTTTTGAAAGATTTTCAATGGCAACATATGGCAAGCAAAGAATAAAGAATGCTAGAGAGAGAAGCTGTTCCCAACAAAGTGACTTATCCTAAGGCAGACCTACCCAAAGTGTGGGACCCGCCCCCTAGGGGGGGCGTAGAGCCATTGCGGGGGGGCAGTGTTGCCAACTTAGCGACTTTGTCGCTATATTTAACGAGTTTTCAGACCCCTTAGCGACTTTTTTTCTAAAAAAAGTCGCTAAAAAAAGACGTGAAAGCGCTTATCGCTTTTACTCTCAAAAAGCAGCGGGTGCTGTAACGCAGTCAGTTCTTTTACTCTTTTACTCTTATGCTGTTTTGTGGATCACAAGGTTTAAAACTACTTATAAACACACACACAAAGTAACTCCACCAGAGTGGACAAACAGTATCCCACATTCTTGATTTTTAGTTCACAAACACTTGTTGTAATGACTAACTACTCCTGACATTTTGGAGATGTTAGCTCTTTATACAGTAAAGTTACAGCGGGTTAAAAATAATATCAGGCTGGTCCTGCCACAATTTGTCCCCCGGTTCAAATTACGAACAAACAGTATTCCACAGTTGTTTATGTTTTTGAACCCATTTTTCACAGAGAGGCATTTTTTGAAAAATGTATTGATAGCAATGTTGAATATTATTACACAGGAAAAAAACAGCTACACGTAAAATAATTACACCATGACGCCTCTGCCTTTCTAAATGGAGGGACAGTAACTGCGTGTGTTTAAGTAAGCGTGTAAAACCTGAAGATAGTCAGATTAACAGTAATAGTATTAGTACAGTAGTAGTACAGCGTGACGTGAAAAAAGGCACATACCTTTGACGTTTCGTGACAAACTCTGTATTCCTCGTCCACACGTAAATGCAAAAAAGGAGTTTTAAAAAATCTCAGTTTTCGGTGATTCGAAACGCCGTTTACGTGTGAACGAAAGGCCCAAACGCACAGAAACAGCTGCGTTTTCAAAAATACCCGTGTAGGTGTGGACGTAGCGTAAAAGAGTTAGTAGGTTTTTTTTTTTATTACTACCTGTAATTTATTGCAGCTTACTTGTATTTGCTTAATTGTTTACTAAATGTTTGAGGTGTGAAATAAACAACAATGGAGCAAAATATGACGGGGGGGGGGCAGACATTTTTCTTGTAAAACACAGGGGGGCCTAGCAAAAAAGGTTTGGGAACCACTGTCCTAAGGCAAGATTCACATGGACACATTGCTTAACACAGATTACTTATCACAGTTGTTAACTTCTTCATTTTGGTACTTAACTGCATAAGGAACTATCTCCCTCGCTCAGGATTTCCACTGATAATGTGATCTGATTCGGTGGCGCCTGCGCTGGTGTTTGAAAAGTTTCATATTTCAACACAAGCACTGCATGCAAAGCAGATGACAAAAACTGAAGTGGATGCGGTTTCTCAGTACATTAGAGTTGGAACCTTTCATGCATGAATTATGACAACCTCAATCAGGATTTTTACTTTTCTTAAGTATTTTTATTCATATTTAGGCATGAAAAAAAAAGATTTTTGAACTTGTATGTGCATTTTGAACTTCATTTTTTTAAACATACGTTTTTCATGTTTTTTAAACATGGCAGGGTATGGACTGACACATCAGTGTCCAATGTAGTGGTTTATGTGCAAGTATACCATCAACACTGACACAAATACAAGAAAACAACCTTTGAATAGCTGTCCACTGTAGTGACCACCAATGTTCCCTCTAATTTTTCATGTGTCTGAGTGAACACACAAACTCCCTGAGCAGTCCCTTGGACCACTGTGAGCAACAGCAGACGTGTGCACTGTGCTCACGCCAGCATCGAATTCATCCAAGTTACATGGTTAATTAAAAGAATCAAATTACAGCTTTTACATTTATGTTAGACTACTTTTAATTGACTGCTTTAGCCCACTTACAATGAAAATTAAAATAAAATCTTGTTCATGACCTGTGTAGTATGTTAACACTATTGGAAGTAAAAATAACTTGAACTCCAATTTTGAAAACAAAACTTTCTTTTTTTTTTTTTAAATATAAAGCTCTGACTTATATTATGAGTATGAGTCTGTGGTCTGGGAGAGAGTCCTGTAACTCTGTCTGCAAAATACAGGATATAATAACCAATGTTGGGCAATTAATTATATACAGTGGGGCAAAAAAGTATTTAGTCAGCCACCGATTGTGCAAGTTCCCCCACCTAAATGATGACAGAGGTCAGTAATTTGCACCAGAGGTACACTTCAACTGTGAGAGACAGAATGTGAAAAAAAAATCCATGAATCCACATGGTAGGATTTGTAAAGAATTTATTCGTAAATCAGGGTGGAAAATAAGTATTTGGTCAATAACAAAAATACAACTCAATACTTTGTAACATAACCTTTGTTGGCAATAACAGAGGTCAAACGTTTACTATAGGTCTTTACCAGGTTTGCACACACAGTAGCTGGTATTTTGGCCCATTCCTCCATGCAGATCTTCTCGAGAGCAGTGATGTTTTGGGGCTGTCGCCGAGCAACATGGACTTTCAACTCCCGCCACAGATTTTCTATGGGGTTGAGGTCTGGAGACTGGCTAGGCCACTCCAGGACTTTCAAATGCTTCTTACGGAGCCACTCCTTTGTTGCCCGGGCGGTGTGTTGGATCATTGTCATGTTGGAAGACCCAGCCTTGTTTCATCTTCAAAGTTCTCACTGATGGAAGGAGGTTTTGGCTCAAAATCTCACGATACATGGCCCCATTCATTCTGTCCTTAACACGGATCAGTCGTCCTGTCCCCTTGGCAGAAAAACAGCCCCATAGCATGATGTTTCCACCCCCATGCTTCACAGTAGGTATGGTGTTCTTGGGATGCAACTCAGTATTCTTCTTCCTCCAAATACGACGAGTTGAGTTTATACCAAAGAGTTCTACTCTGGTTTCATCTGACCACATGACATTCTCCCAATCCTCTGCTGTATCATCCATGTGCTCTCTGGCAAACTTCAGACGGGCCTGGACATGCACTGGCTTCAGCAGCGGAACACGTCTGGCACTGCGGGATTTGATTGCCTGCCGTTGTAGTGTGTTACTGATGGTGACCTTTGTTACTTTGGTCCCAGCTCTCTGCAGGTCATTCACCAGGTCCCCCCGTGTGGTTCTGGGATCTTTGCTCACCGTTCTCATGATCATTTTGACCCCACGGGATGAGATCTTGCGTGGAGCCCCAGATCGAGGGAGATTATCAGTGGTCTTGTATGTCTTCCATTTTCTGATGATTGCTCCCACAGTTGATTTTTTCACACCAAGCTGCTTGCCTATTGTAGATTCACTCTTCCCAGTCTGGTGCAGGTCTACAATACTTTTCCTGGTGTCCTTCGAAAGCTCTTTGGTCTTGGCCATGGCGGAGTTTGGAGTCTGACTGTTTGAGGCTGTGGACAGGTGTCTTTTATACAGATGATGAGTTCAAACAGGTGCCATTCATACAGGTAACGAGTGGGGGACAGAAAAGCTTCTTACAGAAGACGTTACAGGTCTGTGAGAGCCAGAGATTTTCCTTGTTTGAGGTGACCAAATACTTATTTTCCACCCTAATTTACGAATAAATTCTTTACAAATCCTACCATGTGAATTCATGGATTTTTTTTTTCACATTCTGTCTCTCACAGTTGAAGTGTACCTCTGGTGCAAATTACTGACCTCTGTCATCATTTTAAGTGGGGGAACTTGCACAATCGGTGGCTGACTAAATACTTTTTTGCCCCACTGTAGTTGCTTCTTCAAAAAAGTAACTGAGTTATGCAAACAAGACTTTTTTTTAAAATAAACATTTCAAACTATTTACAGAACAATCAGGTGTTCTGCATGAAATTTGATGCCACACAAATTATTTGTGCCACTCCAAAAAATAATTTCTGTCCACTATGAGATAAAGGAGAACATCACAAGCCTGATACCTGCAGGCCTGACAACAGGAGATGTATCACTCCTGTAACAGCTGTAACATTTAGCAGTCGCTTCATTGTTCTGACACACACAAGAAAACTATTGACTACACTACACTACACAAGATTTGCGCTAAACTTTGCAAATCTCTCACATCTCAAAACACCACCGTCACTCCTAAAACTTCCCCCCTTCCTAAACAACTAAATGCCATGTTGCCATATCATCTTTTGATTGGTTGACATGGTACATTTTTCGACCAATAGGAAAGGGTGGGTTTTTTTATTTTTTTTATTTTATTAGTATTTTCCTTAAATGTGTCAAATATATATTTTCTCATGTAAATGTCCACTGAGCTGTGAGCCTGGGGGGAGTAATGCACCTTAACATTGGTTGCCAACCAAGAAGAAGAAGAAGAAGAAGCTGTGAGCCAGGAGGGAGAGGGTGAGTGAGTGAGTGGGTGTATCCCAATTCAGGGTCTGCAGCCTTAAAGTACGCAGCCTCAACGGTCCTCAAGGGCCGTGTACTCAAAGACCGCTAAGGCCGGAAGTGTGAGGCTTGTGAAATGGGACGGTCTAGCCTCCGTCGCGCTGCCCAGGTTGCCTAGCAACCATGATAGCTGGAAACGTGTGGTTGACAGAAATGAAGGAGAACATATTTTGTTTATTTGTTTGTTTGTTTCTACACGAGCTTTGTGTGATTTAATAAGTATCTGAGGCTGAGACCACAGGACTGTAAAACATGATTGTTGGGCTTCATATCTGTACTGATCAGTCATATAAGATTAGCTAGTAAATAACAAATAGTTAATGTTGTTCATGAGACTAAAGTCAGTGTAAATATGAGATGGCCAATATTATAGTTATTATATTAATCATTATTAGTTATTACAGCAGTGAGTTTGAACTCTCAAATCAAATCACTTCTATTGTCACATCACATGTGCAGGTACACTGGTACAGCACATGTGTGTGAACTCTGTGTCTAATACTGAGCTTCAGTAAAGATTCAAGTTGCAGCTATTCATATGTCCTATCACCTTAAACCTTCACTCAAAGACACTCAAGTATCTTTGACAGTGTATATATAGATGTATTATATATAAGAGACAAATGTTGTTCCTTCAGTATGTTGGCATTACTAAATTTGGCTCAATGCTTACATATATGTGTAAAAAGCAAATGTACAAGCTGTGATAACTGTGTCTGATAAAATGAAGAGTAGACTGATATATGAAATATTCCTTTATTGGGTGAGAAAATCAGACCATGTCATAACTGCTTTAAGTCATACAGAATAGATATCAGAGCTTTAAACAGGCTGACTTCTGCTAAATGGGTCAAACTGGGTGGAAAGTATACAGACACATAACATCCTTATAGAATATGATGTAACACTATAGATCAACTTACCACAAACTATATAAAGCATATAAACAATTACAGCAATATGATGCAACAAACACAGCAGTGCTACTAATCCAAAATACTCAAAGCTTCATAGAACTGGAACAAACATTTATTTTTAGGTCCATTCTGCTGCTGATACATATTTTAGGTTTCTGAACATTAACCTTGTTGCTGCCTTTCATAGTGTGTAACTTGAAGGCCCTGAGTACTTTCTCCCACACTGAAAACACTGGAATGATAAAATTATTTGAACATTACCTAATAAGACTGATTCAGGACAGATAATTAGTTATGTTAAACTTTTCTAGCAGTCCTTCACAAACAGGGAACAGTCTGTCTATTCTCTCCATCTGTCAGCTGCTGCTGGCTCTTCCTCCTCCTCTTCCTCACACACTGCTGAGTTTGTCCTGGTGGATCATCAGGGGTGCAAAGCTTCACAGATGATGTGCAGCAGTGGGTCCCTCAGTCTGTCCTCACTCTGGACACTTGCAGTTGTCACACATGGAAATCAAATGTGTGATAAGCTGCAGGATTCAAACACAAGTGTAACTTATAAACACATGTTCATACTTTTATTCCACAATCAGAGAGAAAGAAAAAGAGAGAGAGTGCAGGACAGACAGGTGACGGTCTCAGGTGTATACACTGCTACAAAACAGGAGGAATTAGTGTTTGTGTTATTACGAGTGCTAAACAAGAAGAGTTCCCAGATGGTACAGTGGACACATGTGTGACTCCTGTGATTAAAGCATCTTTCTTTCAGCTTTACGAGTGAACCATCAGCTCGTTCAAACACACGTTAAAGTCCGTTTGGCTCGACACCACCGAACAGAGGCAGCAATATAACATAGCTCACATTAACAGTGCAGTGAATCCTGCTTGTGCCGTGATATTCAGGACTGCAAACCGAGCAGCATCACTGACTTTCAGCTTGTTGTGTTTGTGGATATTTTACTGACTTTAATTATCCACAAAATCATCACATTCTCTGTAAGATTAAGGTTGACTATTGTATTATTATATTTTAAAGGCTTTAAAAGCAAGTAAAAGCTGAACGTACAAACATCGCTAATGGCAAATAAATTTGCCGACATGTGGCCAACAGTCATGTTTTAATGTTCCTCATTATTAAACATTTGCACATACATAAGTGACATAATATTCAGTAGTTACTTTTCACAGTTTACTCTTCGGCCGATCCGCTTCTGCCGTCTGCGGCAAAATTATCCACACCGACTGCCGCGCTATGAATTGTGGGATATGTTGGGCCACAAAGTCTACACTGCCACAGCCTTAAAATTCAGGGAAATGAAGGACGCATTTGAGGGCCGCATTTCAAGCAGCCTTTGAATTGGGACAGCCTTCGGCGCGCCACTATGACGTAATCGGCCTTAAAATGCAGCCTTTAAGGCCGCAGACCCTGAATTGGGATACAGCCAGTGAGTGATTCGTTCCTCTATGATTCAGCACAGGAGGGAGGGGGTGAGCGAGTCCTGAGTGATTCGCTCGCTCTATGGCTGTATCCCAATTCAGGGTCTGCAGCCTTAAAGTACGCAGCCTCAACGATCCTCAAGGGCCGCGTACTCAAAGACCGCTAAGGCCGGAAGTGCGAGGCTTGTGTAATGGGATGGTCTAGCCTCCGTTGCGCTGCCCAGGTTGCCTAGCAACCATGATACTAACCACTGGAAACGTGTCATAGCTTTGTTTGACAGAAATGAAGGAGAAAATCTTTTGTTCATTTGTTTGTTTCTTTCCACATGAGCTTTGATCATTCTCTGTAAGATTAAGCTCAGCTATTGAACGGCGTATATTTTAAAGTAAAGGCTTTAAAACCAAGTTAGTACAAACGCCACTAATGTCACATAACTTTGCCGACATGTGGCCAACAGTAATGTTTAATGTTCTTCGTTATTAAACATTTGCACATAAATAAGTGACATAATATTCAGTACTTAAAGTGTATTCTTCGGCCGCCCCTCATCCGCCGTTTTTTTCTGCAAATTTATCCACACCCATCGCCGCGCTATGCATTCTGGGATATGTTGGGCCACGAAGTCTACACTGCCACAGCCTTAAAATTCAGGGAAATGAAGGACGCATTTCAGGGCCGCATTTCGAGCAGCCTTTGAATTGGGACAGCCTTTGGCGCGCCGCTGTGATGTAATCGGCCTTGAAATGCGTACTTTAAGGCTGCAGACCCTGAATTGGGATACAGCCTATGATTCAACACACGAGGGAGGGGATTAGTGAGTCCTGAGTGATTCGTTCGCTCTACGATTCAGCACAGGAAGGAAGGGGGTGAGTAGCTCAAATGTGCTGTTAGCATGTTAGCAGAGCGATACTACTGTGAACCGAGGAGCTATTGTCTTGATGTGAGCTTCTACTCAGGGTTTTTTCTTCCACTTCAGAACAGAAATTTTTTTGTTAAGATACTGGATGTTGTGTTTTTCTCCACAATTTTAATTATAAGCTAGATATATTGCTGCTAACAGCAACAGGGATGAGTCAGTGAGTCATCTGGGCTTGTGAATCATGATTCATGAGTCAGTAAAGTGATTCTCCAGTATTGAACGATTCGTTCATGATTCGCGCATCACTAATGCAGATGATCTCCAGCTCTGTCAATGAAACCATAAGACTAAACTATAGGAATGTCTTAAAGACATAAAGACATGGATGATCTTCAATTTTCTGCTTCAAATTCAGATAAAGATAAGATTATTGTACTCAGCTATAAAACTCTTACAAACATGATGTCTAACTAGATGCACACTCGGACTGGGATTACCGTAGCCTCCAGTAACACTAAAAGAAATGTTTGAGTTGTTTTTGACCAGGTTATGTCCTTCGGTGCTCATATTAAACAAATAATTAGAATGGCTTTCTTGCATTTATGCAGTATTTCTAAAATGAGAAAAATCCTATTTCAGAGTGACGCTAAAAAATTAGTTCATGCATTTATTACTTAAAGTCTGGCCCACTGTGATTCGTTATTATCCAACATGTTCTCACTCTCAAAGCGTAACATTTTATGCTAGGTGACAAATCGTCAACATATTACGTTTTCGGACACCCAACACGTTCCTAAATGACGAGATCGGAAAAATGAGGGAATATGAGAACCGTTTGGTCTCAATCTACAAATGTTTGCTTGGGAAAACACTATTTCATGCCATTAAAGTACTGGTTAAGATTAGGAATAACGTTATGGTTAGGGTTAGGGATAAGGTTAGGTTTAGGGCTGGAATACAGGGCTGGAATGTCTATTACCGCAGGACCGTTATTCCACTTGATTTCATCCATAACCCGGCGCGTACCATAAGAACACGGAAGGTCACCTTTCACGCTCCTCAGGAACGCCGTGGGACGTGACAAAACATCGGGATGTTACGCCTCGGGAGTAAGAACGGTCTGTATTATCAGATTTTCCCAAAAACTCACTGAAAAGCATTGAGTTGATCCAAAATGCTGCAGTACGGACAGGGACTAAAAAGAAAGAACATATTTCTCCTATACTAGCTTCCCTTCTTTTGCTCCCTGTTAATTCCAGATTCAAATGTAAAATTATTTTCCTCATATAGGTCTTGAACAATCAGGCCTCATCTTATCTTAATGAAATCATAGTACCGTATCCTCCCAACAGAGCACATCTCAGACTGCTGTTAGGCATTGTTGGATTGTTGCAGTGGTCTCTCTGTTATTTGAGGGTCTTTAGTTTACAATATAAAGTGCCTTGAGGCAATTCCTCCTGTTATTTGACAGTACATGAAAAAATGTAAGATAAATGTCTGGACATTTAACACAAGGCATAAGGGACATTTCATTTTATTCTTTTTAAGGTGAATTAGTGCAGCTGGGTGCTTCATTCTGGAGTGACAGGACCTGTGCACAGAAGTGCACATGTACCTCAACAGGCCTGCAATGCCGCAATGAGCCGTGCTCCTTTTCACAGATCTGCAAGCCAGCTTCCTTCCAGTTCTCCTGTCAGACAGTGCCAAGAGGAACCTGCACCATAAGCGGTGATCCCCATTACTACACCTTTGATAACACAGTGTTTCACTTTCAAGGCACTTGCACGTATGTTCTCTCTAAGCAGTGTAATAGTGGACAGCCCTACTACAGAGTAGAAGGCAAAAATGAGCACAGAGGCAGTACTCAAGTCTCTTGGACACGACTGGTGAAAGTGCATGTCTACAATGACACAATTGAGCTTGTCAAAGGACGCCATGGTCAGGCTAAGGTTGGTCATTTTGATTCTGGATAAATTCTACACTTTATGACCAGATATACTTTTCTCACTTGATATATTTGCTGGTTTTTTTACAGGTTAACGGGAACTTTGCATCCACTCCATTCTCCCTTAGCAATGGCACCGTGCAGGTTTATGATTCAGGTTTTTCTGTGTTTGTCAGCACTGACTTTGGTTTAGTGGTGTCTTATGACACAAATCATTATGTCCAGATCAGCTTGCCCTACACTTACCAGAATGGTACATGCGGTCTTTGTGGAAACTTCAATGGCATTCGTAGAGATGACTTTCAAACTCGTGACGGTGAGGTTGTGAGCTCTGATGTGGTTTTTGCTAACAGCTGGCAAGCATCTGGAGATGATAAGCCTGGCTGTGGGCCACAGTGCGGAGGTCTGGACTGTGCTGTTTGCACTGTAGAAGAGACAGCATTGTACAGCAACACTGACCACTGTGGTATCCTCAGCAGTAGTTCTGGACCTTTCACGGTTTGCCATCAGCAACTTCCTCCACAGTCCTTTGTGGACAGTTGTGTGTATGATCTGTGTGTAGGAGGAGGGTACCGACCTATTCTCTGTCAAGCCCTAAGTGTGTATGCAAGTCAGTGTCAACAAAGTGGTATTCGACTACCAAGTTGGAGGACACCTGGCTTTTGTGGTATGTTAATCACTTTTTTTTTTTTGCATTATTTCAAAATATCATTGTATTAAAATTCCACCGATGTAAATATCGATGTTGTTCTCTTATTCCTAGAAATCCCATGTCCAGCCAACAGTCACTTTGAGTCTGAAGGCACAGGATGTCCACCTACCTGTGTTAATCCCAATTCTACCCATAACTGCCCTCTACCTCCCCACGGAAAGCTGCATCTGTGATTCAGGCTACATCCTCAGTGGTGGGGTCTGCGTCCCTCATGCTGAGTGTGGCTGCAGCTTTGAGGGCCGTTACTACCGCTCTGGACAAACTGTAATACTAGACGAAGACTGTGGGAGACGTTGTAGCTGCAGTTATGGCTCCATGACTTGCCACTCTCATGGTTGTGGCCCACTTGAATCATGCAGGGTGGAGGATGGAGAAAGAGGATGCAGACCAAATAGCTATGAAACATGCTGGATCAGAGGCCCAGGGTCATATCAGACATTTGATGGACTGACATACCAATATCCTGGGGCGTGTCGATTGACAGTTGCCAAAGTTATGGGACTGTCCAGTCACCCACACTTCATGGTGACAGCAGAAAAAGTGCCAAGAGGCCAGCAAGGTTTTGCACGAATTCTGCATTTTGAAGCAGAGGGGATACACGTATCTATTGAGATGGCAAGGAACAGTAAAGTGAAGGTAAGTGAATGGAACACTTACTTAAAATTATGTTCTTCCTTTAATATTTATTTATGTGTACACGGACACAATACTGTTTAAGTCTTGTTAACTGCAAAAAACTGGATGATCCTGCAGGTTAACGGTCAGCTGATCAGGCTACCTTTCAGCACTACATCCAACCGAATCCAGATCTTCCACAGCAGCATTTACAGTGTCATCATTCGCACCTCCTTTGGTGTAACTGTGCAGACAGTCTGGCCTCACTTTGTCCGTGTCACTGCTCCTGGTGTCTACAATGGTTCACTGGGTGGACTCTGTGGTAATTACAATGGTCATCAACATGATGACTTCAATACACCCAACGGTGTTCTGGTCAACAGTTCTCAGGACTTTGGAGACAGTTGGCGAGATGGCTCTCTGGCTGCTCACTGCGTGGAAAGCATGAACCAAAATTCTACAACTAATTACAATTCTAGTGAGTACTGTGGCATTCTCAGCTCACCAGATGGGCCATTTGTACCCTGTTGGTCTGTGGTTGACCCGAGCCAGCAGGTGGATGTATGTGTGGAGATTATGGGGGGCTCTAACAATCCAGCATCAACCCTGTGTGGCGTCCTACGAGATTATGCACTAATGTGTCAACAGAAGGGTGTTGCCTTAGGACAATGGAGAAATGCAACTGGCTGTGGTAAGCATTCAACTGTTTTTGAATTAATTCTAGCCATGATCTCCAAATGTTTAAAAATGCTTTTTTATGTTAGCCTGTTTGTTTTTCTCCAGCACTAACCTGCCCATCAAACAGCCATTATGAACTCTGTGGAACCTCTTGTCCTTCTGCTTGCCCCAGCCTCTCTTTCCCCTTCACCTGTGATACTGTGTGCCAGGAGGGCTGTCAGTGTAACAATGGTTTTATCCTCAATGGTGACCAGTGCGTTCCACCAACATCTTGTGGATGCTATCATCAAGGACGCTATCACCTAGGTGGTGAGCAGTTCTGGGATGGTGAAGAATGTCAGAGCTTGTGTACCTGTAACGGCACTACAGGGAGCGTCCACTGTACTCCCAACTCCTGTGGGCCCCAGGAGTCCTGCCTTGTAGTGGAGGGCGAGTTTGGCTGCCATCCCAACCCTCATGGCACCTGCTCTGCCTCTGGAGACCCTCACTATATCACCTTTGATCGCAAGGCCTATGACTTCCAAGGAACCTGCCGCTATGTTCTGGTGACCCTCTGTAATGCCACTGATGAGCTCAATCAGTTTTCCGTGGAAGCTAAGAATGAGGCATTGAATGGGCGTCCACTTTCAATAGTAGCTGAAGTTTTTGTGAATGTCTGGGGCTACAACGTGCATATGTCAAGGGACAGAAGAGGTTTGGTACAAGTAAGTAGTTAGTGATAGTTCTCATTCGATGATTGTTATGAACAATTTCAGGTGTATGAAGTAAATGGCAGCTACATATATTTTAGGGATATTTTTACTGCTGTGAAATGAAAAAAATAACAATTAAAAAGTAGAAAAACTACCCACTGATTTTCTTTGCATATCTCTTCTAGGTGAATGGAGTAACTAGAAATTTACCTATTATCTTGAATGAAGGTAATGTGTCTATCTATGCAACAGGATCTCGTATACTTGTCAGCACTAATTTTGGCTTGAGTGTTACCTATAGTGGATATAGTGCAGTGTTTATCTCCGTACCACCAAATTACAGGTACAATTCCCACCCATCAAAGCTGCAGTAATTATTGTTTGACATGCTTTAAAAAACAGGATAATCCCAGCTATATAAATAATTTATTTACTAATAATTTATCCTTATGAAACTAACACAAGGACTATTGCTAACTGTTGTCATCAACAGAGAAAAAATATGTGGACTTTGTGGAAATTTCAATGGAAATCCAAATGATGACTTTCACACACCATCTGGAACGATAGTCACATCTCCAGATGAGTTTGGGAGAGCCTGGAAGGTGCCAGGCAACTACACGTGCAATGATGGCTGTGGCTCCTCCTGTCCACAGTGTGCCAATGAACAGCCAGCTAGAGATCAGTGTGAGGTGATACAGGCAGCTGATGGGCCCTTCAGTTTCTGCCACGAAGAGGTGGACCCGGCGCCATATTTCAACGACTGCGTGTTTGATGTATGTTTGTCAGGAAATCAAGGCCACGATCTCTTGTGCAGTGCCATTGAATCATATGTCAGTGCCTGTCAGTCTGCTAATGTTCGAATCTATCCCTGGAGAGAGAACACCACCTGCAGTGAGTCAACATGTCATTATATTTTATTTATATCTAAATGTACAAGAAATTTGCTAACCACTTCAGAAATAAAATGTCCAATAATTTTACAATACTCACTGTATCCACACTGTATTACATTAAAAGTGGTATGTCTGACTAGTGCCATTTGTCACGTTTCTCACTTATTAAGCACTGGACTGTCCAGCCAACAGCCATTATGAGCTGTGCGGTACTGACTGTGGCCACACCTGTGCCAGTAGCATTGATGAAACCTGTGAGCAGTTCTGCTCTGAGGGATGTTTCTGTGATGAAGGCTTCATCAAGAGTGGGACCAGGTGTGTCCCAGTGGAAAGCTGTGGCTGCCAGTATGACGGATTCTACTATGATGTAAGACATATTAAAGTCAATAGTAAATACTCCCTGAAGTAATTCCCTTCAAATCAGCAGAATCAGCAGACTTTCCCTTCTTACATTTAGAAAGCTTCGTGAAGTGTTTTGGACTGTGACAAAGCTTAAAATTCAGAAATATATATTAAACAAACAACAGAGTCTATTACAGCTCAGTAATAATGTGGTAATATTGAGGTAACAAGGTAGAAACAGGAAGATAAAAACAAGATATATAGCAAATAATTGCCACTTCATTTCCAGAGTAATAACCAAGTGATCTAGTGAGTACTATTACATTTAAATCTATGTAATAACAGACCATAAATTATAAGTGATAATATGGATATAAATGTGTGTACATGAGCTTAAAAAACAATTAGTAATAGTATAGTCACAATCACTAGCAATAAAACACATTTTTATATATGCTAACCTCATAATAATTGGGTAATAAGATACTAATAGGATTTTAGGTTTTAATGTATTGGGATACCATTACCATATTGCCATAATGCTGGAATGAATCCTGCCTCATCCACCAACTTTCTTTTTTGTTTGACAACAGTATCACCGTAAATATTATGTTTAAATCTGATATCTGGTTTTCACTGCCCTATGCATACCCAAGAAAACTGTCCTCATGAACTGGAAAAATAAAAACAATCTTAATTCTAACCAATATAGAAATTATCTATTAGATTACATTAGTCTTGATACAGCCTCTGCCACCACATCAGATCAATTGCTCTGGGCTCCTTTGATCAGCTCCATCACCTAGTGGGGGTAGGGGGTCATAGTTTGGTCCCGCCTTCACTGTTGTGATTGGTGTGGGGGTAGGGACAGGCTTAGGGCGTCGGGGGGTTCCCTGGAGGCATCTTCCTTGGGGGGCTCAACCCGGGGTAGCGGTCATGTCCGGTTGGGGGCTCTTTTGGCTCTCGGGTGACTGTTTCCTCGTGGCTGCGTGCAGCGGGGTTAGGGGAGGGTCTGTGCTGACGGACGTGGGTTACTGACCTGGTAGCCTGTCTGCCCCTGGGTGGGTCCGGGATGGGCGTGAGGTTCTGGGGGCGCTCCGTCTCTGGGCTGGGGCCCTGGCCGGGCCTCGGGGCCTTGGGTCCTGGTTTGTGTGCTGCCGGGGTTGTGGGCTGGTGGGTGCATGTGGGCCCATCCCTGGCGCAGGGTGCCGCCGGTGCGTCGAGCCACCTGGGGGGCTCTTCAACTGGTGGGGGAGATTGTCACACCTTGCAGGAGCTTTCCTCTCCTCACGAACTCTCTGCAGGAGGGGGAGATACAGGAGAGGTGGAGGAAGATCTCAGCCTGGGCGTCTATTGTCTCATGTAGTCTGGAAGATGAGTGGATGGTGGGGTGGGTGCAGTTTTCTCTGTGGTGGGGTTGGGTGGACTGTCCCGGGCTCTGTGGGGCCGGGGGGCGCTGCTGCGCTGGCCCCCGGTCTGGGTGGGCCTGGGCCCCCTTTCCATGGCGGGTCGCGGAGTATGGGAGTGCCTACTGGGGTCAGCGGGGGAACTGGCCCCAGGGAGGGGTCACCTGCCCCTCCCTTCCTTCCCTCCCCATCTCCAGCTGCCTCCCTCTTCCCGCTCCACCACAACCACCCACACATGCAGGGCCTTGGAGTAGGGGTATGTCACCAGGGTGCAGAGGAGGCTACCCCCCCTCTGTCCCCTTCTGGCTGCCTCTGCCTCAATTTTATCCCACAACTTAGACATTCACATTACTCACACTCTCATTACACATACATATAGGATCTTGGGGGTGGGCACGATACACGGAGTCCAAATTACCATCAGGGTGTACACCTCACCCCTGGCGTCGTTGCCCACCTCTCAATTTTAAATACACGTAGACATTGAGGGCTAGCAGGAGGGACTATGCGCTTACCTGCTGCTCTCTGGCAGATAGCTCCATGCCCTCCTGGGTTTTAAATGCACCTTAGAACACACATGCATCAACACTACAATGAGCGGGTGGAGGGAGGTTTGGAGTCTTCTCTCACCCCCATTCTCTGCGGCCTGCTGGAGCGGGGGGGCTATGAGGAGTTGGCCGTCCGACTGCGGTCTGGAGTGTGGGGCCTCCCTGCTGCTGCGGAGTCGGGGCGGTCTGCCTCTCCCCACCGCAGGGAAAAGGGTAACACCACTTGGGTCTGGGTGCAGTTCCCCCCTCCAGGGGCAAGGGTACCTAGACCCGGTTCGTAGAGTACGCTTGGGGAGTGTGATCGTGTGTACAGCGTCTCTTTATGTCTGTCTCCACGTTGGTTGAGTGTGGAGTAAGTGTATATGAGAGCATGAGGGTGGGAATGGATGTAACAAGTGTGTATAGGAAAAGAAAATAAGAAGAAAATCTAAAATGTGAAAAGCCAGCGTGTATTCATTGATCCAACATTGATATGGACATTCTCACTACCAGTTTGGACAATGTTCAGATTCCGGACTTCTATTCTACTCCTGATGATTTGTTGTTATATTATAATAATTGTCTACGCACTGTCCTTGATTCTCTGGCTCCTGTAAAAACCCACTCTGTTTCCTTCACTCGCTCTGCTCCCTGGTTTACCTCTGACCTCCGAGCTCTGAAGGCCAAAGCTCGGCAGCTAGAGCGTAAATATAAGAAATCTGGTTTAACTGTTGATTCAGAAATCTATAAATACCATGTACTTCAGTATAAAGACTCCATTAACAAGGCCAAACAAAGCTTCTACTCTGGTATTATCAGTTCTTATGAGGGTAATGCTAGGACTCTGTTTTCAGTTTTCAACAAACTAATTCAACCCCCCAACGCTTTACCACCGCACTTCTATTCCTCTGAAACATGCAACTCCTTGATGCTGTTCTGGACTACGAAAATCGATAACATCCACCAGCAACTCAGATCAAATGTTGTGTCTACGCCCTCTCCAGAACCTTTTCTCCTTTTTGAGCCGTTTTCCACTTTTCATCTTCCTGATTTATCTGATATTTCCGAGTTAATATGTAAATCAAAACCTGCCACATGTCATCTTGACCCCATGCCCACGGGGCTTGTGAAATCCTGCCTCTCTTCTTTACTCCCACTCATCTGTGCTATCATTCACTCTTCTCTCACCACCGGTATCGTTCCCTCCTTATTGAAGACTGCTCTAGTCACTCCTATACTGAAAAAACCTTCTTTAGATCCTAACAACTTTAACAACCTCCGTCCGATTTCCAATCTACCCTTCATTTCTAAGATACTCGAAAAAGTGGTTGCAGCTCAACTTCATTTACACCTGGTTAATAATAACATCTATGAGAGATTTCAATCTGGTTTTCGCTCATGTCACAGTACCGAAACTGCTCTACTTAAAGTCACTAACGATCTCTTAATCGGAGCTGACTCTGGTCTTCTCACCATTCTCTTCCTTTTAGATCTGAGCTCAGCCTTTGACACCATTTCTCACTCTGTCCTTCTAAGCAGACTTTCCTCTCTCGGCATCTCTGACACACCCCTCGCCTGGTTTCAATCATATCTCCTCGACCGTTCCCAGTTTATTCAACTAAGATCATTCCGCTCTCGTCTATTCCCCGTCACCTCTGGTGTACCCCAAGGCTCAGTTTTAGGCCCTCTTCTCTTTATAATATACATCCTCCCTCTAGGTACCATCTTCCGCAAATTTGATCTTCAGTTTCACTGTTTTGCTGATGACACCCAGTTATATCTCTCTTGCAAACCTGATTCCTCCCTCCCACCTTCTTCCCTTACAGAATGTCTATCCGAGTTAAAATCCTGGTTTACCTCTAATTTTCTAAAGCTCAATGAGGATAAAACTGAGATCCTCCTTATTGGCACCAAATCCAACCTTTTGAAGGCAAACCATTTCTCACTCACCATCGATAACTCCACAGTTCTCCCTTCTCCTCAGGTTAAGAGCCTTGGTGTCATCCTAGACAGTACACTTTCTTATAAATCACACATCAATAACCTCACCCGTTCTGCCTACTTCCATCTACGTAACATTAACAGATTGCTTCCTTCTCTTTCCACCCAGTCTACGTCCATTCTTGTACATAGTCTTGTTACCTCCCGTATTGACTACTGCAATTCTCTTCTGCATGGTCTCCCCCAAAAATCCCTCCATAAGCTTCAACTGGTTCAGAACTCTGCTGCTCGCATTATCACCAGAACCCCCTCCTACCAGCACATCACCCCTGTTCTTCAGGAACTTCACTGGCTCCCTGTGAAATTCCGGATAATTTTCAAACTTCTTCTGCTCACCTTCAAGGCCCTTCATAACCTCGCTCCTTCTTACCTTTCTGACCTGTTAACCACCACTTGTTCTGCCCGTTCACTTCGTTCTTCTTCTTCTGTCCAGCTTACTGTACCTTCCTTCCGCCTCACCACCATGGGAAGCAGAGCTTTCAGCTGCTCTGCTCCCAGGCTGTGGAATTCTCTGCCCCCTGAAATAAGAAATATTGGTTCTCTCCCCCAGTTTAAATCCCAACTCAAAACTCATCTGTTCAAATCTGCATATTCACTGTGAATCCACTGTTTGTTCATTTTATCTTGTGCTTTATTTTATTGTTCTTATTCTGCCATTGTTTTACTAAGTGTTTTATCCTATTGTAAAGTGTCCTTGGGTGACTTGAAAGGCGCTCATAAATAAAATTTATTATTATTATTATTATTGTGTCTGTGTGTGCCTGTATGTCTGTGTCTATATGTCAGGTTGGGTATCAGACGCCACCTCTCTGGGGACATCTCAGGCCCTCCAAGTTTGGAGGCCTATCTCCACCCACCACCACTTCCCCTGCCAGTGGCGGACTCCCTCAGGTGTCGGTGCGTTGGTGGTTCTTTGTGTCTGGGGGTGGGCGTCCGGGTACACACCGGCTCACTCCTTGGCGGCCGCTTATCGGGGCCTGGAGCCTGGGGCTCGCTCGGGCCACTTCGGAGGTGGGGTGCCCTCAGCCTCTCGGCCTGGGGCTCGGTCACTCAGGCACAGCTGGCTGCCGGCGGAGCTCACAGGCGCGTCACTGCAACTCCCCCTGGCTTCTGCTCCGCGGCTGCTGAGTGAGCCCTCATCTGGGACTCTCCTCAGCTCTTACTGGGACAGTGGCGCGGCTGCCCCTCTGTTGGTCTTCCTTGGTCTCTTGTGTTCTGGGTGCCTCTGGATGTCTGGAGTTTTGATCTCCTCCATACCTGCTTTATACCCTGGAGGACGGGGCTGTGGCTCCCCACACTCCCTAGCAGATCGTTACATGGAGAAACCTTTGGAATGCAAGCATGCTGATCCACACAGGTATGCACACAGGTGTACACACGGGTATTCACAGACGCGGACTACAGCTTTCTTGGCTGCTGCCTCAAAGCACATTGTGCACTGTCTATCTTGCGTGCTGCACAATATCGTTTATTATTTAGTATCTACTGATATCTACTGCTAGCTAGTTTATTGTGATGGTGCTGTTTTTTTTATTATGTTGCTCTTTGTTGTTTGCTTTCTCTTCTGTTTTTTTTCTCCCTACAGGTGACCCAGGTGTTTTGTTTTTTTTGTTTGTTTGTTTTTTCTTTCTCTCCCTCTCTTTCTTTCATTCTTTCTCCCTGTCCTATCCCCCAGTCATGTCTGTCCCGTTTGTAGCAACTGAAAATAAAATAAATTCATAATTATAATAAAGGTCAATCAAATGGACCAATATGGCAAGGCCATGATGATCCACTTGGTAAAATAAATCCGCTTGGCATCTTTCTTAGCCTTAAGACAACAATTCTGATGGCTAAAGATCCAAACGGGACACAAAAAAGAAAAAAAAAAAATCTGATATCTTACCTGGAATCAATGTTGGTTTCTGTTCAATAACCAAGAAACAAGGCTACAAAATGCAAATTGACGTTACCTGGAAACATGTGGTAGTTTAGGTCTAATAACCAGGAATCAGGGCTGCAACATGGAAAAAATGTTAGTTCCATGTTAATAACCAAATAAAATCCAAACCAAATGAAAAATTTCAGGAAGCATGATGAATACCTGGAAACGCGGTAGTTTCTATGAAATAGCAAATAATAGGGGTTGCAAAATGCAAAACTACAGTTTATAGTTTCATATAACTGAAATCTTAGGATCACAAAAAAGGTCTTCATTTGCTATCATATATTCAGCATAGCTATTATGACTGTTTTATATTACACCACTAAAAAGAAAATAATTAATATGTAGCTATACAAGCAGAATGATGCTCTAACTCTTTAAACTGCAGTTTAAATAAATAAATAAAAATCTGTCCCTAAATAAATAAATGCATTAAACAATCAGTTGAAGATTATACAGCTACATCAGAACAATTAAATACTTTTTTTCATGCATCTCTGTTCCACACAGTTATTGAAGTTGCAGCATTTAGCATCTGTCCTCTCTGTGGGAGAAAGATCAAAAGTTGTCAAACTAGTTGTCAAAATATTTATTATATTAATAGTTGCAGTTTGCAGTGATCTAGCAATTATTGCACTAAATCACCTACAATTAATGAAAACAAAACCCTTCAAAATGGTATTTTAAGAACTACATTTGTTGTATCAATTTGACTATGATTTGGTGTGGTGTGGTTCACAGGCTGGCGAGTCCTTCTGGACAGACGGTTGCTCCCAGAGATGTGAATGTCACGCTCCAAATGACCTACGATGTTCTGCCTCGTCTTGCACTCCTGAACAGCAGTGCTCCATCAGAGACGGCCAGCTGGGCTGTTATGATGCCATGTCCACCTGCACTGTGTGGGGGGATCCACACTACATCACCTTTGATGGAGCAGTGGCTCATTTCCAGGGAACTTGCTCCTACATCATCGCTGAGAGCACAAACCACGGCACTAACGAAACACAGTTTCAGGTGATAGCCACCAACAATCACCGTGGAAACAACCGTGTGTCATTTGTGTCTGCAGTGGACATATATCTCTCAAATCATCCAGAAAGTGTGTACATCAGGATCGGACCCAATAAAAGAGTAACGGTAAACTATCTATCACTTTTAAGATGAACAGCATTCTACTTTGTCTAATCTGCACAAAAGTAACAACACACACTTATTGCATCTCTTGTCCTCTCAGGTAAATGGAAATGATGTGTCTCTTCCCACCACAGTGGGAATCTTAGCTCAGGTGGTAAGGCAGAGAAGCTACATAGTGGTTGATGCCTCTGACTTGCTAGTCCAGTTTGATGGTCAGAGCACTTTACTGGTCAGACTGGGCCAAAACCGTCATGACAGAGTCACAGGGATGTGTGGAAACTCTAACAATGATCCTTCAGATGACAAAGTCTTACCCAATGGCACACTGGCACAAAACGATAATTATTTTGGACACAGCTGGAAGTCACCCACCAGCCAACCAGGGTGAGTTGCAATGGAAATCACTATTGATGCTTCAACAAGGCAGTAGCTGATGGCAGTATGATTTGTCTTTTCCAGATGTGGCTCCACTGATGAAGATGATGATGGACTGAATGACTGTACCTTTAGAGAAGAATATTCCCAACTCTGCAGTGTCATCACCAACACCACCGGCCCATTCAGCACCTGCCACCTGCACTCTGACCCCGAGCCATTTTTCTCTTCCTGTGTCTACGACCTCTGCCTCTACACTCCAGCCAATGGCATGCTGTGTTCCGCTGTCTCCGCCTATGAGAAAACCTGCTCTGTTCTGGGGCTAGACATCCCTGACTGGCGCTCTGCTTTGCATTGTGGTATGTTTGCACTGCTCAAATTAGACATTTAATAAAAATTTAAATCATTGCAATTCATCACTGATGATCCTTTCTCTGTGTCTGCAGAGGAGTCAGACCCCTGTGAAAAGCTGGACTGCACAGAGCACGAGTGGTGTGGTGAGAAGGACGGTGTCTATGGCTGCTTCTGTAATGAGCACCACCATCGGCCAAACAATGAGAGCTTCGGTGCGGGCTAACTAAAACCTTCAGCAGTATCTGTAGTGTATTTATTGCATTAGTCAGCCTTTATATTAAGCAGTCAAGTCAACAAATGTCTTTCAAATCAGTATTGATGACTCAGCTTTAAAAAATATCATGCTATAACGAGTCAGATTGTGTTTCTCTCTCCTTCTTAGACTCGTCCATCACTTGTGTCAGTAGTTCTGGCACCATATCTCTGTCCCGCTGTCAGCTGTTTGAGGCCGGCTTCCACTCTGATGCCCTCCATCTTCGAGATGAAACCTGCAACGGGACTCTTGAGGATGGTCGACTGGTTTTCCACTTCAACAATGATGACCAGCTTTGTGGGACAATGCTGAGGGTACAATTAGTACATTGAAGGAATCTTTTTGATTCTTTCACTGTACTAGCATTTCATTCATTGTAGAGCATTTTTGATGGCAACCTAAACTGTGCTTAAACTCTTTTGTCTTCTTACTCTTAAGAGCAACGGGACCCATTTCAGTTATGAGAACACTATCAGCGGGGATGTGGACCCTCATGATGGCCTTATAAGTCGTGAGAAGAGCATCCACCTGTACTTCACCTGTGACTATCCTCTGACCCAGAACCTGTCTATGGAAGTTGGCATCAACCCTGTAGAAAGGTGATAACCAAAACACCATCTGGCTTACATTGTTTTGTTTTTTACTTTTTCGTCATATGATATTGTGGTTGTTGCTCTTCCAAATAAACATAGCTGTGTGAGCTTTATAGAACTTTATATCACTGTTCGATTGTCTTCATAACAATCTGACCATGTGAATGACCATCGTTTTATTCTGTTTTGTTTAATACCAACATTGTTCTAATGCGTTCATTTTTTGTACACCCACACTGTCACCTCATGTTGTTTTGATTTCCAAGGGTCTGTGTTCCTCACGCTGAGTGTGGCTGCAGCTTAGAGGGCCGCTACTACCGCTCTGGACAAACTGTAATATTAGACAAAAACTGTGGGAGACGTTGTAGCTGCAGTTATGGCTCCATAACTATCCACTCTCAAGGTTGTGGCCCATTTGAATCATGCAGGGTGGAGAATGGAGAAGGAAGATGCAGACCAAATAGCTATGAAACATGCTGGATCAGAGGCCCAGGGTCATATCAGACATTTGATGGACTGACATACCAATATCCTGGAGCGTGTCAATTGACACTTGCCAAAGTTATGGGACTGTCCAGTCACCCACACTTCATGGTGACAGCAGAAAAAGTGCCAAGAGGCCAGCAAAGTTTTGCACGAATTCTGCATTTTGAAGCAGAGGGGATACACGTATCTATTGAGATGGCAAGGAACAGTAAAGTGAAGGTAAGTGAATGGAACACTTACTTAAAATTATGTTCTTCCTTTAATATTTATTTATGTGTACACGGACACAATACTGTTTAAGTCTTGTTAACTGCAAAAAACTGGATGATCCTGCAGGTTAACGGTCAGCTGATCAGGCTACCTTTCAGCACTCCATCCAACCGAATCCAGATCTTCCACAGCAGCATTTACAGTGTCATCATTCGCACCTCCTTTGGTGTAACTGTGCAGACAGTCTGGCCTCACTTTGTCCGTGTCACTGCTCCTGGTGTCTACAATGGTTCACTGGGTGGACTCTGTGGTAATTACAATGGTCATCCACATGATGACTTCAATACACCCAACGGTGTTCTGGTCAACAGTTCTCAGGACTTTGGAGACAGTTGGCGAGATGGCTCTCTGGCTGCTCACTGCGTGGAAAGCATGAACCAAAATTCTACAACTAATTACAATTCTAGTGAGTACTGTGGCATTCTCAGCTCACCAGATGGGCCATTTGTACCCTGTTGGTCTGTGGTTGACCCGAGCCAGCAGGTGGATGTATGTGTGGAGATCATGGGGGGCTCTAACAATCCAGCATCAACTCTGTGTGGCGTCCTACGAGATTATGCACTAATGTGTCAACAGAAGGGTGTTGCCTTAGGACAATGGAGAAATGCAACTGGCTGTGGTAAGCATTCAACTGTTTTTGAATTAATTCTAGCCATGATCTCCAAATGTTTAAAAATGCTTTTTTATGTTAACCTGTTTGTTTTTCTCCAGCACTAACCTGCCCATCAAACAGCCATTATGAACTCTGTGGAACCTCTTGTCCTTCTGCTTGCCCCAGCCTCTCTTTCCCCTTCACCTGTGATACTGTGTGCCAGGAGGGCTGTCATTGTAACAGTGGTTTTATCCTCAATGGTGACCAGTGCGTTCCACCAACATCTTGTGGATGCTATCATCAAGGACGCTATCACCAAGGTGGTGAGCAGTTCTGGGATGGTGAAGAATGTCAGAGCTTGTGTACCTGTAACGGCACTACAGGGAGCGTCCACTGTACTCCCAACTCCTGTGGGCCCCAGGAGTCCTGCCATGTGGTGGAGGGCGAGTTTGGCTGCCATCCCAACCCTCATGGCACCTGCTTTGCTACTGGAGGCCCTCACTACATCACCTTTGATCGTAAGGCCTATTACTTCCAAGGAACCTGCCGCTATGTTCTGGTGACCCTCTGTAATGCCACTGATGAGCTCAATCAGTTTTCCGTGGAAACTAAGAATGAGGCATTGAATGGGCGTCCACTTTCAATAGTAGCTGAAGTTTTTGTGAATGTCTGGGGCTACAACGTGCATATGTCAAGGGACAGAAGAGGTTTGGTACAAGTAAGTAGTTAGTGATAGTTCTCATTCGATGATTGTTATGAACAATTTCAGGTGTATGAAGTAAATGGCAGCTACATATATTTTAGGGATATTTTTACTGCTGTGAAAGAAAAACAATAACAATTAAAAAGTAGAAAAACTACCCACTGATTTTCTTTGCATATCTCTTCTAGGTGAATGGAGTAACTAGAAATTTACCTATTATCTTGAATGAAGGTAATGTGTCTATCTATGCAACAGGATCTCGTATACTTGTCAGCACTAATTTTGGCTTGAGTGTTACCTATAGTGGATATAGTGCAGTGTTTATCTCCGTACCACCAAATTACAGGTACAATTCCCACCCATCAAAGCTGCAGTAATTATTGTTTGACATGCTTTAAAAAACAGGATAATCCCAGCTATATAAATAATTTATTTACTAATAATTTATCCTTATGAAACTAACACAAGGACTATTGCTAACTGTTGTCATCAACAGAGAAAAAATATGTGGACTTTGTGGAAATTTCAATGGAAATCCAAATGATGACTTTCACACACCATCTGGAACGATAGTCACATCTCCAGATGAGTTTGGGAGAGCCTGGAAGGTGCCAGGCAACTACACGTGCAATGATGGCTGTGGCTCCTCCTGTCGACAGTGTAGACACAAGGTAGAAACAGGAAGTTAAAAACAAGATATATAGCAAATAATTGCCACTTCATTTCCAGAGTAATAACCAAGTGATCTAGTGAGTACTATTACATTTAAATCTATGTAATAACAGACCATAAATTATAAGTGATAATATGGATACAAATGTATGTACATGAGCTTAAAAAAAACAATTAGTAATAGTATAGTCACATTTACTAACAATTAAACACATTTTTATATATACTAATCTCATAATAATAGGGTAACAAGATACTAATATGATTTTAAGTTTTAATGTTTTGGGATACCATTACCATATTGCCATAATGCTGGAATGAATCCTGCCTCATTCACCAACATTCTTTTTTGTTTGACAACAGTATCACCGTAAATATTATGTTTAAATCCGATATCTTACCTGGAATCAATGTTGGTTTCTGTTCAATAACCAAGAAACAAGGCTACAAAATGCAAACTGACGTTACCTGGAAACATGTGGTAGTTTAGGTCTAATAACCAGGAATCAGGGCTGCAACATGGAAAAAATGTTAGTTCCATGTTAATAACCAAATAATATCCAAACCAAATGAAAAATTTCAGGAAGCATGATGAATACCTGGAAATGTGGTAGTTTCTATGAAATAGCAAATAATAGGGGTTGCAAAATGCAAAACTACAGTTTATAGTTTCATATAACTGAAATCTTAGGATCACAAAAAAGGTCTTCATTTGCTATCATATATTCAGCATAGCTATTATGACTGTTTTATATTACACCACTAAAAAGAAAATAATTAATATGTAGCTATACAAGCAGAATGATGCTCTAACTCTTTAAACTGCAGAATTTTGGGGGGGGGGGAATCTGTCCCTAAATAAATGAATGCATTAAACAATCAGTTGAAGATTATACAGCTACATCAGAACAGAACAATTTCTTGAAATTGTGGCATTTAGCATCTGTCCTTTCTGTGGGAGAAAGATCAACAGATATGAGTAGTTGCTCTGTCACAATATTTAGTACATTAATAGTTGCAGTTTGCAGTGATCTAGCAATTACTGCACTAAATCACCTACAATTAATGAAAACAAAATCCTTCAAAATGGTATTTTAAGAACTATATTTGTTGTATCAATTTGGCTATGATTTGGTGTGGTGTGGTTCACAGGCTGGCGAGTCCTTCTGGACAGACGGTTGCTCCCAGAGATGTGAATGTCACGCTCCAAATGACCTGCGATGTTCTGCCTCGTCGTGCACTCCTGAACAGCAGTGCTCCATCAGAGACGGCCAGCTGGGCTGTTACAATGCTACCACCTGCACAGTATCTTTCAAAGGTATCGTGTACATTTTCCCTGCTATGCAGATGATCTCCAGCTCTGTCAATGAAACCATGAGACTAAACTGTAGGAATGTCTTAAAGACATAAAGACATGGATGATCTTTAATTTTCTGCTTCAAATTCAGATAAAGATAAGATTATTGTACTCAGCTATAAAACTCTTACAAACATGATGTCTAACCAGATGCACACTCGGACTGGGATTACCGTGGCCTCCAGTAACACTAAGAAAAATGTTTGCATTGTTTTTGACCAGGTTGTGTCCTTCAGTGCTCATATTAAACAAATAATTAGAATGGCTTTCTTGCATTTTAATTAGAAAAATCCTATTTCAGAGTGACGCCAAAAAATTAGTTCATGCATTTATTACTTAACCCTTTAAAGCCGGTCGGAGCGGGCACGCTCTGTGTTGCATAACTATTTTTAAATCCTGGTAGCACTGCAACCACATAAGCTAGCACAATAACTTTTTTTGCATATGAAACCGGAGGAGTTGTACTTACATCTTATGCCACCAGCTTGTCCTAAGTCACAGTTTCCTTCCACATATAGCTTTGCAAAAACTGCATAAAAAGCACTTGCAGCAACAAAAATATAATATTCCAGAAACACGCTTTGCTGATCCGATCAGCTGTTTGTAACACTTCCTACGTCCATCAGCGCGAACTATCGCATGTCCGCCATGTCCTGCCCAAAACCGGAAGTGATGTCATTTTCCGGACATGTAGTTTTTTACCATCAGGGCCTTATAAGCCTATACTGGTGTTTTTAAAAGTCATGTTTGACTTTATGACTTTCTGTGTCGTTTCTGGGATGCTTAGGACTCATATTGCACTGCTGGAAATAGTTTATTTTGATGCATATGCTGTTTTTTTGCAAATTTGCACTATAATATTTATTTTCGTTTTTCCTGCAGTATATAAAAATTGGTGTATTTCAAAAATAAAACTATAAAGTCACTCAAAATAAATTTCCTGTGGTGGGAAGCTATTTTGTGCAACTTTTTTGTATTTAAAGTTTTGAGGGATAAGCCTCTTAAATTTCTCTAACTAGAAATATATGTTAAAAAAACAAAAACGATTTTTTTTTTTGCAGTTCATTGCACTTTTTTTTGCAATTTATGTAATTACTATGCACTTAATGCAGTCATATTATTAAAATTTGGGCTATAATGGTTGTATTGATGTATATCAACTTGAAATGCTCCCAAAAATGGCACTACAGCATGTAAAAATATAAAGTAAGCTCTGGCAGACTTGGTTCTATGGTAGGTCTTAAAGGGTTAAAGTCTGGCCTACTGTGATTCATTATTATCCAACACGTTCTCACTCTCAAAGCGTAACATTTTATGCTAGGTGACAAATTGTCAACATATTACGTTTTTGGACACCCAACACGTTCCTAAATGACGAGATCGGAAAAATGAGGGAATATGAGAACCGTTTGGTCTCAATCTACACATGTTTGCTCTTTTTCTCAACATCGCTTGGGAAAACACTATTTCATGCCATTAAAGTACTGGGGCCCGTTCTTCGTACCTCGCTAAGTAAGTTAGCTGGATTTGATTGTTGACGATTTCGCGTGATCTTGGATCGTTCGGTTCCCCGAAGCCCATCCGGGACTTGCTGCCATAGCAACAGAGCCGTAAGCGTAAACCTGCTCGGGAGCAGGTTTACTTTATGTAAACAGGATTATATCGCGGCCACGCAGGTATGTCCGCTTCATTTATACGAAAGCAACAGCGATATTCCACCACTGTTTCACCATAAATAAATATTATCAATGTAACTAAAGATAATGCAGCACTTGATCCATTTATTGATTTCACACAGATACATACAGGTCATTTCCTAAAAAAGGGAAATGTACTATTAACATTCTATTACATTTATGTGATTATTACAGATGTAATTCATATTTCAGAGTAGTAATTGCAAATTACTTCGTGTAATCAAGATGGGAGACCACGGCTATAAAAGCGAAGGTGGATTTGGGAAGTCTGTCGCAGTCATATCCTGTCCGTTTACGCGAGCAGCCCATTGCGGAAGGTGCAAGATTGATAAGGAGAGTCCTCAGAATCCAGCATATATTGCGGGATAGACAGGATCCTTTAGCTCAGCGCGACAGTGTGCTCATTGAGAGATATCGATATTCCCGTGAGGGTATTATTCACTTAACCAACTTGTTGACGAGGGGGTGCAGGACCACCACCTGTCTTTTTGTGCTCTGCCCTTTTCTTGGTTGCTGTTATGAACAAACAAACAGATTATTTCAGGGTCTCTTTCCAAGAGACGAAAAGCAATATAAGTGATAAATATTACCATTCTGTAGAATATTCTTATATTTCACTTTTACTTGTTCCCATGTTCTAGTGTGTCCTGCTGTGGCTCTAATGTGAAAGGGGATATAATATAACATAATATAATATAATGTAATATAATATTGGATAATATAGTGTAATATAATAAATTTACCCTACCGCCTACTGGTGTTGGCCAGAGGGGCTGATGGCGCGATATGGCAGCCTGGCTTCTGTCAGTCTGCCCCAGGGCAGCTGTGGCTACAACCGTAGCTTGGCTCCACCAGCGTGTGAATGTGAGAGTGACTGAATAGTGGCATTGTAAAGCGCTTTGGGTGCCTTGAAAAGCGCTATATCAATCCACTCCATTAATATTGTTATTATTAAATTACTTACGAGTTTAATTTGTCAGCAACTTTCTGCCAGCCCTCTCTCCTTGCTTTTGCAGCCTTTGCAGTGTTCCCTTGCGTTCTGATTAAACTCTGAAACTCCTGAAATCCCTCACTCAAGAGTTCTTGCTCTGCTGCCGAAAAATACTGAGCGCGCTCCTTCGACATTTTTGCCGACCAATCAGAGGGTTGCCGATCAATGTTTCTACTATCGATGCGTAGCCCCTTTTACGACGCCCAGTGATCTCACATTACTTCATCCAGCTGTACTGATCGTCAACAGCAGGTGTGTTCGGGGAACCGGATTAGCGAGCTCACGGTTAGCGCGATGGTTTGGTCTTGGATGTGTCATTTGATCTTGGATGTAGTAAGCGAAGTACGAAGAACGGGCCCCAGGTTAAGATTAGGAATAACGTTATGGTTAGGGATAAGGTTAGGTTTAGGGCTGGAATACAGGGCTGGAACGTCTATTACCGCAGGACCGTCATTCCACTTGATTTCATTCATAACCCGGCGCGTACCATAAGAACGCGGAAGGTCACCTTTCGCGTTCCTCAGGAACGCCATGGGACGTGACAAAACGTCGGGATGTTACGCCTCGGGAGTGAGAACGGTCTGTATTATCAGATTTTCCCAAAAACTCACTGAAAAGCATCGAGTTGATCCAAAATGCTGCAGTACGGACAGGGACTAAAAAGAAAGAACATATTTCTCCTATACTAGCTTCCCTTCTTTTGCTCCCTGTTAAATCCAGATTCAAATGTAAAATTATTTTCCTCATATAGGTCTTGAACAATCAGGCCTCATCTTATCTTAATGAAATCATAGTGCCGTATCCTCCCAACAGAGCACATCTCAGACTGCTGTTAGGCATTGTTGGATTGTTGCAGTGGTCTCTCTGTTATTTGAGGGTCTTTAGTTTACAATATAAAGTGCCTTGAGGCAATTCCTGCTGTTATTTGACAGTACATGAAAAAAATGTAAGATAAATGTCTGGACATTTAACACAAGGCATAAGGGACATTTCCTTTTACTCTTTTTAAGGTGAATTAGTGCAGCTGGGTGCTTCATTCTGGAGTGACAGGACCTGTGCACAGAAGTGCACATGTACCTCAACAGGCCTGCAGTGCCGCAATGAGCCGTGCTCCTTTTCACAGATCTGCAAGCCAGCTTCCTTCCAGTTCTCCTGTCAGACAGTGCCAAGAGGAACCTGCACCATAAGCGGTGATCCCCATTACTACACCTTTGATAACACAGTGTTTCACTTTCAAGGCACTTGCACGTATGTTCTCTCTGAGCAATGTAATAGTGGACAGCCCTACTACAGAGTAGAAGGCAAAAATGAGCACAGAGGCAGTACTCGAGTCTCTTGGACACGACTGGTGAAAGTGCATGTCTACAATGACACAATTGAGCTTGTCAAAGGACGCCGTGGTCAGGCTAAGGTTGGTCATTTTGATTCTGGATAAATTCTACACTTTATGACCAGATATATTTTCTCACTTGATATATTTGCTGGTTTTTTTACAGGTTAACGGGAACTTTGCATCCACTCCATTCTCCCTTAGCAATGGCACCGTGCAGGTTTATGATTCAGGTTTTTCTGTGTTTGTCAGCACTGACTTTGGTTTAGTGGTGTCTTATGACACAAATCATTATGTCCAGATCAGCTTGCCCTACACTTACCAGAATGGTACATGCGGTCTTTGTGGAAACTTCAATGGCATTCGTAGAGATGACTTTCAAACTCGTGACGGTGAGGTTGTGAGCTCTGATGTGGTTTTTGCTAACAGCTGGCAAGCATCTGGGGATGATGAGCCTGGCTGTGGGCCACAGTGCGGAGGTCTGGACTGTGCTGTTTGCACTGTAGAAGAGACAGCATTGTACAGCAACACTGACCACTGTGGTATCCTCAGCAGTAGTTCTGGACCTTTCACGGTTTGCCATCAGCAACTTCCTCCACAGTCCTTTGTGGACAGTTGTGTGTATGATCTGTGTGTAGGAGGAGGGTACCGACCTATTCTCTGTCAAGCACTAAGTGTGTATGCAAGTCAGTGTCAACAAAGTGGTATTCAGCTACCAAGTTGGAGGACACCTGGCTTTTGTGGTATGTTAATCACTTTCTTTTTTTTTTTGCATTATTTCAAAATATTATTGTATTAAAATTCCACCGATGTAAATATCGCTGTTGTTCTCTTATTTCTAGAAATTCCATGTCCAGCCAACAGCCACTTTGAGTCTGAAGGCACAGGATGTCCACCTACCTGTGTTAATCCCAATTCTACCCATAACTGCCCTCTACCTCCCCAGGAAAGCTGCATCTGTGATTCAGGCTACATCCTCAGTGGTGGGGTCTGCGTCCCTCATGCTGAGTGTGGCTGCAGCTTTGAGGGCCGTTACTACCGCTCTGGACAAACTGTAATACTAGACGAAGACTGTGGGAGACGTTGTAGCTGCAGTTATGGCTCCATGACTTGCCACTCTCATGGTTGTGGCCCATTTGAATCATGCAGGGTGGAGGATGGAGAAAGAGGATGCAGACCAAATAGCTATGAAACATGCTGGATCAGAGGTCCAGGGTCATATCAGACATTTGATGGACTGACATACCAATATCCTGGAGCGTGTCGATTGACACTTGCCAAAGTTATGGGACTGTCCAGTCACCCACACTTCATGGTGACAGCAGAAAAAGTGCCAAGAGGCCAGCAAGGTTTTGCACGAATTCTGCATTTTGAAGCAGAGGGGATACACGTATCTATTGAGATGGCAAGGAACAGTAAAGTGAAGGTAAGTGAATGGAACACTTACTTAAAATTATGTTCTTCCTTTAATATTTATTTATGTGTACACGGACACAATACTGTTTAAGTCTTGTTAACTGCAAAAAACTGGATGATCCTGCAGGTTAACGGTCAGCTGATCAGGCTACCTTTCAGCACTCCATCCAACCGAATCCAGATCTTCCACAGCAGCATTTACAGTGTCATCATTCGCACCTCCTTTGGTGTAACTGTGCAGACAGTCTGGCCTCACTTTGTCCGTGTCACTGCTCCTGGTGTCTACAATGGTTCACTGGGTGGACTCTGTGGTAATTACAATGGTCATCCACATGATGACTTCAATACACCCAACGGTGTTCTGGTCAACAGTTCTCAGGACTTTGGAGACAGTTGGCGAGATGGCTCTCTGGCTGCTCACTGCGTGGAAAGCATGAACCAAAATTCTACAACTAATTACAATTCTACTGAGTACTGTGGCATTCTCAGCTCACCAGATGGGCCATTTGTACCCTGTTGGTCTGTGGTTGACCCAAGCCAGCAGGTGGATGTATGTGTGGAGATCATGGGGGGCTCTAACAATCCAGCATCAACTCTGTGTGGCGTCCTACGAGATTATGCACTA
Organism: Simochromis diagramma; assembly: GCF_900408965.1. Taxonomy (NCBI): domain Eukaryota; kingdom Metazoa; phylum Chordata; class Actinopteri; order Cichliformes; family Cichlidae; genus Simochromis; species Simochromis diagramma. Next base: position 116,880 of record NW_024386972.1, read on the forward strand.
ATGTGTCAACAGAAGGGTGTTGCCTTAGGACAATGGAGAAATGCAACTGGCTGTGGTAAGCATTCAACTGTTTTTGAATTAATTCTAGCCATGATCTCCAAATGTTTAAAAATGCTTTTTTATGTTAACCTGTTTGTTTTTCTCCAGCACTAACCTGCCCATCAAACAGCCATTATGAACTCTGTGGAACCTCTTGTCCTTCTGCTTGCCCCAGCCTCTCTTTCCCCTTCACCTGTGATACTGTGGTGCCAGGAGGGCTGTCAGTGTAACAGTGGTTTTATCCTCAATGGTGACCAGTGCGTTCCACCAACATCTTGTGGATGCTATCATCAAGGACGCTATCACCAAGGTGGTGAGCAGTTCTGGGATGGTGAAGAATGTCAGAGCTTGTGTACCTGTAACGGCACTACAGGGAGCGTCCACTGTACTCCCAACTCCTGTGGGCCCCAGGAGTCCTGCCGTGTGGTGGAGGGCGAGTTTGGCTGCCATCCCAACCCTCATGGCACCTGCTCTGCTACTGGAGACCCTCACTACATCACCTTTGATCGTAAGGCCTATGACTTCCAAGGAACCTGCCGCTATGTTCTGGTGACCCTCTGTAATGCCACTGATGAGCTCAATCAGTTTTCCGTGGAAGCTAAGAATGAGGCATTGAATGGGCGTCCACTTTCAATAGTAGCTGAAGTTCTTGTGAATGTCTGGGGCTACAACGTGCATATGTCAAGGGACAGAAGAGGTTTGGTACAAGTAAGTAATTAGTGATAGTTCTCATTCAATGATTGTTATGAACAATTTCAGGTGTATGAAGTAAATGGCAGCTACATATATTTTAGGGATATTTTTACTGCTGTGAATGAAAAAAATAACAATTAAAAAGTAGAAAAACTACCCACTGATTTTCTTTGCATATCTCTTCTAGGTGAATGGAGTAACTAGATATTTACCTATTGTCTTGAATGAAGGTAATGTGTCTATCTATGCAACAGGATCTCGTATACTTGTCAGCACTAATTTTGGCTTGAGTGTTACCTATAATGGATATAGTGCAGTGTTTATCTCCGTACCACCAAATTACAGGTACAATTCCCACCCATCAAAGCTGCAGTAATTATTGTTTGACATGCTTTAAAAAACAGGATAATCCCAGCTATATAAATAATTTATTTACTAATAATTTATCCTTATGAAACTAACACATAGGACTATTGCTAACTGTTGTCATCAACAGAGAAAAAATATGTGGACTTTGTGGAAATTTCAATGGAAATCCAAATGATGACTTTCACACACCCATCTGGAACGATAGTCACATCTCCAGATGAGTTTGGGAGAGCCTGGAAGGTGCCAGGCAACTACACGTGCAATGATGGCTGTGGCTCCTCCTGTCCACAGTGTGCCAATGAACAGCCAGCTAGAGATCAGTGTGAGGTGATACAGGCAGCTGATGGGCCCTTCAGTTTCTGCCACGAGGAGGTGGACCCGGCGCCATATTTCAACGACTGCGTGTTTGATGTATGTTTGTCAGGAAATCAAGGCCACGATCTCTTGTGCAGTGCCATTGAATCATATGTCAGTGCCTGTCAGTCTGCTAATGTTCGAATCTATCCCTGGAGAGAGAACACCACCTGCAGTGAGTCAACATGTCATTATATTTTATTTATATCTAAATGTACAAGAAATTTGCTAACCACTTCAGAAATAAAATGTCCAATAATTTTACAATACTCACTGTATCCACACTGTATTACATTTAAAAGTGGTATGTCTGACTAGTGCCATTTGTCACGTTTCTCACTTATTAGCACTGGACTGTCCAGCCACAGCCATTATGAGCTGTGCGGTACTGACTGTGGCCACACCTGTGCCAGTAGCATTGATGAAACCTGTGAGCAGTTCTGCTCTGAGGGATGTTTCTGTGATGAAGGCTTCATCAAGAGTGGGACCAGGTGTGTCCCAGTGGGAAAGCTGTGGCTGCCAGTATGACGGATTCTACTATGATGTAAGACATATTAAAGTCAATAGTAATACTCTTTGAAGTAATTCCCTTCAAATCAGCAGAATCAGCAGACTTGCCCTTCTTACATTTAGAAAGCTTCGTGAAGTGTTTTGGACTGTGACAAAGCTTAAAATTCAGAAATATATATTAAACAAACAACAGAGTCTATTATAGCTCAGTAATAATGTGGTAATATTGAGGTAACAAGGTAGAAACAGGAAGATAAAAACAAGATATATAGCAAATAATTGCCACTTCATTTCCAGATTAATAACTATGTGATCTAGTGAGTACTATTACATTTAAATCTATGTAATAACAGACCATAAATTATAAGTGATAATATGGATACAAATGTATGTACATGAGCTTAAAAAAACAATTAGTAATAGTATAGTCACATTTACTAACAATTAAACACATTTTTATATATACTAATCTCATAATAATAGGGTAACAAGATACTAATATGATTTTAAGTTTTAATGTTTTGGGATACCATTACCATATTGCCATAATGCTGGAATGAATCCTGCCTCATTCACCAACATTCTTTTTTGTTTGACAACCGTATCACCGTAAATATTATGTTTAAAATCTGATATCTTACCTGGAATCAATGTTGGTTTCTGTTCAATAACCAAGAAACAAGGCTACAAAATGCAAACTGACGTTACCTGGAAACATGTGGTAGTTTAGGTCTAATAACAGGAATCAGGGCTCAAACATGGAAAAAATGTTTAGTTCATGTTAATAACCAAATAATATCCAAACCAAATGAAAAATTTCAGGAAGCCATGATGAATCCTGGAAAGGTGGTTAGTTTCTATGAAATCGCAATAATAGGGGTTTGCAAACTGCAACAACTACAGTTGATCGTTTCATATAACTGAAATCTTAGGATCACAAAAAAGGTCTTCATTTGCTATCATATATTCAGCATAGCTATTATGACTGTTTATTTACACCCCTAAAAAAGAAAATAATTAATATGTAGCTATACAAGCAGAATGATGCTCTAACTCTTTAAACTGCAGAATTTTGGGGGGGAAAAAATCTGTCCCTAAATAAATGAATGCATTAAACAATCAGTTGAAGATTATACAGCTACATCAGAACAGAACAATTTCTTGAAATTGTGGCATTTAGCATCTGTCCTTTCTGTGGGAGAAAGATCAACAGATATGAGTAGTTGCTCTGTCACAATATTTAGTACATTAATAGTTGCAGTTTGCAGTGATCTAGCAATTACTGCACTAAATCACCTACAATTAATGAAAACAAAATCCTTCAAAATGGTATTTTAAGAACTATATTTGTTGTATCGATTGGCTATGATTTGGTGTGGTGTGGTTCACAGGCTGGCGAGTCCTTCTGGACAGACGGTTGCTCCCAGAGATGTGAATGTCACGCTCCAAATGACCTGCGATGTTCTGCCTCGTCGTGCACTCCTGAACAGCAGTGCTCCATCAGAGACGGCCAGCTGGGCTGTTTACAATGCTACCATCTGCACAGTATCTTTCAAAGGTAATCGTGTATCATTTTCCCTGCTATGCGATGATCTCCAGCTCTGTCATGAAACCCTGAGACTAAACTGTAGGAAATGTCGTAAGAAGACATAAAGACATGGATGATCTTTATTTTCTGCTTCAAAATTCAGATAAAGATAAGGATTATTGTACTCAGCTATAGAAAAAACTCTTATAAACAAATGATGTCTAACCAGATGCACACTTGGATTTGGGCTTACCATGGGCCATCCAGTAAACACTAAGAGAAATGTGTGCATTGGTTTGGACCAGGTTTGTCCTTCAGTGCTCATATTAAACAAATAATTAGGGATAATGGCCTTTCTTGCATTTTAATTAGAAAAATCCTATTGCAAGTGACCGCCAAAAAATTAGTTCATGCTTTTATTACTTTAACCCTTTTAAAGCCGGGCGAGGCGGGCTACGCTCTGCTGTTCAATAACGAGCGTTAAATCTTGGAAGGCACTGCAACCACATAAGCTAGCACAATAACTTTTTTTGCATATGAAACCGGAGGAGTTGTACTTACATCGTATGCCACCAGCTTGTCCTAAGTCACAGTTTTCCTTCCACATATAGCTTTGCAAAAACTGCATAAAAAGCACTTGCAGCAACAAAAACATAATATTCCAGAAACACGCTTTGCTGATTCGATCAGCTGTTTGTAACACTTCCTAACGTTCCATCAGCGCGAACTATCGATGTCCGCCATATCCTGCCCAAAACCGGAAGTGATGTCATTTTTCCGGACATGTAGTTTTTTTACCATCAGGGCCTTATGAGCCTATACTGGTGTTTTTAAAAGTTATGTTTGACTCTATGACTTTCTGTGTCGTTTCTGGGACGCCTTAGGACTCATATTGCACTGCTGGAAATAGTTTATTTTGATGCATATGCTGTTTTTTTTTGCAAAATTTGCACTATAATATTTATTTTCGTTTTTTCCTGCAGTATATAAAAATTGGTGTATTTCAAAAATAAAACTATAAAGTCACTCAAAATAAATTTCCTGTGGTGGGAAGCTATTTTGTGCAACTTTTTTGTATTTAAAGTTTTGAGGGATAAGCCTCTTAAATTTCTCTAACTAGAAATATATGTTAAAAAAACAAAAACGATTTTTTTTTTGCAGTTTATTGCACTTTTTTTTGCAATTTATGTAATTACTATGCACTTAATGCAGTCATATTATTAAAATTTGGGCTATAATGGTTGTATTGATGTATATCAACTTGAAATGCTCCCAAAAATGGCACTACAGCATGTAAAAATATAAAGTAAGCTCTGGCAGACTTGGTTCTATGGTAGGTCTTAAAGGGTTAAAGTCTGGCCTACTGTGATTCATTATTATCCAACACGTTCTCACTCTCAAAGCGTAACATTTTATGCTAGGTGACAAATTGTCAACATATTACGTTTTGGACACCCAACACGTTCCTAAATGACGAGATCGGAAAAATGAGGGAATATGAGAACCGTTTGGTCTCAATCTACACATGTTTGCTCTTTTTCTCAACATCGCTTGGGAAAACACTATTTCATGCCATTAAAGTACTGGGGCCCGTTCTTCGTACCTCGCTAAGTAAGTTAGCTGGATTTGATTGTTGACGATTTCGCGTGATCTTGGATCGTTCGGTTCCCCGAAGCCCATCCGGGACTTGCTGCCATAGCAACAGAGCCGTAAGCGTAAACCTGCTCGGGAGCAGGTTTACTTTATGTAAACAGGATTATATCGCGGCCACGCAGGTATGTCCGCTTCATTTATACGAAAGCAACAGCGATATTCCACCACTGTTTCACCATAAATAAATATTATCAATGTAACTAAAGATAATGCAGCACTTGATCCATTTATTGATTTCACACAGATACATACAGGTCATTTCCTAAAAAAGGGAAATGTACTATTAACATTCTATTACATTTATGTGATTATTACAGATGTAATTCATATTTCAGAGTAGTAATTGCAAATTACTTCGTGTAATCAAGATGGGAGACCACGGCTATAAAAGCGAAGGTGGATTTGGGAAGTCTGTCGCAGTCATATCCTGTCCGTTTACGCGAGCAGCCCATTGCGGAAGGTGCAAGATTGATAAGGAGAGTCCTCAGAATCCAGCATATATTGCGGGATAGACAGGATCCTTTAGCTCAGCGCGACAGTGTGCTCATTGAGAGATATCGATATTCCCGTGAGGGTATTATTCACTTAACCAACTTGTTGACGAGGGGGTGCAGGACCACCACTGTCTTTTGTGCTCTGCCCTTTTCTTGGTTGCTGTTATGAACAAACAAACAGATTATTTCAGGGTCTCTTTCCAAGAGACAAAAGCAATATAAGTGATAAATATTACCATTCTGTAGAATATTCTTATATTTCACTTTTACTTGTTCCCATGTTCTAGTGTGTCCTGCTGTGGCTCTAATGTGAAAGGGGATATAATATAACATAATATAATATAATGTAATATAATATTGGATAATATAGTGTAATATAATAAATTTACCCTACCGCCTACTGGTGTTGGCCAGAGGGGCTGATGGCGCGATATGGCAGCCTGGCTTCTGTCAGTCTGCCCCAGGGCAGCTGTGGCTACAACCGTAGCTTGCTCCACCAGCGTGTGAATGTGAGAGTGACTGAATAGTGGCATTGTAAAGCGCTTTGGGTGCCTTGAAAAGCGCTATATCAATCCACTCCATTAATATGTTATTATTAAATTACTTACGAGTTTAATTTGTCAGCAACTTTCTGCCAGCCCTCTCTCCTTGCTTTTGCAGCCTTTGCAGTGTTCCCTTGCGTTCTGATTAAACTCTGAAACTCCTGAAATCCCTCACTCAAGAGTTCTTGCTCTGCTGCCGAAAAATACTGAGCGCGCTCCTTCGACATTTTCGCCGACCAATCAGAGGGTTGCCGATCAATGTTTCTACTATCGATGCGTAGCCCCTTTTACGACGCCCAGTGATCTCACATTACTTCATCCAGCTGTACTGATCGTCAACAGCAGGTGTGTTCGGGGAACCGGATTAGCGAGCTCACGGTTAGCGCGATGGTTTGGTCTTGGATGTGTCATTTGATCTTGGATGTAGTAAGCGAAGTACGAAGAACGGGCCCAGGTTAAGATTAGGAATAACGTTATGGTTAGGGATAAGGTTAGGTTTAGGGCTGGAATACAGGGCTGGAACGTCTATACCGCAGGACCGTCATTCCACTTGATTTCATTCATAACCCGGCGCGTACCATAAGAACGCGGAAGGTCACCTTTCGCGTTCCTCAGGAACGCCATGGGACGTGACAAAACGTCGGGATGTTACGCCTCGGGAGTGAGAACGGTCTGTATTATCAGATTTTCCCAAAAACTCACTGAAAAGCATCAGTTGATCCAAAATGCTGCAGTACGGACAGGGACTAAAAAGAAAGAACATATTTCTCCTATACTAGCTTCCCTTCTTTTGCTCCCTGTTAAATCCAGATTCAAATGTAAAATTATTTTCCTCATATAGGTCTTGAACAATCAGGCCTCATCTTATCTTAATGAAATCATAGTGCCGTATCCTCCCAACAGAGCACATCTCAGACTGCTGTTAGGCATTGTTGGATTGTTGCAGTGGTCTCTCTGTTATTTGAGGGTCTTTAGTTTACAATATAAAGTGCCTTGAGGCAATTCCTGCTGTTATTTGACAGTACATGAAAAAATGTAAGATAAATGTCTGGACATTTAACACAAGGCATAAGGGACATTTCATTTTATTCTTTTTAAGGTGAATTAGTGCAGCTGGGTGCTTCATTCTGGAGTGACAGGACCTGTGCACAGAAGTGCACATGTACCTCAACAGGCCTGCAGTGCCGCAATGAGCCGTGCTCCTTTTCACAGATCTGCAAGCCAGCTTCCTTCCAGTTCTCCTGTCAGACAGTGCCAAGAGGAACCTGCACCATAAGCGGTGATCCCCATTACTACACCTTTGATAACACAGTGTTTCACTTTCAAGGCACTTGCACGTATGTTCTCTCTGAGCAATGTAATAGTGGACAGCCCTACTACAGAGTAGAAGGCAAAAATGAGCACAGAGGCAGTACTCGAGTCTCTTGGACACGACTGGTGAAAGTGCATGTCTACAATGACACAATTGAGCTTGTCAAAGGACGCCGTGGTCAGGCTAAGGTTGGTCATTTTGATTCTGGATAAATTCTACACTTTATGACCAGATATATTTTCTCACTTGATATATTTGCTGGTTTTTTTACAGGTTAACGGGAACTTTGCATCCACTCCATTCTCCCTTAGCAATGGCACCGTGCAGGTTTATGATTCAGGTTTTTCTGTGTTTGTCAGCACTGACTTTGGTTTAGTGGTGTCTTATGACACAATCATTATGTCCAGATCAGCTTGCCCTACACTTACCAGAATGGTACATGCGGTCTTTGTGGAAACTTCAATGGCATTCGTAGAGATGACTTTCAAACTCGTGACGGTGAGGTTGTGAGCTCTGATGTGGTTTTTGCTAACAGCTGGCAAGCATCTGGGGATGATGAGCCTGGCTGTGGGCCACAGTGCGGAGGTCTGGACTGTGCTGTTTGCAATGTAGAAGAGACAGCATTGTACAGCAACACTGACCACTGTGGTATCCTCAGCAGTAGTTCTGGACCTTTCACTTTTGCCATCAGCAACTTCCTCCACAGTCCTTTGTGGACAGTTGTGTGTATGATCTGTGTGTAGGAGGAGGGTACCGACCTATTCTCTGTCAAGCTTTAACCGTGTACGCAAGTCAGTGTCAACAAAGTGGTATTCAGCTACCAAGTTGGAGGAGACCTGGCTTTTGTGGTATGTTAATCACTTTTTTTTTTTTACATTATTTCAAAATATTATTGTATTAAAATTCCACTGATGTAAATATCGCTGTTGTTCTCTTATTTAGAAATTCCATGTCCAGCCAACAGCCACTTTGAGTCTGAAGGCACAGGATGTCCACCTACCTGTGTTAATCCCAACTACCCATAACTGCCCTCTACCTCCCCAGGAAAGCTGCATCTGTGATTCAGGCTACATCCTCAGTGGTGGGGTCTGCGTCCCTCATGCTGAGTGTGGCTGCAGCTTTGAGGGCCGTTACTACCGCTCTGGACAAACTGTAATACTAGACGAAGACTGTGGGAGACGTTGTAGCTGCAGTTATGGCTCCATGACTTGCCACTCTCATGGTTGTGGCCCATTTGAATCATGCAGGGTGGAGGATGGAGAAAGAGGATGCAGACCAAATAGCTATGAAACATGCTGGATCAGAGGCCCAGGGTCATATCAGACATTTGATGGACTGACATACCAATATCCTGGGCGTGTCGATTGACACTTGCCAAAGTTATGGGACTGTCCAGTCACCCACACTTCATGGTGACAGCAGAAAAAGTGCCAAGAGGCCAGCAAGGTTTTGCACGAATTCTGCATTTTGAAGCAGAGGGGATACACGTATCTATTGAGATGGCAAGGAACAGTAAAGTGAGGTACGTGAATGGAAACACTTACTTAAAATTATGTTCTTCCTTTAATATTTATTTATGTGTACACGGACACAATACTGTTTAAGTCTGTTAACTGCAAAAACTGGATGATCCTGCCGGTTAACGGTCAGCTGATCAGGCTACTTCAGCACTCCATCCAACCGAATCCAGATCTTCAACAGCAGCATTTACAGTGTCATCATTCGCACCTCCTTTGGTGTAACTGTGACAGACAGTCTGGCCTCACTTTGTCCGTGTCACTGCTCCTGGTGTCTACAATGGTTCACTGGGTGGACTCTGTGGTAATTACATGGTCATCCACATTGATACTTCAATACACCCAACGGTGTTCTGGTCAACAGTTCTCAGGACTTTGGAGACAGTTGGCGAGATTGCTCTCTGTCTGCCCCACTTGCGTGGGAAAGCATTGAACCAAAATTCTACAACTAATTACAATTCTACTGAGTACTGTGGCATTCTCAGCTCACCAGATGGGCCATTTGTACCCTGTTGGTCTGTGGTTGACCCAAGCAGCAGGTGATGTATGTGTGGAGATCATGGGAGGGCTCAAACAATTCCAGCATCAACTCGTGGTGGCGGTCCTACGAGATTATGCCACTACTTGTGTCAACAGAGGGTGTTGGCCTAGGACAATGAAGAAATGCAACTGGCTGTGGTAAGCATTCAACTGTTTTTGAATTAATTCTAGCCATGATCTCCAAATGTTAAAATGACCCCCTTTTTTATGTTAACCACCTGTTTGTTTTTCTCCAGCACTAACCTGCCCATCAACAACAGCCATTCATCGGAAACTCCTGTGGAACACCTCTTGTACCTTATGCACTACCTGACCCCCCAGCCCTCTCTTTCCCCTTCACCTGTGATAATGTGTGCCAGGAGGGCTGTCAGTGCCTAACAAGTCGGTTTTATCCTCAATGGTGACCAGTGCGTTCCACCAACATCTTGTGGATGCTATCATCAAGGACGCTATCACCAAGGTGGTGAGCAGTTCTGGGATGGGTGAAGATGTCAGAGCTTGTGTACCTGTAACGGCACTACAGGGAGCGTCCACTGTACTCCCAACTCCTGTGGGCCCCAGGCGTCCTGCCGTTGTGGTGGGAGGGCGAGTTTGGCTGCCATCCCAACCCTCATGGCACCTGCTCTGCTACTGGAGACCCTCACTACATCACCTTTGATCATAAGGCCTATGACTTCCAAGGAACCTGCCGCTATGTTCTGGTGACCCTCTGTAATGCCACTGATGAGCTCAATCAGTTTTCCGTGGAAGCTAAGAATGAGGCATTGAATGGGCGTCCACTTTCAATAGTAGCTGAAGTTTTTGTGAATGTGTGGGGCTACAACGTGCATATGTCAAGGGACAGAAGAGGTTTGGGTACAAGTAAGTAGTTAGTGATAGTTCTCATTCAATGATTGTTATGAACAATTTCAGGTGTATGAAGTAAATGGCAGCTACATATATTTAGGGATATTTTTACTGCTGTGAATGAAAAAAATAACAATTAAAAAGTAGAAAAACTACCCACTGATTTTCTTTGCATATCTCTTCTAGGTGAATGGAGTAACTAGATATTTACCTATTATCTTGAATGAAGGTAATGTGTCTATCTATGCAACAGGATCTCGTATACTTGTCAGCACTAATTTTGGCTTGAGTGTTACCTATAATGGATATAGTGCAGTGTTTATCTCCGTACCACCAAATTACAGGTACAATTCCCACCCATCAAAGCTGCAGTAATTATTGTTTGACATGCTTTAAAAAACAGGATAATCCCAGCTATATAAATAATTTATTTACTAATAATTTATCCTTATGAAACTAACACAAGGACTATTGCTAACTGTTGTCATCAACAGAGAAACAATATGTGGACTTTGTGGAAATTTCAATGGAATCCAAATGATGACTTTCACACACCATCTGGAACGATAGTCACATCTCCAGATGAGTTTGGGAGAGCCTGGAAGGTGCCAGGCAACTACACGTGCAATGATGGCTGTGGCTCCTCCTGTCCACAGTGTGCCAATGAACAGCCAGCTAGAGATCAGTGTGAGGTGATACAGGCAGCTGATGGGCCCTTCAGTTTCTGCCACGAAGAGGTGGACCCGGCGCCATATTTCAACGACTGCGTGTTTGATGTATGTTTGTCAGGAAATCAAGGCCACGATCTCTTGTGCAGTGCCATTGAATCATATGTCAGTGCCTGTCAGTCTGCTAATGTTCGAATCTATCCCTGGAGAGAGAACACCACCTGCAGTGAGTCAACATGTCCTTATATTTTATTTATATCTAAATGTACAAGAAATTTGCTAACCACTTCAGAAATAAAATGTCCAATAATTTTACAATACTCACTGTATCCACACTGTATTACTTTAAAAGTGGTATGTCTGACTAGTGCCATTTGTCACGTTTCTCACTTATTAAGCACTGGACTGTCCAGCCAACAGCCATTATGAGCTGTGCGGTACTGACTGTGGCCACACCTGTGCCAGTAGCATTGATGAAACCTGTGAGCAGTTCTGCTCTGAGGGATGTTTCTGTGATGAAGGCTTCATCAAGAGTGGGACCAGGTGTGTCCCAGTGGAAAGCTGTGGCTGCCAGTATGACGGATTCTACTATGATGTAAGACATTAAAGTCAATAGTAAATACTCTTTGAAGTAATTCCCTTCAAATCAGCAGAATCAGCAGACTTGCCCTTCTTACATTTAGAAAGCTTCGTGAAGTGTTTTGGACTGTGACAAAGCTTAAAATTCAGAAATATATATTAAACAAACAACAGAGTTTATTATAGCTCAGTAATAATGTGGTAATATTGAGGTAACAAGGTAGAAACAGGAAGATAAAAACAAGATATATAGCAAATAATTGCCACTTCATTTCCAGAGTAATAACCAAGTGATCTAGTGAGTACTATTACATTTAAATCTATGTAATAACAGACCATAAATTATAAGTGATAATATGGATACAAATGTATGTACATGAGCTTAAAAAAACCCAATTAGTAATAGTATAGTCACATTTACTAACAATTAAACACATTTTTATATATACTAATCTCATAATAATAGGGTAACAAGATACTAATATGATTTTAAGTTTTAATGTTTTGGGATACCATTACCATATTGCCATAATGCTGGAATGAATCCTGCCTCATTCACCAACATTCTTTTTTGTTTGACAACAGTATCACCGTAAATATTATGTTTAAATCTGATATCTTACCTGGAATCAATGTTGGTTTCTGTTCAATAACCAAGAAACAAGGCTACAAAATGCAAACTGACGTTACCTGGAAACATGTGGTAGTTTAGGTCTAATAACCAGGAATCAGGGCTGCAACATGGAAAAAATGTTAGTTCCATGTTAATAACCAAATAAAATCCAAACCAAATGAAAATTTTCAGGAAGCATGATGAATACCTGGAAATGTGGTAGTTTCTATGAAATAGCAAATAATAGGGGTTGCAAAATGCAAAACTACAGTTTATAGTTTCATATAACTGAAATCTTAGGATCACAAAAAAGGTCTTCATTTGCTATCATATATTCAGCATAGCTATTATGACTGTTTTATATTACACCACTAAAAAGAAAATAATTAATATGTAGCTATACAAGCAGAATGATGCTCTAACTCTTTAAACTGCAGAATTTTGGGGGGGAAAAAATCTGTCCCTAAATAAATGAATGCATTAAACAATCAGTTGAAGATTATACAGCTACATCAGAACAGAACAATTTCTTGAAATTGTGGCATTTAGCATCTGTCCTTTCTGTGGGAGAAAGATCAACAGATATGAGTAGTTGCTCTGTCACAATATTTAGTACATTAATAGTTGCAGTTTGCAGTGATCTAGCAATTACTGCACTAAATCACCTACAATTAATGAAAACAAAATCCTTCAAAATGGTATTTTAAGAACTATATTTGTTGTATCGATTTGGCTATGATTTGGTGTGGTGTGGTTCACAGGCTGGCGAGTCCTTCTGGACAGACGGTTGCTCCCAGAGATGTGAATGTCACGCTCCAAATGACCTGCGATGTTCTGCCTCGTCGTGCACTCCTGAACAGCAGTGCTCCATCAGAGACGGCCAGCTGGGCTGTTACAATGCTACCACCTGCACAGTATCTTTCAAAGGTATCGTGTACATTTTCCCTGCTATGCAGATGATCTCCAGCTCTGTCAATGAAACCATGAGACTAAACTGTAGGAATGTCTTAAAGACATAAAGACATGGATGATCTTTAATTTTCTGCTTCAAATTCAGATAAAGATAAGATTATTGTACTCAGCTATAAAACTCTTATAAACATGATGTCTAACCAGATGCACACTCGGATTGGGATTACCGTGGCCTCCAGTAACACTAAGAGAAATGTTTGCATTGTTTTTGACCAGGTTGTGTCCTTCAGTGCTCATATTAAACAAATAATTAGAATGGCTTTCTTGCATTTTAATTAGAAAAATCCTATTTCAGAGTGACGCCAAAAAATTAGTTCATGCATTTATTACTTAACCCTTTAAAGCCGGTCGGAGCGGGCACGCTCTGTGTTGCATAACTATCTTTAAATCCTGGTAGCACTGCAACCACATAAGCTAGCACAATAACTTTTTTTGCATATGAAACCGGAGGAGTTGTACTTACATCTTATGCCACCAGCTTGTCCTAAGTCACAGTTTCCTTCCACATATAGCTTTGCAAAAACTGCATAAAAAGCACTTGCAGCAACAAAAACATAATATTCCAGAAACACGCTTTGCTGATTCGATCAGCTGTTTGTAACACTTCCTACGTCCATCAGCGCGAACTATCGCATGTCCGCCATATCCTGCCCAAAACCGGAAGTGATGTCATTTTCCGGACATGTAGTTTTTTACCATCAGGGCCTTATGAGCCTATACTGGTGTTTTTAAAAGTTATGTTTGACTCTATGACTTTCTGTGTCGTTTCTGGGACGCTTAGGACTCATATTGCACTGCTGGAAATAGTTTATTTTGATGCATATGCTGTTTTTTTTTGCAAATTTGCACTATAATATTATTTTCGTTTTTTCCTGCAGTATATAAAAATTGGTGTATTTCAAAAATAAAACTATAAAGTCACTCAAAATAAATTTCCTGTGGTGGGAAGCTATTTTGTGCAACTTTTTTTGTATGTAAAGTTTTGAGGGATAAGCCTCTTAAATTTCTCTAACTAGAAATATATGTTAAAAAAACAAAAACGATTTATTTTTTGTAGTTTATTGCACTTTTTTGCAATTTATGTAATTACTATGCACTTAATGCAGACATATTATTAAAATTTGGGCTATAATGGTTGTATTGATGTATATCAACTTGAAATGCTCCCAAAAATGGCACTACAGCATGTAAAAATATAAAGTAAGCTCTGGCAGACTTGGTTCTATGGTAGTTCTAAAAGGGTTAAAGTCTGGCCTACTGTGATTCGTTATTATCCAACACGTTCTCACTCTCAAAGCGTAACATTTTATGCTAGGTGACAAATTGTCAACATATTACGTTTTTGGACACCCAACACGTTCCTAAATGACGAGATTGGAAAAATGAGGGAATATGAGAACCTTTTGGTCTCAATCTACACATGTTTGCTCTTTTTCTCAACATCGCTTGGGAAAACACTATTTCATGCCATTAAAGTACTGGTTAAGATTATCCTCCCAACAGAGCACATCTCAGACTGCTGTTAGGCATTGTTGGATTGTTGCAGTGGTCTCTCTGTTATTTGAGGGTCTTTAGTTTACAATATAAAGTGCCTTGAGGCAATTCCTGCTGTTATTTGACAGTACATGAAAAAAATGTAAGGTTTGAAAGTTTTTTCCTAAAGCTTTATGAATGTAAATGTCTGGACATTTAACACAAGGCATAAGGGACATTTCCTTTTATTCTTTTTAAGGTGAATTAGTGCAGCTGGGTACTTCATTCTGGAGTGACAGGACCTGTGCACAGAAGTGCACATGTACCTCAACAGGCTTGCAGTGCCGCAATGAGCCGTGCTCCTTTTCACAGATCTGCAAGCCAGCTTCCTTCCAGTTCTCCTGTCAGACAGTGCCAAGAGGAACCTGCACCATAAGCGGTGATCCCCATTACTACACCTTTGATAACACAGTGTTTCACTTTCAAGGCACTTGCACGTATGTTCTCTCTGAGCAATGTAATAGTGGACAGCCCTACTACAGAGTAGAAGGCAAAAATGAGCACAAAGGCAGTACTCGAGTCTCTTGGACACGACTGGTGAAAGTGCATGTCTACAATGACACAATTGAGCTTGTCAAAGGACGCCATGGTCAGGCTAAGGTTGGTCATTTTGATTCTGGATAAATTCTACACTTTATGACTATACTTTTCTCACTTGATATATTTGCTGTTTTTTTTTACAGGTTAACGGGAACTTTGCATCCACTCCATTCTCCCTTAGCAATGGCACCGTGCAGGTTTATGATTCAGGTTTTTCTGTGTTTGTCAGCACTGACTTTGGTTTAGTGGTGTCTTATGACACAGATCATTATGTCCAGATCAGCTTGCCCTACACTTACCAGAATGGTACATGCGGTCTTTGTGGAAACTTCAATGGCATTCGTAGAGATGACTTTCAAACTCGTGACGGTGAGGTTGTGAGCTCTGATGTGGTTTTTGCTAACAGCTGGCAAGCATCTGGGGATGATGAGCCTGGCTGTGGGCCACAGTGCGGAGGTCTGGACTGTGCTGTTTGCACTGTAGAAGAGACAGCATTGTACAGCAACACTGACCACTGTGGTATCCTCAGCAGTAGTTCTGGACCTTTCACAGTTTGCCATCAGCAACTTCCTCCACAGTCCTTTGTGGACAGTTGTGTGTATGATCTGTGTGTAGGAGGAGGGTACCGACCTATTCTCTGTCAAGCCCTAAGTGTGTATGCAAGTCAGTGTCAACAAAGTGGTATTCAGCTACCAAGTTGGAGGACACCTGGCTTTTGTGGTATGTTAATCACTTTCTTTTTTTTTTGCATTATTTCAAAATATTATTGTATTAAAATTCCACCGATGTAAATATCGCTGTTGTTCTCTTATTTCTAGAAATTCCATGTCCAGCCAACAGCCACTTTGAGTCTGAAGGCACAGGATGTCCACCTACCTGTGTTAATCCCAACTCTACCCATAACTGCCCACTACCTCCCCACGAAAGCTGCATCTGTGATTCAGGCTACATCCTCAGTGGTGGGGTCTGCGTCCCTCATGCTGAGTGTGGCTGCAGCTTTGAGGGCCGTTACTACCGCTCTGGACAAACTGTAATACTAGACGAAGACTGTGGGAGACGTTGTAGCTGCAGTTATGGCTCCATGACTTGCCACTCTCATGGTTGTGGCCCATTTGAATCATGCAGGGTGGAGGATGGAGAAAGAGGATGCAGACCAAATAGCTATGAAACATGCTGGATCAGAGGTCCAGGGTCATATCAGACATTTGATGGACTGACATACCAATATCCTGGGGCGTGTCGATTGACACTTGCCAAAGTTATGGGACTGTCCAGTCACCCACACTTCATGGTGACAGCAGAAAAAGTGCCAAGAGGCCAGCAAGGTTTTGCACGAATTCTGCATTTTGAAGCAGAGGGGATACACGTATCTATTGAGATGGCAAGGAACAGTAAAGTGAAGGTAAGTGAATGGAACACTTACTTAAAATTATGTTCTTCCTTTAATATTTATTTATGTGTACACGGACACAATACTGTTTAAGTCTTGTTAACTGCAAAAAACTGGATGATCCTGCAGGTTAACGGTCAGCTGATCAGGCTACCTTTCAGCACTCCATCCAACCGAATCCAGATCTTCCACAGCAGCATTTACAGTGTCATCATTCGCACCTCCTTTGGTGCAACTGTGCAGACAGTCTGGCCTCACTTTGTCCGTGTCACTGCTCCTGGTGTCTACAATGGTTCACTGGGTGGACTCTGTGGTAATTACAATGGTCATCCACATGATGACTTCAATACACCCAACGGTGTTCTGGTCAACAGTTCTCAGGACTTTGGAGACAGTTGGCGAGATGGCTCTCTGGCTGCCCACTGCGTGGAAAGCATGAACCAAAATTCTACAACTAATTACAATTCTACTGAGTACTGTGGTATTCTCAGCTCACCAGATGGGCCATTTGTACCCTGTTGGTCTGTGGTTGACCCAAGCCAGCAGGTGGATGTATGTGTGGAGATCATGGGGGGCTCTAACAATCCAGCATCAACCCTGTGTGGCGTCCTACGAGATTATGCACTAATGTGTCAACAGAAGGGTGTTGCCTTAGGACAATGGAGAAATGCAACTGGCTGTGGTAAGCATTCAACTGTTTTTGAATTAATTCTAGCCATGATCTCCAAATGTTTAAAAATGCTTTTTTATGTTAACCTGTTTGTTTTTCTCCAGCACTAACCTGCCCATCAAACAGCCATTATGAACTCTGTGGAACCTCTTGTCCTTCTGCTTGCCCCAGCCTCTCTTTCCCCTTCACCTGTGATACTGTGTGCCAGGAGGGCTGTCAGTGTAACAGTGGTTTTTATCCTCAATGGTGACCAGTGCGTTCCACCAACATCTTGTGGATGTTATCACCAAGGACGCTATCACCAAGGTGGTGAGCAGTTCTGGGATGGTGAAGAATGTCAGAGCTTGTGTACCTGTAACGGAAATACAGGGAACGTTCATTGTACTCCCAACTCCTGTGGGCCCCAGGAGTCCTGCCGTGTGGTGGAGGGCGAGTTTGGCTGCCATCCCAACCCTCATGGCACCTGCTCTGCCTCTGGAGACCCTCACTACATAACCTTTGATCGTAAGGCCTATGACTTTCAAGGAACCTGTCGCTATGTTCTGGTGACCCTCTGTAATGCCACTGATGAGCTCAATCAGTTTTCCGTGGAAGCTAAGAATGAGGCATTGAATGGGCGTCCACTTTCAATAGTAGCTGAAGTTTTTGTGAATGTGTGGGGCTACAACGTGCATATGTCAAGGGACAGAAGAGGTTTGGTACAAGTAAGTAATTAGTGATAGTTCTCATTCAATGATTGTTATGAACAATTTCAGGTGTATGAAGTAAATGGCATCATCATATATTTTAGGGATATTTTAACTGCTGTGAATGAAAAAAATAACAATTAAAAAGTAGAAAAACTACCCACTGATTTTCTTTGCGTATCTCTTCTAGGTGAATGGAGTAACTAGAAATTTACCTATCATCTTGAATGAAGGTAATGTGTCTATCTATGCAACAGGATCTCGCATGCTTGCCAGCACTAATTTTGGCTTGAGTGTTACCTATAATGGATATAGTGCAGTGTTTATCTCCGTACCACCAAATTACAGGTACAATTCCCACCCATCAAAGCTGCAGTAATTATTGTTTGACATGCTTTAAAAAACAGGATAATCCCAGCTATATAAATAATTTATTTACTAATAATTTATCCTTATGAAACTAACACAAGGACTATTGCTAACTGTTGTCATCAACAGAGAAAAAATATGTGGACTTTGTGGAAATTTCAATGGAAATCCAAATGATGACTTTCACACACCATCTGGAATGATAGTCACATCTCCAGATGAGTTTGGGAGAGCCTGGAAGGTGCCAGGCAACTACACGTGCAATGATGGCTGTGGCTCCTCCTGTCCACAGTGTGCCAATGAACAGCCAGCTAGAGATCAGTGTGAGGTGATACAGGCAGCTGATGGGCCCTTCAGTTTCTGCCACGAAGAGGTGGACCCGGCGCCATATTTCAACGACTGCGTGTTTGATGTATGTTTGTCAGGAAATCAAGGCCACGATCTCTTGTGCAGTGCCATTGAATCATATGTCAGTGCCTGTCAGTCTGCTAATGTTCGAATCTATCCCTGGAGAGAGAACACCACCTGCAGTGAGTCAACATGTCATTATATTTTATTTATATCTAAATGTACAAGAAATTTGCTAACCACTTCAGAAATAAAATGTCCAATAATTTTACAATACTCACTGTATCCACACTGTATTACATTAAAAGTGGTATGTCTGACTAGTGCCATTTGTCACGTTTCTCACTTATTAAGCACTGGACTGTCCAGCCAACAGCCATTATGAGCTGTGCGGTACTGACTGTGGCCACACCTGTGCCAGTAGCATTGATGAAACCTGTGAGCAGTTCTGCTCTGAGGGATGTTTCTGTGATGAAGGCTTCATCAAGAGTGGGACCAGGTGTGTCCCAGTGGAAAGCTGTGGCTGCCAATATGATGGATTCTACTATGATGTAAGACATTAAAGTCAATAGTAAATACTCTTTGAAGTAATTCCCTTCAAATCAGCAGAATCAGCAGACTTGCCCTTCTTACATTTAGAAAGCTTCGTGAAGTGTTTTGGACTGTGACAAAGCTTAAAATTCAGAAATATGTATTAAACAAACAACAGAGTCTATTATAGCTCAGTAATAATGTGGTAATATTGAGGTAACAAGGTAGAAACAGGAAGATAAAAACAAGATATATAGCAAATAATTGCCACTTCATTTCCAGAGTAATAACCAAGTGATCTAGTGAGTACTATTACATTTAAATCTATGTAATAACAGACCATAAATTATAAGTGATAATATGGATACAAATGTATGTACATGAGCTTAAAAAAACAATTAGTAATAGTATAGTCACATTTACTAACAATTAAACACATTTTTATATATACTAACCTCATAATAATAGGGTAACAAGATACTAATATGATTTTAAGTTTTAATGTTTTGGGATACCATTACCATATTGCCATAATGCTGGAATGAATCCTGCCTCATTCACCAACATTCTTTTTTGTTTGACAACAGTATCACCGTAAATATTATGTTTAAATCTGATATCTTACCTGGAATCAATGTTGGTTTCTGTTCAATAACCAAGAAACAAGGCTACAAAATGCAAACTGACGTTACCTGGAAACATGTGGTAGTTTAGGTCTAATAACCAGGAATCAGGGCTGCAACATGGAAAAAATGTTAGTTCCATGTTAATAACCAAATAAAATCCAAACCAAATGAAAAATTTCAGGAAGCATGATGAATACCTGGAAATGTGGTAGTTTCTATGAAATAGCAAATAATAGGGGTTGCAAAATGCAAAACTACAGTTTATAGTTTCATATAACTGAAATCTTAGGATCACAAAAAAGGTCTTCATTTGCTATCATATATTCAGCATAGCTATTATGACTGTTTTATATTACACCACTAAAAAGAAAATAATTAATATTTAGCTATACAGGCAGAATGATGCTCTAACTCTTTAAACTGCAGTTTAAATAAATAAATAAAAATCTGTCCCTAAATAAATAAATGCATTAAATAATCAGTTGAAGATTATACAGCTACATCAGAACAATTAAAAACCTTTTTCATGCAGCTCTGTTCCACATATTTCTTGAAATTGTGGCATTTAGCATCTGTCCTCTCTGTGGGAGAAAGATCAAAAGTTGTCAAACTAGTTGTCAAAATATTTATTATATTATTAGTTGCAGTTTGCAGTGATCTAGCAATTATTGCACTAAATCACCTACAATCAATGAAAACAAAATCCTTCAAAATGGTATTTTAAGAACTATATTTGTTGTATCAATTTGGCTATGATTTGGTGTGGTGTGGTTCACAGGCTGGCGAGTCCTTCTGGACAGACGGTTGCTCCCAGAGATGTGAATGTCACGCTCCAAATGACCTGCGATGTTCTGCCTCGTCTTGCACTCCTGAACAGCAGTGCTCCATCAGAGACGGCCAGCTGGGCTGTTATGATGCCATGTCCACCTGCACAGTGTGGGGGGATCCACACTACATCACCTTTGATGGAGCAGTGGCTCATTTCCAGGGAACTTGCTCCTACATCATCACTGAGAGCACGAACCATGGCACTAACGAAACACAGTTTCAGGTGATAGCCACCAACAATCACCGTGGTAACAACCGTGTGTCATTTGTGTCTGCAGTGGACATATATCTCTCAAATCATCCAGAAAGTGTGCACATCAGGATCGGACCCAATAAAAGAGTAACGGTAAACTATCTATCACTTTTAAGATGAACAGCATTCTACTTTGTCTAATCTGCACAAAAGTAACAACACACACTTATTGCATCTCTTGTCCTCTCAGGTAAATGGAAATGATGCTTCTCTTCCCACTACAGTGGGAATCTTAGCTCAGGTGGTAAGGCAGAGAAGCTACATAGTGGTTGGTGCCTCTGACTTGCTAGTCCAGTTTGATGGTCAGAGCACTTTACTGGTCAGACTGGGCCAAAACCGTCATGACAGAGTCACAGGGATGTGTGGAAACTCTAACAATAATCCTTCAGATGACAAAGTCTTACCCAATGGCACACTGGCACAAAATGATAATTATTTTGGACACAGCTGGAAGTCACCCACCAGCCAACCAGGGTGAGTTGCAATGGAAATCACTATTGATGCTTCAACAAGGCAGTAGCTGATGGCAGTATGATTTGTCTTTTCCAGATGTGGCTCCACTGATGAAGATGATGATGGACTGAATGACTGTACCTTTAGAGAAGAATATTCCCAACTCTGCAGTGTCATCACCAACACCACCGGCCCATTCAGCACCTGCCACCTGCACTCTGACCCCGAGCCATTTTTCTCTTCCTGTGTCTACGACCTCTGCCTCTACACTCCAGCCAATAGCATGCTGTGTTCCGCTGTCTCCGCCTATGAGAAAACCTGCTCTGTTCTGGGGCTAGACATCCCTGACTGGCGCTCTGCTTTGCATTGTGGTATGTTTGCACTGCTCAAATTAGACATTTAATAAAAATTTAAATCATTGCCATTCATCACTGACGATCCTTTCTCTGTGTCTGCAGATGAGTCAGACCCCTGTGAAAAGCTGGACTGCACAGAGCACGAGTGGTGTGGTGAGAAGGACGGTGTCTATGGCTGCTTCTGTGATGAGCACCACCATCGGCCAAACAATGAGAGCTACGGTGCGGGCTAACTAAAACCTTCAGCAGTATCTGTAGTGTATTTATTGCATTAGTCAGCCTTTATATTAAGCAGTCAAGTCAACAAATGTCTTTCAAATCAGTATTGATGACTCAGCTTTAAAAAATATCATGCTATAACGAGTCAGATTGTGTTTCTCTCTCCTTCTTAGACTCTTCCATCACTTGTGTCAGTAGTTCTGGCACCATATCTCTGTCCCGCTGTCAGCTGTTTGAGGCCGGCTTCCGCTCTGATGCCCTCCATCTTCGAGATGAATCCTGCAACGGGACTCTTGAGGATGGTCGACTGGTTTTCCACTTCAACAATGATGACCAGCTTTGTGGGACAATGCTGAGGGTACAATTAGTACATTGAAGGAATCTTCTGCGCAGCATTTTTAATTTTTGAAAATATGCTTAAAATCTTTTGTCTTCTTACTCTTAAGAGCAACGGGACCCACTTCAGTTATGAGAACACTATCAGCGGGGATGTGGACCCTCATGGTGGCCTCGAAAGTCATGAGAAGAGCATCCACCTGCACTTCTCCTGTGACTATGCTCTGACCCAGGCACTGTCTATGGATGTTGGCATCAAACCTGTAGCGAGGTGATAACCACAACACCATCTGGCTTACATTGTTTTGTTTTTTTTCTTTTTGGTCGTATGACATTGTGGTTGCTGCTCTTCCAAAGGTACATAGCTCGCTGAGCTTTATAGAAATTTCAGTTTTTGATTGTCTTCATGACTATATGACCATGTGAATCACCATCATTTTACCCTGTTTTTGTTTAATACCATCATTGTTCTAATGTATGGAACGCCAGGTCTGCCATAATGAATTAATTAAATACACTATTGAATAATTTATTAATGTGGCAATAATTAATGGGAATTGATATTATTTAATTAAATAAATATTTTTGACACATTTAATCAATTAATTATTGCCACATTTAAATAATTATTTAATGATGTATTTAATTCATTCATTTTGGCACAGTTGACTCCTTTAGGTCTCACAATGAATTTATTTTATCTGTCAACCGCATCCACCAATCTCAGGGGGCGGGGTTAATGCTGCTAGAGTCCAAACCATTGCTTCGGCCTGGTGGCCATTATTTTTAGCACACCAACAACCGGCATGTGGAAACTAACAGAACTGAACTTTGAAAAATCCTGTTTGTGTGTCACCAAATACCGTTTTAATATTTTTTAGCCGAGAATGTATTGGTTTAATCTTCAATATCTGGTCGGTTTGTCAAGATATAGCCTCTTTACAAAAGTGTTTTGTTGATTTCTGAGATGTCCAAGCCCAGTCTCACAGCAAAGCGTGGGCTAGACCCACTCGCCTCGCAAGCAATCGAGCTGTTATTACCGCCGAAAAAGCGCAGGTCTCGGTACACAGCTGCCATAACCCCCGCAGTACACTGACTTCGGGTTTTTTACTTCCTGATGTTCTTATGTGTCTTACTTGTTTCAGTTGCCAATTCTGAATTATAACTAACATTAAAAATCATGTTTGAGGAGGAGAGAGAACAAATAAATCCGATTAACATCTGATCTTTGTGCTTTTTGTGCAATAATCAGTGTCACCTGTGTAAAACACATAAACTTTATTAAAAGAAATAATGTTGGTGTTTCCGTCATGTAGTAACTGCTATACTGTACAAAGGTTGTTCGACACTATGAAACACATACAGACTTCATGATGTTTGGCTAATATTTTTATTTTGAATATTAATGATGAAGGTAAACGGCGCTGTACTCCACGGAGCGAGGTCAGCATATCCACGATATCTTCAGCTCTCTGAGTTAACCCAGAGTTTCCCAGCTGACTAATCTAACGGTCATCTATGAATAATTCACAGGTCATATCAATATGATTTAACAGAAAATTATCCTTATTACTGCCAATTCCAGAGACGTGAAAAATCTACAGCATAAAGAACACAAAAATATAGCAGTCTAACGCAACACTGTTGTAATAGAGATGAACCGTCAGTTTGTCTCTGTGTTATCTGCATTTTCATCAGCGTAAGAGACTCAGCAGCAGATTAGAATAACATGAATACATTTAATAAATCACCAAATTAATACACGCAGGAAACGATCAAACCTGTTTCGACAATTCACTGTTAAAAATCCCAAACACACCAGATAAAGAAAAGCAAATGGTTCGGTCTAACACATGTGCCAGTGAACCATTAAACTTCAGTAAAACTATGCAGTTATGAAACGTAACTTTAAAGTCAGCCAAACCGATTTGCTCAGTTGTAAATAAAACAGCGAAATAAACGTGACCGACAGACAGAACCTGAGTGAATCAAGTCCAGTGTTTAACCACTGAGAGCTAAAACTCAGGTGAGGTTTCAAAGCTGTGTGCCAGTGATTGGACATCAGCCGCTGATAAAGTGGGTTCGCCTATAAAGTGCTCTGTAGTGAAACAAGCTCCAGCAGCTGTGCGCTCAGAAAAAAAATACTAGATTTACTTATTTTGTGCAGAAAAATGCGCCGATATTGCGTTATATAGAGCACCAACTGCCCAGTTAAACTGTGACTATCACCAGGTAACGTGGGCGTGTTTCTTAAATTAGCAGCAGGTGTTAAACATCTGACAGGTGAGGAGGAGGATGCATGCAGGTAAACTGAGGGCCTGTTGATCGCTGGTGTCATGAGAAAAATGTCAGCTCGTTCTTCATGTTACAGAAGCAAAGAGATAGAAGACCAAGAAAATGAGAATCTGCAAATGCAACATGTGGAACACGGAGAGTGGAATATGTAAACAAACCAGTTAACCCCCCTTGCCCCCAAAAAACAAACAAACATAAAAAACAGTTAAGATGGAGCTCGCTGCACTCTGTCAGCTGACTGTTAGTAGAGCTAGTGACATCTCTGAAAACATGTTCTATGTTGACATCCTGACCAGACATGTGAAGATTACGCCACAACATTCGCAGCTAAAACACTATTAAAAGTGTAGTTGGTGACAGAAAAACGGGGTATTTTAAAGCTTTACACCACCACCATTGCTGCCTGTGATTTGAAATGCATTCTGGGATACCTGGATGCCCCAAGTCCACACAAGCAATCGATTATCTAGGATCGACCTGTCTTGACTTACTTTGCACCGCAACCAATCAAATGTTAGCGAAGCTGCAGTGGCAGCGTTAACCCCGCCCCCTTAGTTTGATGGGTGAGGCCGACAGATAAAATGATTTCAAGGTGAGACATGGGGACAATAGTGCCAAAGTGAATTAAATATATACATCATTAAATAATGAATTCAATTAATTAATTAAATGTGTTGTGAATATTTAATAAATTAATTATTTCCAATTGTAATTAATTATTGCCACATTTAATTTATTTTTAATTATTAATTGTATATATTTTGCTACAGACTGCACACACACCTGACCACTTTATGAATTCCAAATCCTGAAAACATCTTGTTTTATCATGTTTTCCTGTAGCATTGTGAACAAGAGACTTCCATCTGGTCTGGGCCATTATCATTTGAGGATGATACCCTACCGGGACCCTGGCTTCCACTTCCCTTTGACCAGAAACAGAAATTTAGAAATGGAAATAGATGAGAGGTTATACATTGAGGTTCAGACGCAGGGAATCGATGAGCGGCAGATCTCCACTATCCTGGACTCTTGCTGGGCAACGCCTGTTAATGATGCCAGCTACCCCGTGCGCTGGGATCTGATCACCACACAGTAAAGACATTGCCTTAACTTTTCTTTTCTTTTTTTGTCTTTTGTGATGGGTGAACTTTAATCATCTTCTTATCATAACTAAGTTGTTTGCACATTAACACTGCAACTTTCACATTATGCTGTTACCTAGGTGTCCTAATCCAGCAGATGGCACAGTAGAGCTGCTTCAGAACGGCGTCTCCACCGTAGCCCGTTTCTCATTCAGGATGTTCACCTTTACCAACTTTTCATCTATCTACCTGCACTGCCAGGTCCACCTGTGTCTTTTGAGACACAGTAACTGCACAGCTGTACGTACTACTTATAACGATTTGTATTAACACTGGGAAAAAATCTTTCATACCACTTATTGGATTCCTTCATCTGCTGAAATCACTCTGCTTTCCACAGCACTGCTACCCAGGTTACCATGCAAGAGTGGTGAGGGATATTTCCTACCATGACAGTGAAGGCATCTCATTGGGACCGCTAGTACTGAACACAGGTAACATTTGTACAACATTGGCAGTCTTGTAGATGATACAGCTGCATAATCAGTGGATTGTGACAATTGGATTCATGAGCCAAATTTGAATTTACTATAGATTTTGGTTGTTTTCTTACAGAAAGAAGAATGAAAGCAAGCAGCTCTCCAGGCCTCTTGACATCTCTGGTGACCCTGATAATCTGTTTGCTGACTGCAAATATTCTGATCTAGAGAAATCAAGTTGATGCACAAATTACAGCAAACTCAGCAATCATATAATAACTTAGTATAGATTTGATAAATAAAAGCACTGAAAATAGAATCAGAAGACTTTTTTTATATGCACAGAGGAATAGTGATGGTTTGAAAAGTGGATGTTACTCAATATTTGACATCTATTAAAATACTTCTTATTTGCTATGAGCATTCCTACTTGTAATTTCTGCAGTTTTTCTTTGCAACACTGGAGGGCAGCATCTGATCAAAAACATATTTGTATGCTTCTGTTTCCAGTTCATGAGTTTTACCTTCAGGTCATTCAGGATTGTTTTAACATCGTTACATCATGATTTATTTTGCGGTATTCATCCATTCATTAGCAAATATAAAAATAATGAAGAATAAATGTATGTTTGAAATAGTAATGCCTTGTAAACTGTGTCAAAATACAGTGTGAGTTGATTGATGGTCTTGCTTTCTTTTTCTGTTTCTTTTTTAAAAAAAATAAAAATGTTACTACATTGCTTTTGAGTCATGTGGGATTATAATATTATTTTATGCCATGTTAGACCCCTAATTAAAGATTGTGAATTATTATGTAGTTTTAGTTTGCATTATTCTCCTGAATTAGAAGAAGGTGATAACTATTACATTTGTTAAACTGATTTGCATTACATTAGACTGTTGATTTATTGTGAATGAATGATATTGTTTTACGATGCATTATACTGCTGAGTTATAAGAAATACTGTTCGCAGAAAGTCATCGCCTTATTTGTCTGCTTAGAAGAGAACAGAGCATACCGGAGAGGTTTTCTGCCCCATCTCAGCAGGATCAGATAAACAGGGAGCCAAGGTCGTAGCTTAGGCGCCGTGTGAGAGAAAGCATGTGAATGTTTAGGCTTTTATGATAAGGTGGGGGCCACTAGAGGCTATAAGAGTTTGATCAATGCTCCACCATTTTGAGATCTGATGCTGTCTGCGTACGGTGTCCATCTCCCACGCGTGTGATCATTAAAATCATCGTTTGACTCAACCCAGCCGGACCAGTGTTGTTATTTTGGTTTTCCAATATTTGAATCCATGACAGTCACTTTTTCAATTTACAAAGAGGGCTCTTCATGTAACTGTAACAAAGGAGGAAAACTCCATTTTAGAATCACAATACATAAATGAACTGAATCATTTCTATAACAGATTTGATTCCACGCCCCCTCCCGCCATGACAGTAGGCCAAGCAAAGCACACGGAAGCGTCAGCTATGCTTTGTACGTGCTGTGTTGTCGGTTGCAATAGTAGATCACACGACAGGGAAGGCAAGAAGCTGGAAAATGGGCTCTCTTTTCATCGTTTCCCCTCCTGGAGGCAACGGGAGTAGAGGAGTCCTTCTGCAGAGGAGTCCAACCCCTGTTAACAGCTGGACTGTACAGAGTATGATCGGCGTAGTACTCCTGAGGATGGACGACTGGTTTTCCACTTTGAAAATGACAACCATCTTTGTGGGACAGCACTCAGACAAAAATATTATGGATATTCACTGTTATTGAACATATTCAACTTGTACTATTTTGCGTTTCAGCTGTGAATACCCCCTGAATCTGGCCCTGTCTATGGCTGTGGGCATCAACCCCATAGAAAGGTAACAAAACATCTCTTGTGTATTATATACAATATTTTGTCAAGTTGGCTTTTTTAGTACCAGTGTTGGGGTTGTTACAAAAAAACTAAAAAACAAAGTAAAAATAAAAGTAATTATCTTTTGAAATTTCCTAAATAACTTCAGCATTTTCCTCCTCTGCTACACAAACACAAATCCTCAAACTGGAGCAAAGAAACAAAGAAACAAAACATTGTTTTAATTGTTTGTTTCTATCCGTCTGTCTCGAAGATACAGCCACAATCAAAAGCTTAAGACTACTTGAAAAATGGCACAAAAAAAATCATACTTTGCATGGTTGGATCTTAACAAGGTTCCAAGTTGAGGTTCAACATGCAACAAGAAGAAATGGGAATGAGACAACACATTTGTTAAGACTTGTTAAGATCCAAACATGCCAAATATGATTTTTTTTTTTGCCATTTTCAAGTGGTCTTCAGCTTTTGGTTGAACTGTAATTGCAAAACCTCTGCAACACAAGCAGTGGCATAATTGTAACTGTACAGTAACACTTTACATTAGGGCATTACTAAAAATTGCAATTATTATTACAGTGACACGTCACTTTGAAGCTCTTTACACTTACACATACACTACTTCAAACATACATTATTTTAGCTCTTTCTAGTTTGAATGCATATTTTTGTTTACAATGTCAATGTGTCATGGAGTACTATACGAGTACAGAAGTAGTTAACTCAAAGTGGGTAAAATGTGTGGAACACTGTATGGTTGCTAGACTACATAGCAGAAGGGGAGAGACCACCAGCAAGGAGTTTTTATGGAGGGTGTGGCTCAAGTGGTTGCATGGGTTTTCCAACAGTTGGAAGGCTATTGAATCCCAGATTCCTCCACTCCACATCCCAAAGTATCCTTGGGCAAGATACTAAATCCCAAGTTACTCCTCATGCATCCACTGTTGTGTGAGCCTGTGAATGTTTGAAAGCACATAGGCATCGATAAAATGTTCTGTATGAATGAATTAATGTGTGGGTGATTGGGTGAATGAAACAGAAACAGATTTGAGTGCCTAACTGAGTAAAAGATGCAACTACCAGTCCATTTACTATTTGTTTAAAAAGCTGCAGTTTTCTGAGAGGGGTGGGGGTTGTCAGACATCAGTGCTACATATTATGATGTTCATACATGTTAAATACAATACAATACAATACAACTTTATTTGTATAGCACATTTAAAAGACCAGTGGTACACCAAAGTGCTTTACAATAAAAACAGGAAAATTAAGACAATAAATAAAAGACTATTAACAAAGTACCACATATGTCATCAGGTTAAGGGCACTAATTATACAACAATAAAAGGGAATCTAAGAACAAAGTTACTAAGAACAGATATAACTAAAAGATAAAGTACATAAATAAGAAATTGTAAATATCTGCAGCTATCACAGCATTCACAGCTAAATGCTGCTGTTCTCATCCTCACTAAAAGTACAACGTGCCATGCTCCGTCTAAGATAACGCACTACATTGTAAGCTCGTAGTTTACACCTGTAGAAAAGGAAGTGAACTGGATTCAGTGTTAAAATGTTACATTTTTATTATTGAGAAGCTCTTGAGGTGAAACTTATTTACAATCATTTGGTAATCAGCTCACTTGTAGTATTATTATTATTGTTGTTGTTTTTTGTAGCATCATTAGGAAGAAGATTGCAACTGCCATAGAAGTAGCACATTTGAATGATCCCCTTCCATGACCCCGGCTTCTGTTTCCCCTTCAGCTGTGGCACAAACATAGAAATGGAAATAGATCAGAGGTTATATGTCGAGGTGCGAACAGGAAGAGTGGATCAGCATCTGATCTCCACTGTTCTGGACTCCTGCTGGGCCACGCCAGTCAACATGCCAAATTACCTCGTCCGCCCATCTTATTACTGCAGAGTAAGAGAATTTTTGCAACTTCACCTTGTCTTAGCATTCTTTATTAAAAACTTGAAAGAGTCAGACCCAGACAGACCTCTCCTCGGTTTTCCACCAATTCTTCCTCATAATGAATTTTGCTACTTTGCTTTATAATCTGGGATATTTAAATGTCTTCCAGGGGTCCCAATGAAGCTGATGGAACAGTAGAGCTGATTCAGAACGGCATCTCCACTGAGGCCCGATTCTCCTTCAGGATGTTCACTTTTACCAACTATTCATCCATTTACCTTCACTGACGGACCCACCTGTGTCTTTTGAGACACAACAATTGCACAGCATTATTGTTTTTCATTCTTATGTTATAAATTAGAAACAGTTAAATCAGCAGAAGCTTCTAAACATAACAGTTAAGAAATGCAACATTGGTGACATGATAAACTATATCTTCTGTTTAAGAAGAAACTCTACATATCAGTGATAACTGCTAGAGTCACAGTTGAGTATGATACACAGTGTGCAATAACTTATCACAATGAAATGTCAGCCACCCCTGCACCAATTCATTTACAGGAAAACTGGAACCTTTATGACATAATGACTTTATATATGAGAACAAGACAAGGAAGATAGCGCTTGCATTTTGATAAAATGCCCAGCTTTTACAGGTCCAGGGTGTTTTCCTTCTCTTCCTGAACAATAACAAGAAGTTATTGTATCATAAACCCTGAAAATAATACGCCCATAAAACTAAGAAGAAATCTAAAACAAAACAAAACAAAACATAAAACTATAAAATATAAGTAATAAAACAATACAACATTTGTGACATGACAAAAATGTAGCTTCTGTTTGAAAGGATGCACAACAACTGTCATGTTATATAATTGTCACATTTCATACTGATACACAGTGTGCAATAATATTAAATGTAGTTGTCACGATTGCTACTTTATGAGATTATCACTGTAGTCCTGAGTGGATTCACAAAGGACTTATTGTTATTTAACTAACAATAAACTCAGATGACTGTTTGGTAGTAGTAGTAGTTAATGATATTGCTCATTAGATCATTGTTATGAATAATTTAATTTCAGATTTATCAAGTAAATGGCAGCTACATATATTTTAGGGATATTTTTTACTGCTGTGAAAGAAAAAAATAACAGTTAAGCGCAAAAACTAACCTCTGATTTTCTTTTCTTTCTTTTTTTCTTTTCTCTTCTAGGTGAATGGAGTAACTAGAAATTTACCTATGGTCTTGAATGAAGGCAATGTGTCTATCTATTCAACAGGACCTCGAATACTTGTCAGCACTATTTTCAGCTACAGTGTCACTTATAATGGATACAGTGCAGTGTTTATTTGTGTACCACCAAATTACAGGTACACTTCCCACCCATCAAAGCTACACTCATTTTTATTTGACATGCTTTAAAAACCAGGATAATCAAATCTACATAACCCATTTATTTACTATTTACCCTTATGAAACTAACACAACGATCGTTGTTAACTGTTGTCATCAACACTGTGAAAAAATATGTGGACTTTGTGGAAATTCCAATGGAAATCCAAATGATGACTTTCACACACCATCTGGAACGATAGTCACGTCTCCAGATGAGTTTGGGAGAGCCTGGAAGGTACCAGGTGCAATGATGGCTGTGGCTCCTCCTGTCCACAGTGTGCCAATGAACAGCCTGCTAGAGATCAGTGTGAAGTGATCCAGGCAGCTGATGGGCCCTTCAGTTTCTGCTAAGGAGATAGGCCCGGCACCATATTTCAATGGCTGCGTGTTTGATTTTTGCTTGTCAGTTTGGTTCTTTAATATATTAGGGTACCATTACCATATTGACACAATACTGGAATTAATCCCGCCTCATCCCCCAGCACTCTTTGTTGTTTGAACAGTGTAAATATTATGTCTAAATCTGATATCTTACCTGGAATTATTTTTTTTTTTATTATTGAGCAAGTGCAAGATGCTGTAGCTCTGATCAGACATCTGTCAGGGTTCCTGGGTCGTTGACCCAGTGTTTTCCGTTTTGTCATGTTCAGTTTATTTTCACATCTATGTTTTCTGTGCCAGCATACCGCCTCCGTATTGTGTTCCAGTTATTTCCATGTATCATTAGTCAGACTAAGTTCAGCTGCGTACTCACCGGTTTCTAATCATTCATCACCCAGCGTGTATTTAAGTCCTCAGTTCCATCCGATCGTTGTCGTGTCATTGATGTTATGTTGTCGTTTCTGCCTGCGTTCAGTCAGCCAGCCATTCAGTCTTTCAGTCAGTCCTTCAGTCAGTCGTCCAGCCAGCCAGCCATTTCCTACCTCTGTTCTGTTCATCCACTCCTTATAATAAACCTTCACCAGTCTTCACCTACCTGCGAGTCCTGCGTTTGGGTTCCTTCTTCCTCGCCTCCACACAACGCCTGACAACATCACTAACACCAACGTGTCATCCATCTGCCTGCACTGCCACCTGTAAGTATTTGCATTCACACTGTGGAAAAAGTAATTAGTTACCAATTGCTGATTAGTTCTCAGCAAAGTAATCCCATTACTTTACTGATTACTTATTTTTTAAAGTCATTAGTTACTTACTTATTACTTAGTTACACAATAAAGCAATAGATCTTTCAGCCCATTTCAATATTTTCTGCATAATCAATCATATTAAATTAAATCAAATGAAAAAGTCTCACAAACAAATTCACAGTTTAGTAACACACTGTGCTTATGGGAAAGTATTAGTAATCCAATTACTATTTTGCAATAGTAATCCCTTACATTACTTTACTGGATTCCTTCATCTGCTGAAATCAGTTTTCCACAGCATTGCTACCCAGGTTACCAAGCAAGAGTTGTGAGGGATATTTCCTACCATGACAGTGAAGGCATTCACATTAGGACTGCTAGTATTGAACACAGGTAACATGTTTACAACACTGGCAGTCTTGTAGATAATACAGCTGCGTAATCAGGGGATTGTGATAATTGGATTCATGAACCAAATTTGAATTCACTGTCGATCTTGGTTGTTTTCTTACAGAAAGAAGAATGAAAGCAAGCAGCTCTCCAGGACTCTTGACATCTCTGGTGACCCTGATAGTCTGCTTGCTGACTGCAAATAGTCTGATCTAGAGAAATCAAGTTAATGCACACACAACAAACTCAGCAGTCATATAATAACTGAGTATAAATTTGATAAGTAAAAGAACCAAAAATAGAATCAGAAGACTTTTTTTTAAATACACAGAGAAATAGTGATGGTTTGAAAAGTGGATGTTACTGAATATCTGACATCTGTGAAAATGCTTCTTATTTGCTCTGAGCACTCGTTTGTAATAACTGCCATTTGTCTTTGCAACACTGGAGGGCAGCACCTGATCAAAAACATATGTTTCTGTTTCCAGTTCATGAGTTTTACCTTCAGGTCATTCAGGGTCGTTTTAATACCATTACATAATGATTTATCTTGTGTTATTCATCATTAGCAAGGATTGAAATAATGACTTAGAAATGTATGTGTGAAATATGTCTTGTAC
This sequence comes from Simochromis diagramma, assembly GCF_900408965.1. Taxonomy (NCBI): domain Eukaryota; kingdom Metazoa; phylum Chordata; class Actinopteri; order Cichliformes; family Cichlidae; genus Simochromis; species Simochromis diagramma. The sequence continues at coordinate 150,410 of NW_024386972.1, forward strand.
ACTGGATCAGAATACAGTCTGGGTTGACTGACAGTTTTGCTTTGGAAAAACCAGGCCCTTCTTTTCTTTTTTAAAATAAAAACTGCTTTTGAATCACTTTTTGAATTTACAAAGAAGCATCTTCATGTAACTGTAACAAAGGAGGGAAACTCCATTATAGAATCACAATAAGTTTTGCACGGAACAAGTAAACAATAACCACAATCCAATCCAAACGGTCACTACAAGAAGGTTTCCGTTTCACATCAAAGAAACTATCCGTGATACAAGAGGTCAGGTTTCTCTTTTGTGCTGAACCTCTTTTGTTGTTCTGAGTGTGAAGATTCAGTAAGCTTCCTCTGGCTTTGATGGGGGGGGGGGAAATGTATCATTGTTAGCCGATATGTCGTCAGCGTTGTGGGATGACACCTACAGCAGACATAACACCGGTTAACACATATGCACAACATTTAATTTATTATTGGTGTTGTGGTACAAGTGCTCAAAGAAGGGCATTATGTCAAATACCTGGTAAGATGTGTAGAGCTGTTATAGCTCATATTTCATGTCTGTTAATTCTAATGTTGTTAATTACTTCTCATAGACCAAAAGTATGTCCATGTGATTGGTACTTAAGAACTGTATTTCTCATATAACTACTTTCCTTCTTTGACAGTGAGTACTGGGAGGTTAATTGTGTGGCTTATGTGGTATTAAAGTCAATGAGCGAACATGAATGAGAGAGTAAAACAAAGAATCACAACAAACAATGTAAAGGTCGCACTGGAACTGATATCCTGCAGTCATTATTTGGCAGACATCTCTTCTTTTCTCTCAGTATTATAAAATGTAATGTAATGCGTTGGCTATTCAGACCATGTAACTTTCTATGGGATAACAAGACAGGTTTGAAAGTGCATTACATTTCAGGTATCTACAAATATCTGAAGGCAATGAGAACACACAGTTTGAAATATAACTTAAAGTCATGCTGGCAGCTGTGATTAAAGCAAAATTAGAAAGAAAGGGTTATGAGTGGGGCTGAGGTGATGTGTGTGATCCTTCAAAAAGAATATTGCATAGAGCTGGCGACAGTGGCTAAAAGTCCAGTCTCAATCTAAATATCTAAGTCTCAGGCCCTCAAAATGCATCCTGCTGGTATGCTTGAATCTCTTTAATCCTTTCCTGGTTGTTCTCATATCTTCTTTTGCAGCCCATTTATCCCTCTTCTTCTTTATGCAATCTGCCCTGTACCTAACCGAATTAACCAAATGCAGTTTTTGGAACAGATTAAGCCCCACCTACATATGTCAAACTTAACAACATCCATGTGTGGTGAGTCATATCTTATCTTTGATTTGCAAACTGTCATACAATCACTTTAAAGGGCTCTCCTTGATCTAGGGCATGGGTGTCATACATAAGGCCTGTGAGCCAGAAGCGACCAGGCAGAAAGACCCCAATCAGAGTTTTAGAACATTTGAAAAAGGGCATAGATTTTGGGCTTTTAACTATATTTTTAATAGGCTTTACAGTTTTTCGTGCTGATAATGACCTCCCGCATGGTTATTAATACTACACCAACTTTTTCTGTAATTTTACACATTCATTTCTTACAACTTAAGAAGAGTTATACTAACAGATACATTTACTACAGCAACATTTCTTTATCATGTGAAAAACTGAGGCGTACCGTTGAAAATAAATTTATTTATTAATATGTCTAAGAGATTACATGTGCAATTTACTTCTTCACACTGACACACAGAGAAGCTTCACTGGTCTGGCCTACGTAAATTCATAGAGGGCTGTATGTTATTGACAATGTAAGATGAGTCTGACAATCCTGATTTTGAGAGTTCCTACACACACACACACACAAAGGAAGCTGTTGGACTTTGCTAAAACAGAGGAGTGTGCATTTATTTCTGTATTTAAACCAATTAAGACTTCCTGCAGGAAATGCAAGTGAAGTGCAAGTGAGATGGTGAGAGGAAAAGAGCCCATGGATGAGAGATGAAGGAAAATATGAGTGACAGCTTGTTGACTTTTACAAGTTGCAGTGGGCTCAGTGGGGGTAAATTGGATTCCCTTGTTAAATCCCCTGCGTGGTGTGTTGGAGGGGTCGGCTAGGGTCTCATCTGATGTTTGACCTCCCCTCATGGCACTAGCAGTGACCACTCATGCACTGTAGCTCACAGAATAATTACATCTGTTCTGGAGTCTGTTTGGGCACTTTGACCCATTTTTGGTTTTCATATTTGTAGTTTCCAAAATTCTTGCAACAAGTATGCTCATATGGCTCTTAACTTTTTATCAATTTGTTTGATTCTGAATAAATATTCCAATTTGTTGTTAACTTGTTCCGGATAAATAAACAAAAATATTTCATTTGGAAGCTCTGTGCATGCTTCTGCCCAATCAGAAATTAGAGGAAGTTGTAGTTTTCTTCTTGTTTAGAAACTTTTTGTTTTGGAAAAACCTTTCTTGTAAAAGAAATATCCGCCTGTTTCTACCCAGAGTAATTAGGTTTCGCTGGTGAACTCTATACTCCTGAGAAGGCTGGACAGTCCTGGGACTGAAGTCATGAAACTCGATGGAGCAAACCATGTGTGAAAAATCAACGCTTTGTAAAGTAAAATATATATACCGTGACTTTATCCATGCTGTGTTATCTGTAGATTTACTATGACATCTTTACTGTCCTGAAAATTAGTCACAAGTGTGTAATGATATTTTTATAGTATTTCCCAGCACTCTTCTTTATTAACAATATCATGTCCAAATATAACTCAAACATAAAAAAACAAATATCACCAAAACGCAAACTAGTCATTGTTTACTTGCCTTTCTTTCCTACTGTTGTTCCACTATTACATCATGTCATGTTCATCCACTGATGAATGTTACAAAAATCCATTAGATAGAAAATGTAATGACTGTAAATTATTTTGTCTATGACAAGCCGTTTCCACCAGGCTTTCATTTGAAATATTAGATCAGGGGTTTACCAGAGGGCTTCCACTTACCATCTGGTTTTGCTGTCAACTCATGACTGCGTCCTTTACAGTTTAAACCTGTACCAATTTGTGTCTTGCTAAAGATTTAAACATTTTTTTATAGGGCATTACCTTTTGGTGTCACCAATAGTAATAAATCAAATCTTTTAGTGTAAAATTTCTATTTTTTATTCTTTGAGAAACTCCTACCTACTCCCACATCTTCTCACATCTTGCTTTTTGATGCACCTCAGTGTTCTATATCCCAGTAATGTTCAGTACTTGGACAGCAGTTCTACATCATTGCATCTGGCTGCTGGAATTTTATCCTTAGTGGGTAAAAGCAGTATGAATAGCTTAACTGTATGACAGCTTCCCAAAAGTGAAGGCAAAATATTTTGATTAAGTCATGTGACTAGCTGCAGTGCAGGTCAGAAACCTCACCTGCTCTCCAACAAAGTGAACTAACTGACTTCATTTGTCTGAGAGTTTGTTGTACTTTTTATAGTTAGTTAAGATCATTAGTATTAATTCTATTAGACAACAAGCATTCTAACATTAGCTACTTGGGGGGGAAAGCAGCTACAATAATGTCAAAAACTAAGTACACTCCTACTGCTTCCACAGAAACTAAGAGGATGAGTAGCAGTTAGGTTTAGCTTATAAAATGTACATGCTAAACCGACACAAGCTTGATGCTGCAATGTTAGCTAATTATAGGCATATTTCTCATCTTCCTTTTATCTCAAAAATCCTTGAAAGAGTAGTTGTAAAACAGCTAACAGATCATCTGCAGAGGAATGGCTAATTTAAAGAGCTTCAGTCAGATTTCAGAGCTCATCAAGGTGCAAAAACAGCTTTAGTGAAGGTTAGAAATGATCTTATGGCCTCTGACAGTGGACTCATCTCTGTGCTTGTCCTGTTAGACCTCAGTGCAGTGTTAGATTCTGCTGACCATTATATTTTATTACAGCGATTATTAAAGCGATTAGTGCATGCTGTAGGTATTACAGGTACCGCACTACAGTGGTTTGAATCATATCTACCTATTAGTCTCCAATTTGTTCATGTAAATGGAGAGTTCTCTTCACACATTAAGATTAATTATGGAGTCCCACATGGTTATGTACTAGGGTCAGTTCTGTTTACATTATACATGCTTCCCTAGGCAGCATCATTAGAAGGCATAGCATACATTTTCACTGCTATGCAGATGATACCTAATGTTATCTATCCATAAAGCCGGATAACACACACCAATTAGCCAAACTGCAGGAACATCCTAAAGGCATAAAGACCCACATCACCTCTAATTTTCTACTTCTAAATTCAGATAAAACTGATGTTATTGTAATCGGCCACAAAGGTCTTACAAATATGTTATCTAGCCCGATGGATGGTATGACACAGGTAACACTGTGAGGAATCCTGAAGTTGTTTTTGACCAGAATATGTCCTTCAATACGCAAATTTAAGAAATAGAAAAGACTACTTTCTTTTATCTCAAAAACTTCTCTAAAATTAGAAACATCCTGTCTCAGAATCACGGCGAAAAACTAGTTCATGCATTTATTACTTCTAGGCTGGACTATCATAATTGGTTATTTTCAGGCTGTCCTGAAAGCTCCCTGAAAAGCCTTGAGCTGATTTGAAATGCTGCAGCAAGAATACTGACAGGAACTAAAAAGAGAGAACATATTTATATGTATTTCTACGTCTTTCAAATGTATATAAATTAGGTTTCCATATGTGTAAATATTTAAAGTTTACCTTTATCATTCTCTCGCCATGAATCAAATTGTTCCTAGGCAATGAAATCTTTCTGATTTGTCATAAAAAATAATTTTCATGAAAAACCTTAATTAGGTTTAATAGGTGAATAGGTTTTAATAGGTGTAAAATATTGAAATATATCTAAATGTAAAAACAGTTAATCACAGTCAATTTAACTTTAAGAATATGTGTGTGGTGTTAAAAATTAAAATACTCTTTCAAAATTTCAAGTCATTTAAACACATTATATACAGTTTTCTGGGCATTTTCCATTTATTTAAAATGCTTTTAGCTAATTTGCCTACATACTCTGATAATTAAGTTTACAGCAGGAATTAGGCCAGAAGCTCATGGAGTGAGTGATGGACTTGGTGAAGGATAATGACAACGCTCCTGCTTTCTTTTTCCACTGTGTCACCATGTTTGCTTTCCTCCGTCTCGCCCCACTCCAACACACTTCACTCCCTCCAACAGTGACCATGGGCTGTTTATCGACTTGCTTCTTCTTCCTGTTTGTGGTACTAAGAGGATGAAATTAGATCTGCATCAGCGAGGATTTGAGATAAATTGGGCAGCGGATCGGTCCAAATTCGATTTGCTCTAGGTTTCGGGGGGTGGGGGCAGTTCTCCATTGTAGACTTGATAAGAACACCAGTCTGACACTGACAAAGACTGAGTGAATGCAGTTCTTTTAAGGTGTGGTGCAATTAATCAGTCCATGTATTTGGATAAGACAGAACATATGCATGCAAAGATTCAGAGTTTTGAGGTCACTTAAAGTCATGCATGTGACCCTGCTACCAGGATTAGTGATTGGTTGCCTTTGCCCTCACTGCATGCTGTCCTCTCCTGTAGTGCCATTGGATGGGCCCAAATGGCTGCGGCACACGGGGGTAAACTCCCGCTCCCATTACAGCTCCCGGGAGAGAGAGGTTTGCTCCTTAGCTGCATTGTATGTTTGGGAGATAAGGTGTGGATCTCACTCTTTTCACCGTCCCACTTTGATCTGACTCCAATTCAAGACAGCTGATACCGCAGATGAACTTGACACTCAACTGTTGCCTCTGTAGAAATCTGGAATGGAAAGCGGAGAATGGGATTGAGAGGAATGGGCCTGAAAGCCAGTGTATCTGCTGTTTTGTGTGCCAGACAGACGCAATGACCCTCTTGGTTAAACTCAGCTGAAAAGGTCACAGCTCGTACTGAACAAGAGAAAAGCCCAGAGGGTAAACAAATGTCTCTGCATTTTTATTATGTCATTTTTTTTGTCACAGTCCTCTGTAAATCTATATAAATTTGTATCAGCATCCTGATTATCAAACTATGATATGGAGGAGAGGATGTCTTAACATTCATTTAAGGCTTTAACAACATTATTTCGATATAATTTTTAATGGACACTGAGAAAGTGTCCATTAAAAAAACAACAACAAAAAAACATGAATGTAAATGAGAAACGTCTATTCTGTGTTTTCATCTTTCATTCAGAGGTTTAATGCCAAGAACTCTTGAAAGCCAAATCACAATGGAGAAGACACAGAGCTACTTTGTGACAAAAGAGACACCACACCGGATTTCTACCATGTCCCAAGACACCAAGCTCATAGTGGTGGTGCGAGACCCCGTCACTCGAGCAATATCGGACTACACTCAGACGTTATCCAAAACGCCGGACCTGCCTGCCGAGCTTCCAGGACCTGGCCTTCAGGAATCAGAGCCCGGGGAATCGTTGACATGTCCTGGAACGCCATTCGGATCGGCTTGTATGCTTTGCACCTTGAAAACTGGCTCCACTACTTACTACTTACTACTCAAAAAGTTACATATTATTAAAAGTTAACTACAAGTGAATTCAGATCTATTATTTTTGGGGGGGGGAAAGAGTCTATATCTAACGTTAAAATCAAACCAATAAAAGATGAAATAGGGCTGCTTCTTCCCTCACAGTCTTCTCAATGCCTTGTGGCTAACAGATGTGTTTACTATATTATTCTATTTCATCCCATTACCATTTAGATGATAGCTTAAATGTACAAATATACAGCTCTAGAACTTGTAACACAGCATTTGATAAATAGGAGTTCAAGACTAGTAACTTTAAACTGGGACTGCTAAAAGGTGTCAGTGAAAAAGGGCCTAAAATTTCCCTGTAGCTCACGTCTGTTGTGCAGTCAAGGGAAAAATAACATTTTACACAGAACTCTGTGCAGTCTCTTTCCACAGCAGTTAAATGGTAAGGGGCAGCCAGGTGCTGCTAATGAAATGCACTTAATTAAATGATCATCTGCAAGAGTGAGCACCACTGTAAAAGCAGAGGTTGTGGCTGTTTGCTGGTCTGGAGGATTCAGGTGTGTGTTAACACAATGCAACAATCTATTCAGAAGTGGACGTGCCAGCAAATTCATCCCAAGGTCAGACTGTGTGTGCTCAGGTACACTGCAAAAATCCCAAACACCAGACACTATAGGCCTTAGTTAGTATGTTAAATGATCAACTTAATAAATTATGTTAAATTAGAAACTTCATAAAGTTAAAGTAGAATTAGAGAAACACGGAACAAGTATGACTTTTCTGGTTGCCAAGAAAAATGAAAAAAGGCCATGTTTGGCCATAATCAACAGTGCCACATTTAACAAAATGGCGTTAACGCCATAACCGCATTAATGCAGCAAATCTACGCGTTGACGCCGTGCAGCCCCACACACGGGGTGATCTGAGTTAACTCGCTAATGGAGATTTGCCGCGTTAATGCAGTTGTGGCGTTAACGTCATTTTAACGAGATTAACGCTGACAGCACCAAAATACAAGCACAGTAGTGGTGGGGGTGATGATTTGGGCTTGTTTTGCAGCCACATGACTTGGACACTTTGTACTCTCTGAGTTGACCATGAACTCCATTGTAGACCATCTGTCAGACAGCTGAGGCATGGCTGACAGCAGTTGTGCAACAGGACAATGATCTTAGACTTTGCATGAATAAATCTCAATGAACTGAGGCTAAATAGTAAAGAAGAGTGGTCCAAAATTCTGCCACAATGATGTGAGAGACTGGCAAGGAGAATAACTTTTCTTTTTAGTTATGGCTGCTCGAGGTGGTTCCACAAACTAATGAATCATGGCGTGGACTTGGTTTTCCACAGGACTCTCTGCAGTCCTGTGAAACTTTCATTTTCATATGACTGTATTTGTTAACTTTGATCCAGTGAACAAAGATTCAAAAACATGTTCTGTTCAAAGACTTTGTTTTGTCATGGACTGAGTTTGTCTATAGTTCTGACAGCTGTGTTTTTCCCAGAGGAATGTTTCAGAATGAATGAGATTTCAGAAACATTCAATGCTAGGTGTCCGCAGGTGTGAGAAGATGGGCCCTCAAACATTTTTAGCAACGTTCTGCTATTGTGCAACTGGTTGGAGTTGATGATGTAAGTTAAATCTGAATGAAGAGCTTTCAAACATCAGATACCCCCTAAATCCAGCAGGATTCATTGGGGCGTTCAAAGACCCTTGTTTCCTGTATTTTGGTATTTCAGTCATTCTCATCTTTGTCTCTCTTTGTACATGCTTAACTAAGCTTATAAAATGTCACTCAGGTGTTTACACTTTGACTTCAGGCTTCACCCACAATTCAAACTTTCTCAGTGTAGACTGCAAACATCACACACAGACAAGCTGCAACATATTCTGCCCCAGGTCAGCACTAAACTGTTGTTGGCCAAATGGGCTCCTGCCTGTCATCTCAGATCATGAACATACCTAAAGAATCTACTGGAAAAAAAACTATATTTGTGAGATTCCTCACTATTTAAGGTTATACTAAGTACTATCTTTGTTTTTTAGACACTGTTGTTTCAAAGTATGCATTCAAAACTCATTAGTTACAAATCATTTAGTACAAATGACTGATTTGACATAATTTGAATATTGTGGAATCAACGTCTCTTTTGCTTTTGTTCATATTTTAACTTTTGTTGGTTTTTGTACAGTAGTTTTCTCGATTCACTAGCTTCTATTAATGTTAGTATCAATATCTTCATGCGATATAAGCACAGGGATGAAGTACCAAAACCCACAGGCTGTTTCTCTTTCTGGGATGTCTAGATAAATGTGAGAAAGGTCTATGTTATACTAGAGATCTGTATTATCTTTTGGAGTACAATAATCTGTTCCTGTGCCTTTTTCCCCCACATCCACAGTGCAATGTTACATCACTCCTTTATTTAGAAACCATATCAATGTGACATCATGACCATCACTCTATACCTGCATTCACTGCAGACACGGCTGGCTTGGAATGAAACTGAAGCTTGTGTATTGTATGAAGTGTAGGACATCGCTGCTTGTCACTGGCTATTCTGAGGACGAATCAGATTTCACAGAGCTGAATCCAGTTTCCTGTAGTTTCATACCACTTGGTTAGCAGGTTTTGGCCAAAAAGATATAATGTGTGCTAATTTTGTTGCATTCATTTTCTTTCTTACAGATGCAAGAATCACATAGAAATTACCTATTGTTACCTTATAATGACCAACGGGGGGCGATACATGTCGGTACTTCCCATTCTATAGAAGTCTATGGAAAACCTTGGATCTCATGTAATTTCTCCAATTCAATAATTTGCTTTAATGGCCCTGCAGACTGTAGTATTTCAGCACGTATGTATGCATGTATGTAACCTTCACTGACATGTGGGTTATGTTGTTCTGTTGTAATACCTATCTGTTCTCCTTGGTGCTACAATGAAATTAGCTGAAAAAGTTATCATACAAACACAGCCGACTTAAAAAAAATAAAATAAAATAAAACTTTTTTTCTACTTTTTCTTTTTCTTCTTCCATGTATTTCTGCACATTATCCCTTTTTTAAATTTTGTCTGGGCTTTTTAGGGGGGTTTTTCCCCATCATTTCGTGCAGCATTCTCATTGTTTACTTACATTTAGGTCTCACATTATAAGATGATCGTCCTAATATTGTGATAGTGTCCCAAATGTGTCCCAAGCTATCTTTGGTGGCTGCAAGGCTCACTGTGAACCTCTCTCAAACTGTGCCAACTGAAGCCATGACCAGTTCTTTTATGTTTGTCGTGTTTCTGCATTACAAAACTGTAACAGTCTGAATAAAATCCTGATCAAGTCTTCTTCTTTGTTTGACAGAACAAGAATTTAAGGACCAACAAAAAAGGAAAATCTGGAGTTTTTACAGCTGGAATCTGGACGTTCTCTTTATGCCATAAATACTGCTGAAATATCAACCTTTAAATGTGCTTAAACCCTCACAAGTGTATGACACACAGTTGATACAAGACGTCTTATAGAGAGCTATGCTATCTTTCCTTCTCAAGTTATCTCCTCTAGTGACAGCTAAACAGCAAAAACTTGAAAACTACTGAAATCTGTACTGGTCAGATCTGCCCCTATGCAAAAAACGTCCATTGTGTGTAACCTGTGACACACGTGCATGTAAGGAATGATGGCACAAAGCTGCAGTAAAATCCCTAAAATGGTTGATGTACTCAGAATCCTTAAGAGCAATAATGGCAGGTAACAATTTCGGCAATATTGTCCAACATAAAGAAAACATAAACATAAAGAAAACACTGTGCATTATCAAACAAAATCTATCTAAACAATCTATAAAAAGGCACTTGAAAAAAAACTTGGAAAGGTTCCACAGACTGGTTTCTGTTCTACAGCACTCACGGTATCTTCATAATAAGATTACTTTTAAACAGTGTTAAAAATCTGTGGAATTTTACATTTAGTAGTTGAAAGTATTAAAGTCATTCTTCATTGAAATGTGCAGATAGTGTACAGTATTGCCATCAATAAACCAGGGCACCTGCACCTGTAGGCCCGGAACTCAGGTGCCACGTTGCAATTGTTACTGCGCTGCAGATCATTTTTCCGTTGTGACATGAAGGCTCTGTTGGTTCAGTGACTCACTTGTCAGAAAGCATTAACAAATGAACCAAAGGGAGGAAACGTACAAAATATTCACATGAATGTCTGATTAGGCTAGTCAGCTCTCTGAACAATGCGCTCTGCCTGTGGCTGATGGTTTTTTGTTACAGCGACCAATAGACAGATTTCCTCTTTCAAACCAGTTTCTAATGGCACAGCTCAGTGTGGCACAAATAAAAACGTTGAGCATATGTGGCCTTACACAAAACGGGATAAAACCCGTAATGTTTTAACTATGTTTTCCACAAATTTACATGACAAACAAATAAACCCCTTTCAATTCGCCACAAAGCCACTTCAAGGAATACCTCCCCAGTCAAGAGTTTCTGAAAGACTTTGGATTGTGTTAGTGCTCGTTATTTTGTCACTTTCAGCTGGGCTTTATGATTAAATGAACGTGGAATGACTGTGGACAATTAAAGTTAACGCGTGTTCCCGCTTTTAAGATTTGTCACCTGCTTCAAGGCCGCAGACATTTTACAGCCTCTCAGTCAACAAAGTTCTGTTTGACCTCAGACAAAGTTAACAGGAGCTGATTGTACTTGATGCCTTTTTAATGGATTTCCAAACACAACAAGTATTAATATTCAGAGATGGACTTTTCAGTGAGATTGATGAGCAAATTGACAGGAGTAGAGTTCAGAGAAAAGAGAAGGGGTTTCCAGGGAACTCTAAAGAAAGGAGATGCTGTATTGTTTATAGAGAGGAAAGACAGAAAGGAAAGGACTGGAGGAGGAATTGTATAATAGACTGATGTGGAAGGAGGTGAAAAATGGCTCTATTATGGGCCTAATAGAATTTCCCTTGTTCCCAGAGGAAAACAGAATGGACTCTCCCTCCTTCCCACTTTGCCTCTCCATCCCCTCATCCTTCCATTTGCTTGCAACTGAGGCATAATTTCATCACTCCTCACTTAATTGTGTGCGTTGCTGGCAGGGCCTGACTCTCTGTTCCAGCAAACACAGGGCAGGTGGGAGAGGAGGAAGAAGAGCAGAATAATAGAACAGAGTGGGAAACCACAGCACTTCATTTTTATAGATGGACAGCTTGTAAAAGCAGTGGGTTACATGGTCCCCTCTGAACATTCAAGTGTAAACACAGTAGAAGACTGAGTGAGATCCCTAAGAAATGCTGTCTCACACAGGACGGACTTACAGTTAGATTAGATTTAAGTAGTTAAGTAAAACATTAGGTAGAGTTAAAGGGGGATGTGAAATGCTACACACATAAAGGCTAATTTGCATCATTTAGCCCTGCTCTCAAAAACAGACATAGCTGTAACTGTCTGTGAAGCTGGACTTGAGAAATAAGTGCTTAAAGTTTAAGCGTGAAAAACATGTTTATCGCCGTCTTCTGTCAGTATGGAACGTGACGTCATGTGGTTGGATGTTTGGTTGCCGCTAACAGACTTACATTAGTTTATGTTAGCTAGCTAGTGACAGAATCAATAACTCAGAGGGAAATAACAACACTAAAACTGAAAAATTAGTTTAAGGGGACCACTTTTGTGCTGCCCCCGGCTTCAAAAATGAGTTTTAGTTAAGACATCGAGAATATACTTTCCACTTTCACTCTCTGTCTCTTTAGCAGTAATTGGCTGTTTGGCTAGCTGCACTCAAACAGGAAAATCCAACTGTTAGCACTTAATGAGGACTCTGTGAAGGAGAGCCTTCTTGAGTCACCAGGCCAACAAGCTGGATTGCACCAAACCAGCGTTTCCTCACCAGGCTGGGTGTATGGGATGGCAATCACTTGCAAAGCAGATGTTTGCATAAGGCAATCAGAGCTATTTTATGTAATAAAATATTTTCTCTTTTCCCAACAACCAAACAGCTTACAAGATCACAGGTTACACCACACCAAAAATATAAATATATATATAAGATATATAATATATATATCTTACTGAACACGATTGGAAATCCTAACATCCATCAGCTTGTCCACAGGGGACCCCCCCCCCAAAAGAAAAAAAAAAACCCTCCCCATGTTACACTCTAATTCACTTATATTTGGTCTTCACTTGTCCTCACTTCTAATGTCAAGTAATCCAGTCAGTGAGATGATGTGAGGAAAAAAAGGTCTCCAAAACATGTCATCTCTTCCTCGGAGCCGCTGTCTTGTCAAATCATCATAAATTGCCAGATCTGCATACATGTATCACAAAGTGACGGCTATATTGTGATTGTGGCTCAAAGAGTTCGCAGTTCGTCTTGTAATTGGAAGGTTGTCGGTTCGAGCCCCGGCTCGGACGGTCTCGGTCATTGTGTCCTTGGGCAAGACACTTCACCTACCGCCTACTGGAGGGGCAGAAGGGCCGATATGGCAGCCTCGCTTCTGTCAGTCTGCCCCCGGGCAGCTGTGGCTACAAATGTAGCTTGCCTTCACCAGTGTGTGAATGTGAGAGTGAATGAATAGTGGAATTGTAAAGCACTTTGAGGTTTCTTGAATAAGTGCTATATAAATGCAATCCATTATTATAACCAACCAACCAATCACATGACGTCACGTTCTGACAGAAGATGCCACTAAAGATGCTTTTATAACTTAAACTTTAAGGACTTATTTCTTAAATCCAGCTTCACAGACACTTACATCTGTTTCAGTTTTTGAGAGCAGGGCTCTGTGATGTAATTTAGCCTTTATATGTGTAGCGTTTCATTTCCCCTTTAACCTGCCAGTTTAATAAGACATTTTGTTGCGGTGCACTTTGGTTTATCTTCCTCATAAAAAACTAAATGTTTTGGTAAGATCAGAGGAAATAAAACGATTCAAAATCATTTGAGCTGTTACGAGTATTGCATCTGAAACCCACCTTGTCCATCCTTTCATGTAATATTTACAAAACACTACACGAGCTCAAACAGACCCAGGTTCACGCCTATTCGTATCTAAAAAAAGAAAGACAAAACCCCACTCCACTTCGATTTCCATGTCAAGACATTAACCTTTGACCTCAGAGTAGATCAGTCACCTCCCTTCTGCTGTTCCACCCAGTACAAGCGTTTTGTTACTTTCAAAGCTGCACCTTGTGTTTGATCTCCTGTTACAGTCGACTGTGACCAAAGAGAACACGTGTGCACTCATCTGGAGAAATCTGCGGAGCCGCTACAGTCAGCCGTTTATCATCACTCGTGTCTTCAGAGTTCCTCAGTGAGATGCTCTTCACTCTGTCATAAAGATGAAAATGCTTTTGACCCTTGGCCTCACCTCAGTAGCTGCTTTTTTTGTTTTTTTTTTCCAGAGAGCACTGCACGAAGATGTAAGAGGCACACGAAGCATAGAGGTTACAAGATTGGGGTCAAGTATTTTCGGCAGTCCAGTATATCTGTGTAAAACCAGTGAAACTGATTGTGAATTTTCCAGGCCTTATGGTGTAGTTACCGTATTAACACTCAGACATAATACAAACTGAGAGGCAGCACAGTGAACAGCCATATTCATGCTGAGCAAGTCCCAGAAGCAGCTGGTAGTTAAATATTGCTCACAGTGTTTTATGAAAAGGTTAAGCATTCACTGTGTAAATATGTCTTTTTATTTTACCAACCATATTTTTTAATGAGTGAAACTGTTTCAACAGAAAGTATTAATCGTCGACTTCTATAAACTTTTTTTAATAGCAAGTCATAGTTTTAGTTTATGGTATTAATCATTAACATTTTATTTCAAGTGTATACTTCCCAGCCTATTTCTTGTGTGGATTTTTCTTTTCCTGTTTCTTCCTCTTTCGCTCAATTTGTACTCCTTTCCTTATTTTAAACATTGCATTTCTTGGGCATAATTGATTTTATTCCTGTTTTTGTCTGTTTTGCCACCTTTTTTATTTCCTGCTGAGGTCGTTTCACCCATAGACAGGATAAAAGATGGATGTCACCATTGGGTTGGGAAAGTGAAACTGGGGGTCAGTACCTGTGGTTGCAAAAAGACTTCTGGTCTAATAGAGGCATTGCATGCACATATTGCTCAAGAGTTGTTTGCCATATGTTTGTATATGTGATGCAAGAACTGGTCTGGAGGAAAAATATGTACTCCCCGACTGGTTGGTGGGTGGTTCCTGGAGGTTGCATGTAGTTTGTATTTTTACTGTTGCTTGGAGAGTAATTGCCAAGTGTTTATAGACAATAAGTGTCTTTCATCCAAATTATGCACAACCACTGGTGATTTTCTTGCAACCAGACCAATCAGAAGGTTTCCATCAAGTGGTTGGAAAACACATATTTTTCCCGAGTGACCAATGGTAAGGTTTTCTTTCTACTTAAAAGAAGAAATTAATAATGGATTGCATTTATAAAGCGCTTTTCGGGGCCCTCAAAGCGCTGTACAATTCCACTATTCATTCACTCTCACATTCACACACTGGTGGAGACAAGCTACAGTTGTAGCCACAACTGCCCTGGGGCAGACTGACAGAAACGAGGCTGCCATATTGCGCCATCGGCCCTTCTGCCCATCACCAGTAGGCGGCAGGTGAAGTGTCTTGCCCAAGGTCACAACGACCGAGACTGTCCGAGCCGGGGCTCGAACCGGCAACCTTCCGGTTACAAGAAGAACTGCCAACTCTTTGAGCCATGTCATCTGAAACTCAATGAAAAGAAAATAAAGTTTTTAAGTAAATTAAATGACTATAATTTATCTTTTTTTCTCTTCTCTATTTTCCATCTTACTTCCACTGAGATGTGGCATATGGTTCTTCAGCTATTACTATTTGTCATGCTTTTATTTATTTTCATTGCAAAGGTTTCAGAGGCTCACATTTCCGGCCTATCCTAAGGGAGTCCTGTTTCCACATTCTCAATTTTTTCCAGAAGTGATTTGTAGAGTAAATAAGCATGTTATTCTGAGAGCAGCCATATAGCTGCCATTAACATGCTATAAATTAGCCCAGTTACCAGTACAGCAAGGAGATATATAGCGTGGAAATCATTACTTTCTTACTGTTCCCACTCTTATAATTCAATTATTAGTACTCTGTGTTTGCTAATTCTTGTAAGTCAGTTATAAGCGTGTATTTTTGATTAATCTTTTTAACATATCCCCCGAAGAAGGTATAGAAAACAGCTTTGTCATTTAGATTTTTTTTACCCAGGCATAATATAGATTTTTGTTTATTAAATGCTCAGAAACATATGACACAGACATTACTAAATATCACTGATCAACCTTAGTTTGGGAAGGCATTTCTCTTCTTGATCTTTTTCCTTCTATTTTTTTCTCAGCATCTGATTGTGTACTTGATGATATTAAACATGCACATACCCATAAACACTTGCAAGTAGGGGGATCTCTGCAGAGTCAAGAGTTGCTCACTGAGAACAGAGTTTTTGTCCACTAAGCATGCAGCCCAAATTCAAGCAGTCACCAAAACACAACATGCTTATCCCCTTTCACCACCACATGTCACATTTGTACACATGGTTCTCTTCACACATGGAGCATTCCTTGCTAACGACTCACTGGAGGTTAGCAGCAGTTAGATGGCAATGTGTTTTCCATTTGAACCACGGTTCACTTAGAAACTGATACTGGGTGATGTCTCAGAACCTGCCCATGCCCCTTGTGATCTGAATAAGAAGAAACAGATTAAACTGGAAGGAACAAATACAAAGATTAAAGACTATTACATTCAATGTTGATTGGATAGGAAATATCAGGGAGCAGGTTTGTCTTTTCTGATGTATGTAATATACATAGAATATAAGTAGTGCAGTTTTTTTACATTTAAATTCTTTGTTATTTATTATATGTTATATTAGATACATCACTGCTGCTTTTCTATGACTCTCTCTGCATTCATGTTTGTAATGATTTCACAACACGCTTTGGTCTAAGAAGTGCCGCCTGATCAGTTTTGTAGCATTTCGCTAAATTAACACAAGATTCTTTCCACTGAAGAAATAATCATTTAACATCAATAATCAATCAACATTCAATCAATGGCCTGGCTCCTAATGCCCATAGCATAACATTGGTCTCAGCATGTTTGACAGATGATGTGATATTCGTCAGATCACAAGGTGTTTATTTACTTTTCCATACTTTTCCCTTTCAATTATTCTGATATAAGTTAATCTTGGCTTCATCTGTGAAAATATTTTTTTCAGAACTGGGTAGGTTATTTTAGATGTTTTCTGGCAAACCAGTGGTTTGTTGTCAGTATTTGGTGACCTTCTTGACGACCTTCTGCAATCACTTGATTGCAGACTTCAGCACTGATACACCCACCTCCTTCAGTATATCCTTGACTTTGTTAGATGGTGAGAAGTTGTTCTTAACTATGGAGATAATTTTGTGAAAATGCACTTTAGTTTTCATCTGTGGTCCTCCAGACCAATTAGTCCAGCTGAGTTGGGCAGGGCAATCATTCTTTTTAAGAATGTACCACGGTGTTGATTTGTCCATTCGTAAAGTTGACCTAACTCTGATTAAAGTTTTAATCTCTATCATAGGTTTATTTGGGGCTTTCAGCCTATTGATGGCCTCCTTCAATTTCACTGATATTTCTTCAGACCCTATAGTGAGAGTTCTAGTGGAAAGCAGTCAAGTTCAACACTTGCAATCGAGTCCAGATCTTTTATCAGATTAATTTGTCATGAAACAACAATGGCCTCATCTCATGAAACTGCTTTTCAGTCTATTGTTCACTTACTTTTGTGTGTCTGAAAATGAGTTAAAGCTGAAAGTCTGTGCCTCAATTGCATATTGATTGTTTAATTTGAAATCCACTGTGATGGTGTATAGAGGCAAAACTATCAACTGTATCTTTGTCCAAATACTTTCAGAACTGATTTAATTCGTCACATATACTATGTATAGGATTATTCTTAACAACTCACAATTCTACCTCAAAAAACCCTGTGGCGTTGCAACATCTGTGCATCTCTACACATAACCAGGTGTTCAAACAGCTTTTCATACAGTGCAGAAATGATGCATATGCCCATGTATCATTGTGTATATAGTAATATGTCACTGTAGATTTAGCTGCATTTTTCATTTTGTTCTATTTATTATATCAGATAGCTATCACGCCTGTTATGTTCTGTTCTGTTCTAGTCTATAGAAATCTAATAGATGTTTTCCAACACATACAGTGCATGAATTCCAACAAAAACAATTCATTTTAACCATAAGCTACACTAATCCATCACAATATTTTCACACTTGTAACACTACAACTGAGTTAAGTCCATAGTGGCATAAAGTCAGTGAGAACCAGTGTGTTAGCATGTGTCGTTTCATGCACCATTATTCTGTTGTATCACTCACCAGTAAGTCCAGTTGTGTTGACAGGCTGACGGTTTCTATTATGATAGTACCACGTTACCATTTCTGCACTGACCACACACAACCCTCATAATTCATGCTGTCAGTTTGATGAAGGAACTAGTGCAGACTTTGTTTGCCCCCTTTTTAGTCCCCTCTGAGCACTTATTGCTCACTGTGCTGAAACTGTTAAAGCCTTCAGCAATCAGTCTGTCTCATTTGGCTTGAGTTACATATCAGAAGGACGTGGCACTGGAGAAAAAATGCACAGGCCTTCTCCTTCGGACAAAATGCAAAACAATACATTGCTTTTCCAAGATCTAACCATTCTAAAATTGTTAAGATACATACATATGAGCACTAAAGTCTAAAAAGTATTACCAAAAGCTTAAAATACTATACTGTTTGCTCATGCAAATTTAAAGACAGAGAAAAATAGAAAGTAGACTATGCCACTTAAAAGCATATTTATGAAATTATCAACCCATATGATTAAATAAATACAAAAAATAATAATTGTCCTATATATTCAGATAATTATTTATTTAATTGAGTACATCTAATTTCTAATGTGCATATTTGTGTTTGTGTGTTGTTGGATCAATACAGAAGATGAGTGCCTTTAAAAGCTTTATTATTGGTTTTACTGCTTGTCTGCAGTAGGTTTTTAGCAAATTCACATTAAGTACAGAGCAGTATATGTATTCGTATACAAGGAACAGTGATTTTCAGATGTGTACAGCTCAGTCCTGGTTCTGCTATGAGTCACTATGAGCTACATTACCAGGGATTTACCCTCAAAAGAAAGCCTTTTACGCACAACCCTCATTTCATGGTTACTTTTAGCCCTCAGAATCAACAAATATTATTCAGGGAAAAGCATCCATATTCAATTGTAGCTTCTGATAGAAGGATGCACATACATTTTATTGTGTTTACCATCTTTTGGTACAATGAAGAAAGAGCTTTCAAGGAAGGTCATTCTATTGTGGTGGATATCATTGACCAAAACTATTAAACTAAAATAATCCCCTTAAGCATCATAAAACCAAAGCAGAGAAGAGGCCCTACAGTTTTTCAAGTGCTCTGGTTCCTGCAGTTTCCAAGAAGAAAAAGACTTAATTTACCAGAGCAAAGTTTATATTGACAGTTTCGTGTGAAACATTTTGTTATTGGTCAGGAAAGCTTGTAAGGTTTTAGGCAAAGAGCTTTAACTCTCACATTAGCAAATGAGCTGGTGCAAATTTTTAAGACATTCAAGACAAATGAGGCTTAAATCACTCTATCAGCCTAGTTCCCCCCTTGAAAGATGTGCCTTTATGATATATAACCTATGCAGTGCAATAGTATACCACATATACACATGTAATAGTATTTATGAATATTGGTACAACTATTGGTTAGTGGTTAATATAGCAGATTATTAACCGATTATATATAACTGATAATTACATATAATCGATTAATGACTTATTTAGGAAGAATGGTTTTTAATTAAATAATCCGTTAAATGTTTTAGGAAGGCAAAATACTCTCATCTTATTACAGCTAGCAGACAGCTGATTTACCTTAGCAGGCAGCTAGCTTAGCTCACAAGTTTAATCAATAACAAAAAAAAAGTACCCTAGATTACAATTAGCCACGTTTATTTTTCTAGACAGTATTTCAACTACATTTTGTTCAATTTGCAGAAAGGCCTAAAGTTAAACAAACAAACATGCAGCTTATGTAAAATTTAAAACCATCAATAGGAATGCAGACGCAGACGTTTTCCCGCCACTGATGTTTTTTTTTTCCTTTTGTAGGTATGTGTACAGCTATATTGTATATCATGTGACATTGTTTGACTTTGTATTTGTTGCATTTTAATGTGTTCACTGTATGTGGTGGATACCTTGGCTACCAGTCTAAGAACCAGTGGCTTAGCATGAACTGGAACAGCTAGCTTGTTTTGCATTTCTCTCTTTCTATTTCCATTGAATTGAAAACACGAAAAGTTTGTTTTTAAATGCGTGATAGAAATTGAAGGAGCTTGGCTTGACTGGTCTAGTTCTGTCTAAAGATAATAGCTGAAGCGGTATGGTGCACAACCTCCTGCAACAATGAATCTAGTTATTTTTAGGTTTTCCCAGAGGCAATACTTGTTCCAGTCTTTGTAGCTTCATTTATTACATTCCATATAGTAACACCCATTGTATCGCTCATGGCATCTAATTCTTAGCAAGAAAGGGGATAAAAATGTTATATCATTGTTTCGTTTTAGTATTGTTTCTTTAGTGTCCCTAAAATCTAATCTTTTGAATGATATTGCAGCTTATTATTTTAATTATGCTTTAACCTAAGGGTTACTTGGCTGGGTGTCTAACTGGAGCATTAGAATCTGTTTAATCCTGAACTATATGAAATGTAGATTGAATTTAGTCTTTCTTTTTCTTTATGTTAGTAGAACTGAATAATTTGTTAACTGCCTTAATGAGGCGTGGCTGTTCTTTTGTTCCTTTTGTCAACAGCCCTAGAATTGTAATATAGTCCTGTTCAC
Source organism: Simochromis diagramma (assembly GCF_900408965.1). Classification (NCBI taxonomy): domain Eukaryota; kingdom Metazoa; phylum Chordata; class Actinopteri; order Cichliformes; family Cichlidae; genus Simochromis; species Simochromis diagramma. The sequence continues at coordinate 170,921 of NW_024386972.1, forward strand.
ATACAAGTATTATACAGTGGCCACTTCCAGGCTTTAACTAAGATAAAATGTAGAAAAAGACAAATTATTTACAATTGAAATCAATAAAAAATAATATTTACAAGTTACAAAAAAATACAGTAAAGCTAAAACCAAAAATCACATTAGCCGCCTGGAAAGGCATTTGTGATGCAAAATGTAAATACATAATTACACATTTAAGTGCTACAATCTATAGGACAAAAACAGAAATATAATACCATGTACAGTTGTTATTTGAGAATTAAATACAACAACCCTTACAGAGTAATGAGAATACCTTCATTTAAAGTAACACTACAGCATGAAGCTCAGTATGCTAGCGATTAGTGACAATCTGCACTCAGTAGCAACTGAGGTTGGTGAGGACGAGGATTTTATGTAGCATGCTAATTAATCCTTCAAAAATTTTCCAATGAAAAAAAAATCCAAAGAGTTGAAGCTTTAAATATCAACATAAACACAAAATTGAATATGTTTTGATAAATCCTAACCAAGCTGGCAGAACAAAACACAATGCAGAGAGCGCATAATGCACTAAAGAGATGAATGCATGCTTACAATTAAACAGTCTAATTAATGCAACTGCCGATCCCTGGGTTTCCCCTTTACATTTAAGTAATCCAAAACTTTTCCACTTGCCCTGGTCTGAATTCATCCCACATCCTTCAACTTGTGTCTCCACTGACTTGCCTTTTATCCGGAGGTCATTGTTCCCAAACAAAGAAGAAACTAGACACCCCTCTTCTTTTTTTCTTTCTCTGTCTTATTAGTCTGTTTGAATGATTGTCAGTTGCGAGAATCATTGCTCTGGATAAACAGTCTCCTTTGTGTTTTTGTTAGTTGTAGGGTGCTATAACAAATCAATGTAATATCACAGTTAAATGAGACACCCTGAGAAATTAAGAGAAAAAATTGAAAATCCTGTCATTTTTCTTTTGCTTCCTAATCATTTACAGCAGTTTATTTACCGGATAACTGGCTGACAATGAGTTGCTACTTTGTGCATGCTGTTTACTGTTAATGTAGTATTTCATTATCTACAGCGCAAATTACAAATCATATAATTGTTAACATAATTAGGCACACAGATATCTAATATTGGCTACTATTAATGACAACAAACAGTATATGGTCCCTTTGTCACACTGTTCCATACCATATATGGCAGGATCTGATCATTTCTGTGTCCTGTACTATGAACAAGACTGTAAATGCATACATGAGCTAACTGTGTATGCGTTTGTGTGTGTATATGTACACTACATGCATGCAAACCTAGATACTGTATTTGGGTATCTATTTCAAGTATGTCTATATCTGGCGTGTGCATTTGCCTGCATATCTACATATTGTATACATGGTTGTTACTTGTGTTTTGAATTCTAGGTCTTTCCCTTTTCTGGGTCAGCATGGAGTCTGTCTCTGAGTTTCTGTTATGTAGACAGGTCTGAGCACACAGGCTGGAGTCACGTTGCCTCCATCAGTGACCTGGACCCACAGTCAGCCCCAAAGTCCAGGCAGTTAGCACTTGCTGGGGGAAAAAAGGAGTCCAGAAGCCGATTAAGAGGAAGCTGACACTGAGATAAACGCTACTGCTCCATCTCTTAGATCTAATACAAATATTTAAAAGGACGGTAAAAGTTTTTTTTTCCTTCCTTTTTTTTGGAAAGAGAACAAGTTCATTTGAAATGTATCCAAACATCACTTCCTCAGGTTGTCACATTTGCAAAGATCCAGACATTCAGTGGTATGCAGGCCTCGTCCAGTAGGAGTAACAGGTTCAAGCCATTTGTCAACTTAAATTTAAACAGTGTACTTAAACATGGCATTAAAACAATATAACTTGTGAGTTAGTGTCTGAGGAAAATCTTTGGTAGCAGAGATGGGAAAGTACAACACAGACTTATGAAAGGGTAGCAATGGCTGGATGAAGATAAAATTAAAGATGCAGAGGACCAAACTGGAGAAAAAATAAGAGTCAAGATTTTAAAAAACCTTAACTTCAGGCAGGTAGATATCCAGTGGAGTAATTACAGACATTTGTTTTTTAAGCTTCTTTCTTTGCAAATTTGCTGTATATTTTGTGGATAAATGCAGATTTGGTTTCACATAGCGATATCTATCTGTCAGTGTTTGTCTGATTCCCAGTATTATCCCTTAATTTGACATGATTTTTCAGGATTCACAGCACTGGATCATCACTGTGATTGGTAGCTTCATAAGTGAATATAGCATAGAGGAATAGGAGGCCACAGAGGAATATTTTAAGGTTCAGGTGTTAACATGTGAAATCACTGTTGAGCTTTAAAAATAAACAAAAATCACACTACAGAAGTGGCTGTTGTTTTAGCGGCACTTGGGCTGAGCACCAGGCTCTGAGCGACGTCTTCGCGATTGATTTTGCGCAGCGCCGTGCACAGAGCTTCGATGCTGGCACAGTCCTTTCCCGCCCAGTCAGACAGGAGGGCGCAGACCGGATGCTCTTCCTGCTGGAAGGTCGCGATCCGCTCCTCCTCGTATCCGAGAAGAGCCGCCAAGCTGCTCCAGTCGCTGTCGTGCATGTGGTCGCAGTCTTCTCCGTCCGCAGCCCTAAACAGCAGCTTCTCCACTTTCTCTCTGGTGTGGAGGGGAAGAAGCAAACAAGGCTCTTCATCGATGTTGACGACTGCAAAAGGAAAAAAACAAACACAATTATGCATTTTTATTTAAGTTTAAGCACACAGATAACAGCATAATATCTTATTGAACAAAGAAAATATTTTATTCACTTGATGTGATCCACAGAGCGATGGCAGCTGTGCACAAATAACTACAGGACTGTGAGTCATCATTACTAATCGGATTACTTTCTAAATATAGTTTTTATGCAGACAGTACATTCTTTGTCAATATCAGTGTCAAACAACAAGCTCTGATTCACTTTTAATGGCCATTAAATGAAGAAAATGCTTCTTGTTCCCAACTTATTCACCTTGCTCTGACAGATCATGGTTTTAGGACTCATCACTTTGTCCTGTGCAATAATAACTCCGTCAGCAAGGGACTTCACTCTTTAATATTTATAAAAGCGGTCTGTATATTTCAGATGGCTTTTGCGGTTTAAGTAAATTCATTGCCCTACAATATCTCAGGAGTGCCTCATTAATAAAATTCCCAGAGCTTGCCAAACTAAAATGACTTATTTATGGTTTCATGCCTTTACTGGCAGCCAAACTGCAGTTTGTACAGCCAGACTGACATAGTGTATGGTGTTGAATAGGGTAGAAAACATTATGATGACACTCTGACATCACTTCATTTTTTTTCTATGAGCTTTTTGTGTAAAATTTCTTATGATTTTGAAAGTTTTGTGAGGCTTTGATGATTTTGATCTTTGAACTCCATATGATAATTAGTTCATCCTCATCCGTCAAATCCCTGATTGAAATAATTATTAATGCACAGGTACAAGTGATGAGTCCCAAAACCGTGACATATAAGAGCAAGGTGAATAAGTTCAGAACAAGAAGCATTTTCTTCATTTAATCCCCATAAAAGGATAATCTGACAAATCTGCACAGTCTGCATACAAACTATAGAAAGCAAAGGTTTGTTTCGAATTTAATCTTGTAATGCGACACATATCATATTTGATACATTAGTTCTTGTGAGGTTCTGAGACCTCTACATCATCAATGTAGAAAAAAATGCACAAAAAATGCAAGATTTAGTGATTATAATGCATTTTTATTGTCGGAAGGTTCAATAAACAATCCAGTGTAAAAAAAAAAAAAAAGAATTTTCTGTCAATTGTCTAATGGTTGTTTACAGGGTCAAAGAAATGTACTCAGAGATATTCCACTTATGAGAATGGGACTAACAGAGTTGATGCCTTCAGCTGTTCACCTCTATGTGATTTAAAAATAGATCACATGGTTTCCTTGGCTGATTTTTAATTAAGCTCTATTTATTTTTTATTTTCATTTAACCTTTATTTGTTCAGGTAATCTCACTGAGACTCAATGTCTCATTTACAAGAGAGACCTGCTTCTAAACTGAATAAGCCTGTGCAGGCTATGGGTGCGCCTTACAAGAAGTGAACATTAACATTTTAAGTAACTGCTTTGCATGAACTACAAGAAAAGAATCCATCATTGGTCCCAATACTACAGATTACACTTTAAGATATCAAATCTACTTTTAATTGTGTTTTTCCAAATATAAACAGGTTTTTCAGGACCTGATCTGCTAAAATAACACTGAAGGTCTGAAGGCTTCATCACTGTTGTAATCCTCTCCTGCCGATTTGCTACAGTAAGTAAGTTTTCCTGAGAGAGGGGAGGGTGGGCCTCTTTTCGTAAGAAAAATAAGGTTGACGCTGTTTAGGGTGCAGCCTACGGTTTATGTACTTGCCCTGAAACCCAAATTTCTGGTTTGCTGTCCATCAGACTTATCATATGTTTACACCCAGTTTAAGCACATTAGTTTGATAAATGAGGGCTATCGTGTTTCTCAGCGCTATGACAGCGGCCCCTGTGTCGTTATACTGTGGATGAGTTTTAACCTGTTTGTGCCTGATTCTGGCCCTGCTGCTCCTGCAGACTCTGGCTGTCCACAGAAATGCCGCTGTCACTGTGTAGCTTCTCCCCCTCGGGTGACGGGGTCTGGTTCGGGTTGGGGGTGCAGTTGTTGGCTCCTTGCTTATTCTGCTTGCAGCTGTTCCACCTGTATGTGAACGAATCAGCACAGAGATTCATCATACCAGAACTGTTAACACACAAACCGGTTTCCCCTTTTTAAATTATGTTACGTACACAGCATATAATCAGTGAGCTGCAGCTGGATTATAACTGTATGGGTTCAGTATGAGTATCTTTCACGTACACTGTTAGAGCAGGCCTACTGTGTTGTTGTGTGTCTCCATAAGGCTGCAATATGGGTGTTTTTCTCATTTACCGGAATTTAGCTCCTTTATTTCTATTGTTATTCATGTCTTCGCTGGACATAGTGTTTACCAGTCTCATTACCCTTTTAATAAAATCTTATTAATATTATTTTTTTAACCCAAACATTTTCAGCCATTTCTTGGAATGATACCATTTTCATGTAGCCATTTATTCTACAGTAAATATGAAAGTAAAACATAACAGATCTCATCATAGCACAGATGACTTCTACACTAACCTCTCACAAGATTTTGAGGAAACTTGACCTTGAGGTCAAGGTCACTGAGATTCAAATTCATCTGAGATTTTCAGTAGATTCTGTAGGCTGAGGGGCAAAAAACTACAAACCCATATCAAATTCGATTCCACTTCATCTAACTGTGCACCTTTCAACTGCTTCTAGCATTAACGCTCCCGCTACTTTTAGATCTCTTCCCGGAAGTTGTGTCAAAACACTGACCGTTCAACATAAATTTTATGGTTGATGTCCAACAAAAGCAAAACAAAAATGCTGTTAGTGTGTTTGAGGCTCACCAAGTGGCCATAACTTCCAAGCACTAGGGATGGGTATCGTTTAGGTTTTATCCGATACCAGTACCAAACCGGTACTTTTGAAACAGTGCCGGTGCTTAAACGGTGCTCAAACCGGTGCTTAAAGAATGAAGAACACAAACTTTGTCCAAAAACCTCTCATGTTTAGCTGTTTCCCACTTTCTTTTGCTGTGAAGTACAGCCAGACTTTTGACCGCTTCGCCTTGGGCGTTTTTAATCTGTAGCTCTGCTCTAAAAGAACGTACGTACCTGGGCCCGCCTGCTACGCTTGCAAAGGTAAAATGATTGGCTGGAATCCAAAGTGTATGACATTTCAGGAAAATAAAGCACCGAAATGTGCGCTGCTTTTCGGTCTGGTTACTACCATTTATGTCAGAACCGGTGCCATTACCGGTACCCATCCCTACCAAGTACTGTTTTAAAGTAGATGAGGGCAAATTTAATCAGATATGATTTTTCCACATATTTCTGTAGCTCATACCTCACTGCACACTCAGACTAATGCGTTTATTTTTCCTATCAGCTTTTATTCCTAGGTACAGTAAGGTTAGGATGTCACTGTAGCACACATATGTAGCGAACCAAAAAAAGGACCTGAATAGGTGCGTTCTACATTTCTGCACATATCAGATGATGACAATGCATATAAGTCCTCATTCGCCCCAAACCCAGTAGTGTAACTGAGGTGAACTGAGTGATGCTTTTCTCCTCCTTTGTCTTTTATAACTCAGACTTATATTCCAAAAGGTAAAATTGTGAATGCTTTAAAGCATTTGAGAAAGAAACATGACTTACAAACGCTGCTATCTTCTCTGCGCTAGTTTAAAATAGACTGAAGGAAAGTGAAAAACTGTTCTGTAATTCTTTAATTCTTTTTGGAAAACATGGATGCCTCATCCTCCAGACTAAAGAGGAGAGGGACCATCAGTAGAAAAGTCTGATGGTAAGAGGGCGGCATTCATGCCTGTGGAACTGGCGACTTACATTCTGGAAAGGCACCATCTGTGCTGAAAGGCATATAAATACTTTAGAGCAGCGTATGCTCCCATCCAGATGGCATCTTTTTCAGGGAAGGTCTTCCATATTTAAGAAACACAATGCTAAACAGCACACTGCATCTATTAAAACAGCATGACTTCATAGTAGAAGAGTCTGAGGGCTGAGCTGGCCTGCCTGCAGTCCAAGCCTTTCACCAACTGAAAACTTAGAGTCTCATGAAGGGAATAAAAATAATACAACAAAGATAACCCAGGACTGAGCAGATGGAATCTGTATCATACACGAATGGGGCAAAATTCCTCTCTCATTTACGCATTTATAGACTGATTATAAAAGAAGAGGTGACACCTCTAATTTGAGATCAGAGTTGTAAATCATTGTATTCTGGGTTTGTTTGTTTTTATATTTTACCCAGTGTGCCATATTTTTTGGAATGAGGGTCATAAATGAGCATCAGGTTTTAGTTATGATTTAGGCTTTATGACATTGACAGATGCCAAAATTTGAAGTTTCTGAAACTCTGCTTTTTTCTTGTAGTTGCAGTTGGTCATCAGGTACCTTGAGATGGCATTTTGCTCAATATGTCTACTTTTCAGTGCGTTTCCTGCTTAGTCCTCACCTCTTGAAGATGATGAAGGCCACTAATCCAACAACAACAGCTGCCAGGATGGAGCAGTAGATGGGGATGAGTTTATCATTCAGACCCTTGTAGAACCGCTGCTGGGAATCACCACTAGTGGTGGTGGTGGTGCTGCTGCTGCTGTCTGTGGGGACCTCTGGTACGGGTTCATATGTTAAGTCATCACTGGTAGTGGGGGGGAAAGTAAATAGAGACCCTGTGGTGGACTGACCTGTAAAGGACAAATATGCACAGAGAGAAATTCTTGAGTTTTGTGAAGATAGAACAGCAACAGGAAATTAAAACATTCACAGTTTTGTTAAACATTTATTTTTGACCACTTGGATCATTTACTGTTAAAAAGAGAAAGCTGGCAGTTTTAATACCCAGCAGGCCATCCCTGTGCTGAACGTCAGTCCAGTATTTCCTTTCCTTTAGCTTTGTGATTGTGCTGTGGCTAGAGCTAATTACTTAAGAAATATCAAAAAATATATTTTATTTATGATTGAAATTCATCGAAACTTTTATTGCATGTCTTGCCATTACGGGAACAAAAATCTACTTCATAATATTATATACATATTATTATTATAGAAATAATATCATAATCTACACATAATCTACACATTATCATGTGCAGTACTGACACAATATCAATGCTTCATTTCAAAAATTATAATGAAAAAATGCAGTTTTTCCCTCTTCTGTCCTTCTTTCAGTGTCATGGAATATTTTCATCACTTCCTCATGTGTTAGGTTTCTATTTCATATTTGTCACATTTGTCAGATCATCATACAAATTTTATATTGGATTTAATATTTGATTTTATATCTGACAAAGATAACCCAAGTAAATATAAAATGTATTTTTTTAAATTAATGATTTTATCTGTGATGACCAGAGCTTTTGGAAAGCTGGGTTAAGCCACAAACAGCACTGATTACTACCAGACCTGTTGATTCAATAAATCTAAACTCAAGATTAGTTAAGAAACAAAGTCATTGACATCTATCAGTCTGGAAAGAGTTACGAAGACATTTCTAAGGCTTTGGGACTTCAGTGAACAACAGTGAGAGCCGTTATACACAAATGTAGAAAAGTTAAAAAACTGGTGAACCTTCCCAGGAGAGACCGGCCTACCAAAACTCATTCAGGAGGTCACAAATAAACCCTGAACAACAGAACTGCAGGCCTCACTTGCCTCACTTGCCTCAGTTAAGGTCAGAGTTCATGATTCAACAATAAGGGCAGGGATAGCTCAGTAGGTAGACTGGTGACCCCATGATTGGAAGGTCAGGGGTTCGAATCCACTGAACAGCTACCCTGAGGTACCCCTGAGCGAGTATCGTCCCTACACACTGCTCTCAGTGTGCCTGCTTAGTGGCTGCCGACTGCTTCACTGAATGAATGGGTCAAATGCAGAGAGAGTAATTTCCCCACGGGGATCAATAAAGTATACATTATTATTAAGAAAGAGGCAAAAATGGCATCCATGGGAGAGCTCCAAAGAGGAAACTACTGCTGACCAAAAAGGACACAAAAGCTTGTCTCACATTTGCCTAAAAACTATTTCAATGATCCCCAAACCTTTGGAAAAATATCCTGTGAATGAAAGAAAAGTTGAACATTTTAGAAGACTTGATCCCTGTTACATCTGGTATAAAACTAACATAGCATTTAATAAAAAGAACATCAGAGCAACAGTCAAACATGGTGGTGGTAGTCTGATGGTCTGAGGCTACTTTTTTGCTTCAGGACCTGCATGACTTGCTGTAACGATGAATTCTGCTCTCTACCAAAACATCCTGGATGAGAATGTCCAGCCATCATTTTATTCCCTGAAACTCAAGCTCACTCGGGTTATGCAGCAGCACAATGATCCAAGAAACATCAGCAGGTTTACCTCAGAGTAGCTCAAAAACAAAATGAAGGTTTTGGAGTGACGTGGTCAAAGTCTGGGCTTAAATCCCGTTGAGATGATCTGGCATGACATTAAACAGCCCATTAATGCTGGAAAACCCTCCGATTAAAACAATTCTCCAAAGTAGAGTGGGCCAAAAATCCTCCACAGTGATGTGAAAGACTCATGGTCAGTCATCACAAATGCTCGATTGAACTTCTCACTGCCAAGGTGTGCACAACCAGTTATTAGGTTTATGGGGCAATTACTTATTTAAATGTGTACTAATACGAAACTACCCCATTTATAGACTGAGAGCTGTTACACAAGGTCTTCTGAGCATTGTGTAACAGTAATTGTAAATTATATCTCAGTAGAAGGACTGGTAAACACATCTGCGGTCTGCTAACACAAGATAGGGCACTTCTTATTTCCAACAATAGAAATACAACTTTCTGCTTCCTCTATAAAAACTGAGAGGAAATGCAGAGTGAGATTTAAACTCTGAGTTTGTCAAGCAGCAACGCATGACACAAACTCACCTATTCATTCTTGAAATTAAATTATTGATTTAAACAGATTTAACTGTGCTGCAGCTCGGGTCAGTGCACTTTTGCTCAAATCGGAAACGCTAAAAGTGACCTCACAACATAAATGAATTTCAAGAATTAACTTCATTTCTAATGAAATCAAATCAAAGGATTTTGTTATTTGGAAAAGAAAAACAGCAGCAAACACATCCAGACCAAGGTTGTTTTTTCATAAATAGTAGCAGTTTGTTTGATACTCCACGGACTAGGACATTCCCAGCACAGCAATATGACCGGAAAATGGTTTGCAAAGTTTAAATATAGCTACAGATACAAGTGGTAACTTGGCAGATCACATATTTCCGTGTTACTTTTACTGTTTTGCCTCTTTTCACCACAGCAAGTGTAACAATAAATACTTATTATGCTGACAAACACAACAAGCACTCCCACAACACTTGGTCATACCCCATCCTCCACCCTCCCCTCTCCCCAGGGAGCCATTAACGATGGTAAGAGCAAGTTGGTCCATCCAGTCCTGCCCACATTCCTCCAACCATTAGCAGACACATTCGCTCCTCGCCGCGGATGCGGAAACCTATCCTCGCCTGTCACTTACTTACAGTTACTCACAGCATGGACAGGAAATCAGGCTGTTGGTTTCAGAGGGCTCTAAATACCTCAGGAGAGCCGCTGAGTGCAAGGCATCCATTTTTTACTAATGAGGCGAAAACATTTTTAATGAGAGCTAACTTAGATCGATGTGCTGAGCTGCTGCGGGGATTTTAGCTGAAGGAAATTTGAGGAAGCACTTTATGGTAACAACAATTAACTGAACATCAAATCTACGTCGATGATTCTTAATCATTAACCTTTAAGGCCACAGCTTTTTCTCACTAACTTGTCTTAGGATGACACTTGTGCCCCATTAACCTGAAGCCTATGAGCTGTAAATGTAATTCTCAGTGCTGTACTCATTTGACACTTGACACACAGCGAAAACATTTGTTTTGTGTGCAGTTTTTTTTTTTTTTTAACCCTGTTAGGTATTTACAAGCAGCCCAGATGCCTGTTTGTCTTCGTGTTACCTTCTTATTGTTGGTTCTTTGCCAGTTTTGCCTCCTGCTTAGCTCAGTAAGCCACATGCTTCTGTTTCCGGTGCTTTAACTCACTTAACACGACTTACTTGAAACCATTTTCGAGTATTATTGCCAAAGCCACAACATTCCTGGTCTTCACACTTCCATATACTAACTCATCTTGCTTGTTGCATTTAAAGCCAAACTGTAAAGATCTTGGAATTTTTGCATATATAGTGCTTTTTTTGTGGCTTTATGGGGAGTTGCACAATACCAGAGATAGCACCTCAGCTAGCATCAGAGACAGCTGAAACCTAGATTTACAGATGAGGCTCTAAAAACTTGAGGCTCATCATCCATCCAGTTCAATAACTTTTGGAAAGTCTGTATCATCATATTTTTTTTATCCCATTCATATGGAAATGGTAAAATGGTAAATGGCCTGTATTTATATAGCGCTTTACTAGTCCCTAAGGACCCCAAAGCGCTTTACATATCCAGTCATCCACCCATTCACACACACATTCACACACTGGTGATGGCAAGCTACATTGTAGCCACAGCCACCCTGGGGCGCACTGACAGAGGCGAGGCTGCCGGACACTGACGCCACCGGGCCCTCTGACCACCACCAGTAGGCAACGGGTGAAGTGTCTTGCCCAAGGACACAACGACCGAGACTGTCCAAGCCTTCATATGTACTGATAGCTAACAAGACTTTGTAAATCTGGCATCCTGCTCTCATTGATATGTAAAGGAAAAAGTATGGATGACAGAAACAAAACAAAACAAGCCAGTTATATTATACGTGTGTGGGTTGCTGCTAAACTGGTGGATATATTATACCTTTATGAGTGGATGAAGTGCCTAAGAAATAGTATACATATAAACAGGCTTCTGGTGAATCACTACAAGATATCATGTTGCTTCCTGCCCTCTTCAATACTAGGTACCACACCATAGAGAATACACACACACACACACACACACACACACACACACACACACACACACACACACACACACACACACACACACCACCACCATCACTGCCACCGTTACCACCATAGCGTGTTTGTTTCTACTTTCTTTACTTTCCAACACACACGTGCGCACGCTCACACAAAATCAGACACCGTCCCATGACAGAGAGCTGCTTTGTCCGGCTAAAAATATGTCCTCTCTCCATCGTTCCTCTTTATCCTTCAGTCTTTTCCCCACATTACATCTGGCTACACTTTTACTCATTCCTACTGGGCAATTCCTTTTCTGTCAGTCACTCCTATGATCATTTAGACCAGGGGTGTCCAACTCCAGGCCTCAAGGGCCGGTGTCCTGCAGGTTTTAGATGTGTCCTTGATCCAACACAGCTGATTCAAATGGCTAAATTACCTCCTCAACATGTCTTGAAGTTCTCCAGAGGCCTGGTAATGAACTAATGATTTGATTCAGGTGTGTTGACCCAGGGTGATATCTAAAACCTGCAGGACACCGGCCCTCGAGGCCTGGAGCTGGACACCCCTGATTTAGAAGTTTTTTAATGTTGTTTTAATCATTCTTATTATTTTCAGTTTTCATGTGGATGATGAGCACTCTTATGTAAGCAGGCAGCACTCTCAATCTGCACAAAGCTTTAAATAATAAGCTGTTTTCAATATAAGGCAATGGTGGCAAAGGGAAGCTGCTTCACTGGCATTATTTGTCTTCCCTCCCATCTTTTATCAGTGTATTTTTAATCTTTATTGTAAATGCTAGGTATATATATCGCATACAGGATATTATTTGTCTCACAGTTTAAACCAGGGGGGTTCCTCCGGTAAGAGCGCGGCACGCCTGTCATTAGAACTATAAAAGTTGAAAGCTGCGGAGACGTCAAAATGACAGGCTCAGTCGGTTTTGAATTATCAAAACAATTATTATATTTATTGTTAAGCATTATCTGGCTGTTAGTGAAATTACCAGAGTTGTCTCGCTTGCTTTGTCTGATAGTGATTCACTTGTGACAGGAAATCCAGGCTCTTGTGCACATTAAGCGTGTAATAAGAACCTGTTGGTCTGTGCCCTTTACATAAGTACTATATAAGAGCAGCAGGACTGTGCATGCAGCTTGTGTTCACAGCAGCTGTGTGCTTGTTTGTGTGTGTGCAGCCACACCTGAGCTGAACTCGTCATTCCAACCGCTTGCGGACTCGTGCAAACAGGTGTTGCTGCAGTTTCAACACCGTATACTTTAAAGCCTGACTTATGATTTAGTCACAAAAGACAGGAGGGGCTCGGTTTGCCTTTCTGTAACTGCATTCCACCTGACTGCAGCCATAACAACCACAAATCCCTGCACATCAAAACCTGAAAAGACATTTGTATATTATTCATTATTCATTAAATGAACCACAACTATTTTTATAATAGTTGTTACAAATACAAACAAAGCGATGCCCTTCAAATACTGCAGAATGCTGTTACTCTTGTTTTGTCAATCTGTCTTTTGGCCTCTGGCTTACTTCCTACTGTATGCAACCCATCTACTCCTTCTGCACACATGCCTTAGACACACCCATGAATGTAGAGAGTGCATGCGTGTGGGCACGTCTTTCTGCGTGTGTGTGTGTGTGTGTGTGTGAGTGACTGTTCTGCTGCAGAAAGTGATCAGCACTCGTAGAGGTCAACCAGAGAAACCCGAGAGTGCAGAGGAGTAACTCCATCGCTTTTATCGACCAGGCCGCATTCTCAGCATCTGCTCCTGTGCTCCACTCTCGCCAGCTTTCTCCATCTCGTTCTCTCCTGCAGCTCTTTATTTGTTTTCCAGTGTACTAATCTCATGCTGATGCATTTTCTCTTGTGCAGCTGCTTTCAACTGGTTGATCACTACCCTTAATGTAGAAAGAAGTCTGTTTTTTTTCCTACAATTTCAAATGACACATGCAAAAATTCTTAAAATGGCAAAAAGGTTGCGGTGGATGGAGAATCCAGATATAGAGACAGGTGCAGTGGAGGTAACACACTCCCAGCTTTTGATTTGAAGATTGGAGTTTGAGTCCCATCGCAACTTCCTTTAATAGCTAATAGTTATACATTTAAAAGCTATTATGTTCAAGTTTTACTTTACAGTAAGGTCAAGCACTCAAAACACTTAGGAAGAGTTAGGGAAATTCACAATCAGGTAAAATCTGGGTCAAAGTAAAACCTTTAATGTGTTAAACACACCGTCAAAAGGTGAAACTTTAACTGAAGTGCTTTTGCAAAATCAGTTGCTCGTCACAGCCTGCATGACTTTATCACCTGTAAAGAATTTCAAAATGATAAATTGTAGAAAAGTGACAAAACTGCCTTTTTTTTCTCACACTGACAATAATGTAACAAATGACCCAATGCCGCAAAATTACATTAATGTCTCTCTTTATTCAATAATTCAGCCCTAGGCAGCTTTAAAGATAATATCAGTGAGAGAGAGGCTCAGTTTGGCAGAGACACATGCAATAAATCCCGATGAGGACAAAAGCCGGAGTCTCTGAGCAGAACTTTTGGCCACGAAACTACGACACGAGCGAAAGCGCAAGTGTTGTGGTCACCCTTGCCACCAGAACTGCTCACTCATGCCAAATCACCTCTGAAGGTTTTTCCTGGAATCTCCGGGGCAAATTCCGGAATGATGACAGGAAAGTGAATCAATCCCACACTGACAGCGAAGAAAAAGATGCAGTCAACTTTAAGATCTCCTTCATTGTTACAATGCTCATACTGTGTGGAGAAGGGTGCAAAGGGGTTAAAGAGAGGAGGTCAGCTGCAGCCATACAGAGATACAGGCCTGTGGATGTGAAGGGGACCAAGCTTTGGCAACACAATGAGTGACTGTGCAATACAAAGACAGTGAATTGTTTAGTCACTGGGGCTGGGGATTCTTCACAGCCACTGATGTGGTGATGCCTTGGACGCAGGAAATCGGGAATGTTGATGGCATTTTGTCCTCCGTGGTTTCCCCAATTCATAGCCTGCTCTTTATCCTTATGGGGCCAACCAAACACTAAACTTCTCCCACACAGGAGTGCCATCCCATCCAATCATAGCTTAGCAAATCATAACGAAACAAGGGCCTGTTTCAATATCGTTACACGTTGAAGTGGTGCACGTGTTCCTCCAGACTTGATATTTTAAAAGTCTGGAGGATTTTCGTTATTGAAAAGCAAAAATACACGGGATGTTAGTGTGTCAGCGCTGATGCTACAGCCACTGTGTGGAACCAAGATAAGAAAATAAACAGTTATAACAAAAGACCCCAGAAAAGATCATAGCTTGATCAATTATAAGCTCAAAAGACTTTTCATTTGTATTGAGAAATACAAAAGATAAAATATTGCTGCAAAAATGTTGATATTAAATTCTAAATTAACGTTATAGACTGTGCTTTTGACCGTTATAGGTCGTGGCACCGCATGAGAATTCATTCAAATTTAAGAACCCCCTCTGCAGATTCAGAAACGTCCCTTCTTTTGCTTCTTTTCCTTCGTCCTTCGAATTGAACTGCCGTGGCCCTGAGAGCTCTGCATGGTCCTTGTTAGTAGATTGTGCTTTCTGATTTCTGGAGGGCAGCCTGTCGATTGTTAAGGTCAACCAAACTCCGGAAGGAAACTGCTCCCCTCCCCTCCTGCTAACCTATCAATAACCGAATGAACTTGGACCAATCACTCTCCCCTCCTCCCCCCTTTTTTTGTGTCTCTCTACTGAAACCATTGTCATATGTATACGTGTCTAAAACGTATTAGTTAATTCTGGTGTCTTCGTAAAAATATCTCCTGTTTAAAAGAGGGTTTTAAAAAAAGCAAACAAACCTCCACATTTCCATCTACTAGCTCACATGAGTAATGTTCTGACTGACAGTTCACAGACTCCTCTGCCAATGTGAGAGGGGAGGCAGGGGAATCAGTGTTACGTGTGTGGTAGGGGATCTTTTCTGTTCGTTTGCCACAAAGATTACAGCAAAGCTAACGAGTTATTACTGAAGAACCTCGATTAACAGGTGGAGCATGGGTAACACGCCAAAAAAAAGAAAAAAAGACGCAGCTCTAGATAGGGCATTGACCTTGAGAAGGGTGATTGATGTGCCTGTTGGATTATTGCCAGATCTGTGTGTGGTTGTGTGTGTGTGCGTGTGCGTGTGCGTGTGCATGTGTGCGTGCGTGTGTGTGTGTGTTGTATAATTCACATTAAAGTAACCCTGAAGTTTCTTTTTGTGCATGTATGTGCATGAATAATACAACTACATATGTCCTGCCAGCCAAAACTTTTTGCCCTCGCTGCCACAGAGCAAGAATTCGAGGCTCTGGTTGATAGATACAGCATGTCCCGTCAGCCCTGAGTACGATCTCAAGGAAGAACAGGGTCATGGAGCAAAACCTCTGTCTCCCACCACATTGAGGGCTTTTAGCCAAAACCTCAAGATGATAAGAACAGGCAGTGAGTACTTTATCCTGCTCAATCATTGCTCAATCATACAGCTTTAACCAAGGTCGAAAGAGGCCTTGCAAAGTTGTGTTAACGTGGCTGCATTATCCTACTCATAATGCATTCTGAAATCATCTTTCTCTGAGCTTGATGGGCCTCACAAGAACCAGCCCTGCATCTCCATTCCTAAACCAAACCAGTGCTCAGCAAAGCAAACCACTGCATCTCAGGTAACCGAAGCCAACCATACAAGCCCTGTCTCCTTATAGAGCACTAACTTGCCGTGACGAAGATAAGCTGCTCGGATTAGTGTATTAAGTGCTACAATAAAGGGATGTTGGCTGTACAAAGTTCAGGACTCTGACGCTTCAGAAAGAGATTTTATCCTCGGTCCCATGGAGGGATTTAGGCAACAAATGTATGTATGTATGGTTACCACTGCCTAAGGACAGGACCACGGATTCTTAAGTGAAAACCTTTAGCGAGTCCTTATGTGTCGTAAAGAGACCAATTTTCTGAAAACACATGCTACACCAAGGATCGGGTCCCCCAGCACAAACACAGTAATATACTGTATGCGGTTAAGTGGCAGGAGGATTGCTGTGAATTATACATCAAGGAAACCAAACAACCTCTGGCTAAGCAGCTGCCACGACACAAAAGAGCTTCCTCATTAGGCCTGGACTCCACAGTCTATTTAAACCTGCAGGCCAGTGCACAGTCTTTAAGTGATGAGTACATATCCTGGATAGGGAGGAACGCTGGACTGAGCATGGGGTCAAGGGAAGCATTTGTGTGAAAAGGGAAAGACCACATCTGAACTGCAGAGGAAGCCTTAAGTTTGATTTAGACTGAAATATACAGTGGCTTGCAAAAGTATTCGGCCCCCTTGAACTTTTCCACATTTTGTCACATTACAGCCACAAACATGAATCAATTTTATTGGAATTCCACATGAAAGACAAATACAAAGTGGTGTACATGTGAGAAGTGGAATGAAAATCATACATGATTCCAAACATTTTTTATAAATAAATAACTGAAAAGTGGGGTGTGCGTAATTATTCAGCCCCCTGAGTCAATACTTTGTAGAACCACCTTTTGCTGCAATTACAGCTGCCAGTCTTTTAGGCTATGTCTCTACCAGCTTTGCACATCTAGAGACTGAAATCCTTGCCCATTCTTCTTTGTAAAACAGCTCCACAACTGCCCTGTGACAGCCTCAGAGGTTGTCTAAGAGAATATTAGGAGCAACAACACCATGAAGTCCAAAGAACACACCAGACAGGTCAGGGTATAAAGTTATTGAGAAATTTAAAGCAGGCTTAGGCTACAAGAAGATTTCCCAAGCCTTGAACGTCCCACGGAGCACTGCTCAAGCGATCATTCAGAAATGGAAGGAGTATGGCACAACTGTAAACCTACCAAGACAAGGCCGTCCACCTAAACTCACAGGCCGAACAAGGAGAGCGCTGATCAGAAATGCAGCCAAGAGGCCCATGGTGACTCTGGACGAGCTCCAGAGATCTACAGCTCAGGTGGGGGAATCTGTCCATAGGACAACTATTAGTCGTGCACTGCACAAAGTTGGCCTTTATGGAAGAGTGGCAAGAAGAAAGCCATTGTTAACAGAAAACCATAAGAAGTCCCGTTTGCAGTTTGCCACAAGCCATGTGGGGGACACAGCAAACATGTGGTAGAAGGTGCTCTGGTCAGATGAGACCAAAATGGAACTTTTTGGCCAAAATGCAAAACGTTATGTGTGGCGGAAAACTAACACTGCACATCACTCTGAACACACCATCCCCACTGTCAAATATGGTGGTGGCAGCATCATGCTCTGGGGGTGCTTCTCTTCAGCAGGGACAGGGAAGCTGGTCAGAGTTGATGGGACGATGGATGGAGCCAAATACAGGGCAATCCTGGAAGAAAACCTCTTGGAGTCTGCAAAAGACTTGAGACTGGGGCGGAGGTTTACCTTCCAGCAGGACAACGACCCAAAACATAAAGCCAGGGCAACAATGGAACGGTTTAAAACAAAACACATCCATGTGTTAGAATGGCCCAGTCAAAGCCCAGATCTAAATCCAATCGAGAATCTGTGGCAAGATCTGAAAACTGCTGTTCACAAACGCTGTCCATCTAACCTGACTGAGCTGGAGCTGTTTTACAAAGAAGAATGGGCAAGGATTTCAGTCTCTCGATGTGCAAAGCTGGTAGAGACATACCTAAAAGACTGGCAGCTGTAATTGCAGCAAAAGGTGGTTCTACAAAGTATTGACTCAGGGGGCTGAATAATTACGCACACCCCACTTTGCAGTTATTTATTTGTAAAAAATGTTTGGAATCATGTATGATTTTTGTTCCACTTCTCATGTGTACACCACTTTGTGTTGGTCTTTCACGTTGAATTCCAATAAAATTGATTCATGTTTGTGGCTGTAATGTGACAAAATGTGGAAAAGTTCAAGGGGGCCGAATACCTTTGCAAGCCACTGTACATCGTAACCTACACTGTAACCTTCCACGCCATTCAATCAGCATGCTGCCTGGACCAGACGTGCGGTTACATTTCAGGTGCACATCAGGTTACATGGAAAATAACAGCGTAGGGTTAAAAGGGGGGTTTTGGTTATGTTGTAAGGTACGATAAATCTAAATCAGGCAGAATCAGCTTTCTGTGGTTTTCTTAACTGGATGAATGATGCACGCATCGACTGCACACTTTCTTTGAGTAACTAAACTGAAAAATGCTGTAGAGGCTATGAGTAAAATGAGAGACGCAAATATACCTTGTACTAACATCACTTTCTCATTATATTAATATGAAATTGGGGATTAGAAGGCCAGCATTTGGCATTCCTACAGCAATAATGCACATCAGTAGATGTCACCTTGTCAGGATTGTTATCAACATCGGTTTTAATTAACTTTACTTGCCCCAATGTTGTTGTGACCCCTGAAAGGATTGTGAGGAATTATATCATGTTGTTCCCTCCACATCCCCCAGGGGGGAACTTATACTGCCTGATCACTCCACAACCCCCACCCCTCTCCACATACAAGGCTCTCATGCCCTTTAACCTTTGACATCGCTCGCTGGCCTGCAAAAGAGTGGAAGTCGTATCACACTTCTTTAGATAAGGATCTTGCCTTTAAATCTCCAACTCTGTGGGTCTACCCTCACACAAGTCTGGTCACTATTACCATGTTTAGCCATCAGAGATAGAAGAAGAGAGTGAGTTATTCCCCCTAAGACACAAAACATAGCATTAATCCCCTTGGAGCTAGACCTGGAGGAAATTGGATTTCACCCCACATGTCAGCTGAGTATTTATCCTGCTATATTAAACACAAGAGAAGGAAAATATAATCCAAAGAGTAAAGCAGAAGATCCAGTTTTATCTTTAAAGGAAAATAACTCCCAGTATAGTCAAGCTGATGTTCTGGTCCTTCTACCTTGATTTAAATTACGTCTCCACCGTCTCCAGTTACGACTTGTCTTTAGTGGTCTGTGTGTTCCACTCATTCCCTCCACCTCCCTGACTTTGCCCTTCAGGCCTGTGTCGCACAACTCCGCAGCATTAATGGATGTGGACGTCTGGCATTGCTACAGATTTGTATGCGCTGATAACGCTTCTGCTTTGGTAAAAAGATTACGTTCGAAATAAAAGGCGCATGATTGGGTTAGAGTGAGGAACAACATATGACAATAAAGCCCATACACAGTGAGCTGTAAGTCATTCTGCCGGAATCACATTCATCATGATGTATGCTTTGTTCGTTATCTAAAGGATGTTTTTCGTATTGGGGCTCTGGCTTCTTATATCTTGATCTCGGATGAATCATCTCTCCAAACACCACCCTTTGCTTTCAGACCACAAGCTGATTCAAGCTGCCTTAAAGCGTCATCCTCAGTGGGAGATAATAGCAGCGCAGTACTTGGTAGAGAACAGCGATATATGTCGTGTCTGCTTTTGCTTATTAAATAAACTTCTCTCTCTTTATTTTCTCTGGTTCTTTTAAAGCCTGGCAGACACAAAATGACTGATTAGTCTTCTGTGTTGCTTCTGTTTTCACACATTCTAGTTTCATGACTCCTCACAGTATCGGGTAGGTTATTTGAAATTAAAAAAAAAAAAAGTCCAAACTAAATGCTTCTTATTTATTGGTTTATTTCATATCCACACACCTGCATCCATATCATCATGGTTTTGAGTTTCTATTGTATGTTTGGTAATTCTTCTACTGCTTAGCCATACTTTAGGAATTAATGGAATTTACCACTGATTTGCTGAAATATGCAAGGTCTTCCCTGAAAAAAGCGTTGTCTGTATGGGAGCATATATTGCTTTAAATCTGGTGTATATCTATCTGCATCAATTGTACCTTTCCAAAGCAAAAGCTGCCAGTTCCATAGAGACTAATGCACCTTCATACCATCAGCGATACCGTCAGAGGCTTTTTAGTTAAACTAAACTTTTTATTCATCTGGTCACAGAACAGTTTTCCACTTTACTTCAGTCTATTTCAAATGAGCTTTGGTCGAGAAAAAGAAGATGGCAGCATTTCTGGCTGATGTTCACAAATGGTTTCTTCTTTGCATGAAAGAGCTTTAACCTGCATTTATGGTTGACATGGTGAACTGTGGTCACAGACGATCATTTCTGGCAGTGTTTTTGAGCAAATGCATTGATTTTCATGATAGAGTCCTTCCTGTTTTCAACACAGTGCTCGCCTAGGGCTTAACATTAATCAACATTCAATATTGTCCCTTGCGCACAGAGATTTCTCCAGATTTTCCTAATCATTTTATGATATTATGCACTGTAGATGATTAAATATTGAAATTCTTTGCTAAATACTCTAGGAAAATCAGTCTGTCCTATTCTGCATGTTTACTCCTGAGAGCTTCTCCCCTCTGCTCTTTTTATACCCAGTCATATCACTGACCTGTTGCTAATTAACCCAATTAGTAGCAAAATGTTCCTCCAGCTTTTCAGAACTACTTACTTTTCCAGCCTTCTGTTGTCCCTTTCCCAACTTTTTTGAGACGTGTTGCTGTCATTAAATGGCCTGTATTTGTATAGTGCTTTACTAGGCCCTAAGGACCCCAAAGCGCTTTACACATTCAATCATCCACCCATTCACACACTGGTGATGGCAAGCTACATTGTAGCCACAGCCACTGGGGCGCACTGACAGAGGTTGCCACCCTCTGACCACCACCAGTAGGCAACAGGTGAAGTGTCTTGCCCAAGGACACAAGACTGACCGAGACTGTCCAAGACGGGGCTCAAACCGGCAACCTTCCGATTACAAGGCAAACTCCCAACTCTTGAGCCACGATCGCCCCACACAACAGCCTTATTTCTTCTTTACCCCCTGGAGTGAACAGACACACCAACATATCACATGACCGGTTTAAGATGACCTAGCAGCTAGACACAGCCCGAGTTTCAACTTTTGTTGAAAGTGCAGACTTTAAACTACATACCAGTTTTCATTATAACAGTGGAGTTATTTGGATTTCTTGGCAGTTTGATGTATATAAGTCCTACACCAAAAAAATAGATAAGAATTCAAAAGCAAAAATATTCTGAATCACATTTAGTGTTATATTTTAGATAGTTTCAGTGGATATTTGGGATTCAGGTATTTGTTTTAGTTTGATATTGCAAGGCACTATTTGCTAGCAATGGTTGGTGCAGCTCTCCCAAAAGCAGGATTAGATTTAGGTTTAGCATATATAACAACTTCAACCTCAGAGTGTTGAATGGTACATTTGCTCATTTCAAACATATGTTTTCTGAGTAATTTATGAGTTTTGGCATCATTGCATTCTTGTTATATTTACATTAAAATATCATTCCAGCTTCTTTGGGATTGGGGTTGAATTTAAGAATGGGTATTCTACTGATATACTCTTTATGTCTCCTTAATTTACAGAACTAGTAATCCAAATCTAAAATTAGTTGTCTAACTCAGTGTTGGTCCAGCCTAAACAAATTAGTGCAGCAACAATTTCTGATTAATGCTAAAATCACCCAAATACTGCAGTGGGACACAGGAACACTCAAGAGAAACTGTGCCTTCTTTGAATAAACAGGAAAAATTATGTCCTGTTATAATTATACCAAGCACATTCGACATTAGTTTCTCACTCATTATTGGCTCTTCTTTTATATGGCCCCATGGGCTAAACCAAAAGCCCTCCTAGGCCAAAGAGTGCCATGGGAGGACGTACAAAAGGGTCCCTTTAGCCTCAGACTGGCTCTGTGTTCACCACTGTGATAACAACATCCTTCAAACCACTTTCCCAACAGACTGCTTGGCTGATCAACAGACTCCTTTTATTGTCACCTCACAAAAGCGTTGATTTAATCTTTGAGGCATCAGATCATTGGAATGAGCAGTGACTCCAGTCATACAGAATTCCTGATTTGGAGTGTGATACCCACAGGGTGCAATGGTATAAAAGAAATTCAGAGCCCTGTTTAGAGAAATGACCTTCTTCTAAACCCTCAACATAGAGTGTGGTCTTTGTTTCTCTCTTGGGATGAGTCGCTGAAGACAATGAGACAAGCTTCAGTGTGGCATTTAGGTCGATGGGCCAACAATGTGTATAGTGTCGAACTTAGATGATCTGATTATGAGGCTGACAGAGTGGATGTCAAGTGTGTTGTACATTTCATTCAGTGTCGGACAGCGAATTTGTGCTCACGTAGTTTCATTCAGATCGTTGTGACCCTAAGCGACACACTTCATCACTCATCCTTACTCGGCACAGAAGCTGAAACTTGGTTGGTATTTAGATCAGGTCACCTCACAAAGCCATTTATTAGATAGCTGACAAATAACTATATGAATGGTCGTATCACATCACAAGAATACAAAATCAGCAAAGTGCTGTAAACACTCTTCTGAGAGTTTGGTCCATATTGACATGATAGCATCACAAAATTGCTGCACATCCATGACATGAATCTCTTTTTTCCAACAAATCCCAATGGTATTCTATTAGATTGAGATCTGGTGACCACAGTTTGATGTGATGCAACTTCTGCGACATGATGTTTTATCCTCCTGGAAGCAGCCATCAGTAACACTTGCTCAGGTAGACTGTGTTGGTTAAACGATGCTCAGTTGGTGCTAAGGGGCCCAAAGTGTGCCAAGGAAAAATCTCTCAGACCACCATGAGCAGCCTGAACCTTTTACATAAGGCATCGCGGTTCCATGCTTTCATGTGGTTTACCCCAAAATTCTGACCCTAACATCTAAATGTTACAGCAGAGATCGAGACTCATCAGAACAGCCAAAGTTGTTCCAGTCTTCTCTTGTCTAGCTTTGGTGAGTCTGTGTGAATCGTAGCCTCAGTTTCCTGTTCTTCACTGACAACAGTTACATCCGGGGCAGTCTTCTGCTGCTGTACCACATCTGCTTCGAATTTTACACGTTGTGGGTCCAGAGATGCTCTTCTGTATACCTTGGTTTTTTTCAAGTGGCTGTTTGAATTACTGTTGATTTCTATCAGCTCCAACCATTCTCCATTCTCTGACCTTTGATATCAACAAGACATTTTACCCAGATAACTGATGTTCGCTGGATATTTTCTCAGACCATTTTCTGTAAACTCCAGATATTTATAATTGTGTAGGAAAATCCCAATAGACCCCCAGTTTCTGAAATACTCAGACCAACAACCACAAAGTCACTTTCTTCCCCATTCTGATGCTCAGCCTAATGTGTTGAGTTTACACTATTTGATTGCTGAATAGATATTTGATGAATGGAAAAGCTAAGAGGTACTGGGTTTAGACTTATATTGTCTAAACATAATGAGAGTATGGTGTCTAAACATAATGAGAGTATGGTGCTCGGGTGTCTGACTTTACATGGAACGTGAATTCCACACTTACAGCTTGTTGAGAAAGTAACACTTAAATAAAGAACTAGTCCGAGTACACAATCAGGGCGTTATGCCAAGAAGCTTGTTTGGTTTATATTGTTTGCTTTAAAATACATCATGAAACTTTTTTTAACTGTATATACATGTGCCATTTGACCCATTAGACTTCATGTTGACAAGATGAGCTACTTGTCCTACCTTGGCAAACCGTATCGCCGAAAGGGGTGCACGACTCTAACTCCTCCACCTCATCACAGGTACTGCAAGGAATACAAGGCTCCCAAAAGCTTTCCTGGTCCGAGTAGGTGTCCCCAGTGCAATTCTCACACTTTGTGTCACGGTCATCTTCACAGCTGTACAGCATTCCCTGACCTTCAGGACACTTAGTGCAGGGTAGACAATTCTGCGAGGTTTCATCCAGGTAGAAACCATAGTTGCACGTGCAAATGGCGTCGGCGGAGTCAGTGCAGGGAGTATGCATGCGCAATAGACCTGAGCACTGCGTGCAGGGCTGACATTCCTCTGTGTGGCTTATGCTTTCTGAGAAGGTTTCACCTGAAGAAAGAGAGAAGAAAACTGACATGAAAGCTGTTCATTTAACAGAAAGATAAATACAGATAACATTCTGACAAAGCCTTTGCTATAAGAAACTACACACTCTTTTTGAACATTTCCACAGCCCATTCAGTTGGCCTCTGCAAATAGCTGAATGGCAGTCAGGCTCATTAACCAGTACCTAAAGCCATTAGGTACCTATGACTTTAGGTCATTACCTAAAATTTATTGAGGCAACTGCTGTTGTGATTAATTTTATTGTATTTACCCATTGTTAGTGATACCACTTAGCCAAATAAGTCAAGAGTGTGTATACATCTTATTTTCCAGCATCTGCAACCGCTCCAGTGATGTTATTGCGCCCTTATTAAGCTGTCAACATTAGCTACACACTTTAGTTTGAATGAATTAATATTCAGCATTATTCAAATAACTGGTACTGTGATTTGTTTTTAGTGAGCAGGTTTCAAGTCTTTATTTTTATATTTAATATTTAAAATATAATATTTCATTTAGCTTTCTAAATATATTTAATTTTTTTTATTAATTTTAATGAGTGAGATTGTCATCTTGGGGAGAGTGATTACAAAGCACACAAAACACAGTGGATGCAGAAAAAAAAACAAGTTGAATAAAACAACCCAGACGTAGAAAAATGTTTTCTCCTTCACAACAAGCACATCTTAGTGAAATCCTTCGCACATTTTGGTTTTTGTCACTTCCACTGCTGTTCTGTCACGTTAACGTCTCCCCCGAATCACTTTTGTTGTCTTGTGTCAGCTTCTGTTTATTTGTTGTTGTTTTTGTTGTGTGTTTTAGCGGCTTTTTTTTTTTTTCCTTTTTCTTAGATTTCAGTACGTTTGACCTCTTGGGGCCACCGTAGGATTCAGTCTTCCAAAAATCAAGTTGGGACATGGGAATTAAGCTATAAGGTTATTTTTCCTGGTGGGCATATAAATGCAAAGAGGTCACTAGGAACAAGAAAGGACTTTAACAGTATTTCATAAAAGGATGTTTCTAGAAAATTATCACAGTTACTTGAAATGTTTTGTAAATAATATGTAGTGCAGTATATGTGCAAAACTTCCAGGACAGATATAGATGCAAAGGACACAATCAATATTGCATGTTTTATGGAATTGTATTTCGGCTAGATAGAGAACTGGGAAACCCACTAAATTATGCAACAGACCCATTTGTAAGAGCAGCTCGTGTGTGTATGTGTGTATTAGAGACTGGTGAATTTATCTTGGCAGAATCTAACTTCATAAATTCTGCCAAAAATGTGTTGTTGGTTTTTTTTTTTAATTTCCAGTTTCTGACTCTTGCAGAGTTGCAGTTTGTCCTTGGCTAACGCAAAAATATCAAACAAGTTCAACAAAATAAATACTTTTTGTAGAAACTGTGGAAAAGCATTGTACCATTTTTTTTTATAAACTGCATAAAGCAAATATAAAGATCAGGTTGCTAATCTGTAGACTAACAGCAGCAATGAGTATCTATGATAATGGTAAATAAGATGGAAGTGAACTGCTTCGATAAAGACATATTTTAAGATAAAGCAAAAGAAAACAAGTGCTTTAACTCTGAGGATTATGTCCTCAACTACCTGCTTTGTGAGCAAGGTGGTGAAATGTGTGCAGTTTACTGTAGATTTTTTTCTTGTTTTCCCATCTTTAAAGCAAACTGAAATAAACTAGTCTCTTGTAGGAGACAGAAGGCTTTTGGTATGCAGTCTGCCATGACCCTCTGCTGTTCAGTGTCTGATAGCGTATCGAGTTTTTTTGGTCTGCGTCACTGGCCCACCAACCTCGGCGAATGCTCTGATGATGCAGAGATTACAGCAGAGATAGGGAGAGACAGACAGACACGGACGGATGGAGAGAAGAAAAGAAGGTCGTGTCATTTGAGAACCCGATGAATCTGTGTGTGCAGTTGTGCCTTAAATTGATGGTGTCAAATGTGGGTCCTTCAGATTTTTGTTTAATTCTGTCTTCAGAGGTGGACTATTGTCCCCCCTCTTTATGTGGGCCTGTTGCAGTCGTGTACTGAAACCCTACCGCCACCATCACACTCCCCCCTTGCCCCTATTATGTCCCACTACACCCTCCCCACTCTTGGACTACCCTCACTCCCCCTTCCCCATGAGTGCTCTCAGAGCCATTATCATAATGCCATGCATCAATAATGCAAGTCAATACATTAATAACACTAGGCTGTAGCATGGAGAGAAGAGCTGGGGGAGTGGGGGTTGGTTATGGTGCTGGAGGGAGGGGGAGTACTGACGGCCTCTTCGTGGTTCGGCGTATCATAACTTTCACTACTTGTCTAAAAACTGAATCCTTCGCTTTGTTTTCAACACCCATAAAAGGACTCCTGACTTTATCCTCTACGGCTCCGAATGTGTGTTAGTCTGTGTGAGTGTGTGGGAATTTTCCTGGACATGTTTGTACGTGAGTGTGTGTGAACCATTTACTGAGAAGTTTGCCTTGTTTCTATTCCACTTCCACGTACAGCTGTACTTGTTCTGTTTCATCTCCACTTATCTGCTCATTCAGCCAAACTCCTCAAGGGCTTTGGCTAGCTATCTTTTTTAGCACTTCTGCCAGGATCCTGTTAACTATCTGCACTAAATGAAGTCTAGGAAGTCTGTGTCCTATAAACAGATTGGTGTGCAATCTGATTCTATTAAAAGTAGGCAATATGCCTGAACCAGCACATGGAAGGACATATGGTGGGTGGAAGGAAATGCGATGCTTTTGTTTTGAGACTCTCAGAGAAAGCAAAACTGTAACATATTATGGTTCCTCATGTAAGAGTTGAGCGGCACACAGGACATCATACCAATTCAATTAAATTCAATTTAAATTTAAATTCAATTTTACTTATTTGGAACCAAATCACAACAACTGTTGCCTTAAGGTCTTTATTATTATTATTATTATTACTTTTCCCCATGGTGCGTTTGCATTTCGGCTAAGTTTTAATCAAACAAAAGTAAACATGTTGTGTAATATGCCACCTTTTGTCATTCACCTAACGTTATACTTACCTTATTTTAAGACACATGTTTTTATTATGTCCCAATATGTAAACCCTTAGAGTTCAACGAGGGCATGCTTTCTTTTGATTATAACTGTAATTCTTTTGTAGTAAGCCTGAATAAAAAAAACATTAATTATTAACAGTAAACTGGAAACAGCTTCCAGCGTGTGGTTCACATGTTCTGATAAGTAAAATGTCACACATCTCCTTCTTAGTGTCAAGGTTGTTCCTACACCGTGACTCAAAAGCACATGAACAAAACCAAAACTGAAACATGGGACCATCCAAGGAGCATGTGAATGCACAAAAACTTCCCCCAGTCTAATAATACAGCACGGCCTGCGCTGTGATATGACTTGGATGCCATCATGGGGAAACATCACAGCGATGATAAATGACATATTTTTACAAAAAGAAACTTGTCTAAAATGTGTCCGGCCTTTGGAAAAGACACTAACACTGATTCATGTTAATCTCACGAAGTAATTAATCAAACAAACTAACAAGAGACAGTCTTTTTATTTTGTTTTGTAGCCTTTGCAACTAAATTTGTGGTTCTGAAGCAAGTGAAAGAAAAAGAAATAAGCCACCAGCCAAGCTTTTATGCATATTACAAGACACTGTTCAGGCTGGCTTGTTAAAGCATTGATTTGATAAGCGCGCTGTAAATGGGCTGAA
This sequence comes from Simochromis diagramma, assembly GCF_900408965.1. Lineage (NCBI taxonomy): Eukaryota > Metazoa > Chordata > Actinopteri > Cichliformes > Cichlidae > Simochromis > Simochromis diagramma. Next base: position 199,173 of record NW_024386972.1, read on the forward strand.
TACAGAAACTTCAGCTTCATATCTATGCGTGTGTTTTTACAACATCATTATAATGTTATCTCATGAACAGATATCTGCTTGGCATTTCTCTGTTTATGAGCTCGAGCAGATCTTGTCACCATCTGTTTGTTCACGCCTGAGCTGAACCAGCGCTATAAGACTGATAATTATTATCCTTTGGGACATTTCAAATAACTATAATTTTAAGCAGACAACAGAAGCTTTTTTTAAAAGAAAAAATAGAAATAGAACAGAAGACAGTTTATGACAAGAAGTCTAGAACTAAACACTTTTATGCACAAAAGCAACATATCATTAAGTTGTCAACTAACTCTTCTAAACACTGAAAAACACATACACCTTTCAAAGAAGACCCGCAATCCTAAATAAATAAATAATCTACATCCACGTTCTCACGACTTCTCTCATGACCTGAAGTCTGAATCATTTTGTGAGTGTGGGTTTCCTTGGCTCGTGGGTTACCATCCTCCGCTGGCTCAGGGAGGTTTGCAGCTACTTCCTGGCCTGGTTGCAGGATGGTTAGGGAATTCATGCAAGAAAAACTGGCTGTAGACCAAATGTGTCCTCTGTAGCTCCGAGATGACCTCAGATTCTAAATTTCCCAAAACATTTCATGCTGTTGAATTTTCCCTGTGCCAAAATGTGGAGCTGTACCACACTGAGAAGACTTTAAATACCTTTTTGAGCTCTGCAGTCACCATTCATGCTTACCAAATCTACTGTGACATAACAGCTTGTCTAATGCACTACACATCTTCCAACAGAGTTTTTTTTTCTCTGACAGAATTTGGAGCTGTTCCCGCTCTTGAATCCTCTCAACATCACTGTCCTCAGAAAGCCTTTCAGCCCAACAAAGCCTCTCTCCCTACATGGTAAAGGCCGTGAGGAGGGCAGAATACTGGAGAACAATTATGTCTGGCATCCAGTTTACTTCCAAACATCCAAAAAAGTTTAATGCTTTAAATTAAATGTAAAAACATTAAGAAGTCTGTTACTTTCTGGCATACAACACTGTGGTTTCATAAGAGTGATAATCTAATTTCATCCACACTAATGTTGAGAGCTGTTTTGCTGGGTAATCTAGCTGGGAGCTGTTTTTAGGTGCACTTACATGATTCAAGGGATGCTATTGTCAAATCAAAGGCTAGCTGGACAGCCCTGAAATTCAAGAACTCAGAGCATGAATCGTAATGACCCATGAAGTCCTGTGACTTCAATAAAAAACATCATGCTTCAGAAACACTGTGTCTTAATAGCTCTGATGATGGCCTGATTATGTGGCGGGTCCATTTTTTCTCATAAAAAAATGGACAAATAAACAAATCAAGAGTGTGATGTGGAAATGTTAGCCAGATTTAAACCTGGATTTTTTTGTATTGACCAGCAGGGGGGCTTACTAGGCTGTAAAAACAAGACAAATCATAGCAGTACTCAACCCAACTCCTTACTGCTTACGACATCTGTAAACACTTTGCTAATGAGTTTATGGTCTCAATCCTTAGTTTAAAGTCAATGGGAATGTAGCATGATGTTCATTTAGTAACTTATGGTCCCATTTAGTTTAAAATAGACAAAATAATCAACCTTCATATGTGCCTACTGGTTTCAAAAAGCTGAGATGTCAACGACACAAATACTCAAGCCAAGTCCACAAACCAGTGGGCAGAGTCATAGCTCCGTCCATCTTTTGTATACAGTCTATGGGTAAACATAGTAGTAGAGACTGTCATGTATATGTCCTGTAGAATCATATTTATTATGTTTAAGGATGAACTGATTTAAACATAAATTTAATGTAAAAAACAACAATGCTGGAGAGCTTTTGCTATCATAAAACACAAAAAAATAGAATTACATTTACATTTTAAAACAGGAAAAAATAAATAAGCTTTAAAAACCTGCTAAAACTAAAATATGACACATGCTATACTACTATGAAACAACAAAGATTAACTCACCATAGCTGCTGATATCCTAATAACAAAATCTAGCTTTGCAAAAACTACAGAAGGCTGTTGTTGAGCCCAAAATTATTCACTGTCTTACAGTTTGGCGGAAGGATTTTGGATTTTAAATCAAACTTTGAAGGAAATTTGCATTTGATTTACAATCCTCCATAAACTGCTGTTGGAAGCATGTGTTTTCTCCAGGGACACAGCGGAAAGCTCGAACAAGTAGGAAGAAGACAGAGGGTGAATTTCAGGGCATCAGTTTATCATCTTCTTCTGTCAGATGAAACACTGATGATCAGAACCAAAGACTACACGGCGTGCTCGTGGAGCTCTGCTCTGAGGCATGTAACCAGCACAGCTAGCTCATTCATTAATGTTTGAGTGCATGCGTCCGGGGGTTTTTTCTGTGTATTTGCATCAGAAACCCCTGAATCTACGAGTGTCCGTGTTCTCGTGACATTTAGACAGCTGTTTGTGTGATACTCACTATCGAGGCACGGCTCACAGACGGTCTGTTGGGCCCCACAGGGTTGGACGACACCCTCGCCGGGCTGACACTGCTTGCAGCATTCGCCACTGTGTGTATACTGGTTTGATGGACATGCTCCCTTATTGGCCAGGGTCCCAACCTGCAGAATGACAGCAACTCCATTAACAGCAGCAAATTGAAGATTGTCAGTAAAACACACACAAAAATAATTTTACAGATAAAGTTTAATGTTTTGTCTCAAGCGAAGCAGTGTTTCATATTGTGCAACAAGCGCACTTCATATAAACTCAGTCTCACACCGCTGGCTGAAAAGGCCATCATGCTGGAAAGAAGCCCCAGTATTTCACAAGAAAGAGCATTAGAAAGAAAGGAAAAATAAACAACGCTCTAGAAAACGGAAATCTTTCTTACTGTCTGGCATCTGCTTAGGTTTATTTTGGAAGGACTAAACTAGTTTAGTCACGGGGCCAGTGAGGACCCCGAAGGAAAGTGGGAAGAAAAATCAGAACAGTTGTGAGATGATTAATGGCAAAGCCTCACAAAACCGTCCACTTTCCACAGTCCCTTTTTCTGTTTTCTCTGCTTTTGTGCAATACTACGTTTTCTTTTCCTTGTCTGGCTTCAAATAAAAATAAATTGTAGAAACAAATAATTCTCTGGTTAAACTGCTTACATTTTTTGACACACGGGATCTGTAACTCGAGGTCACAATGAGGTCCTGCTTTGTTTTTTTTTAAACGGTCACATGGAAGTTTAAGAAGCGAAGGCATTTATAAAGTGCGAGCACACAAAATAACTCATCCTCACAAAGATAAAGCTGGTCTTATCTACATTCTTCCGACAATAACCTGTTGAGTGCGTTATCAAAGCTGCTGAGGCATAAATAAATGCATGACACTCAGGCTTGAGCCGGGACGTGTCTCTACATCTTACTACAACTCTTAAGACCTATGAGTGTGCATGGCCTTTGACATTATATCTAATAGCTAAATCTTTGCTTTCTTCTGCACACCTTAATCTCTAAAGCAAACAAGACAAAGTTACATACTAACAAAGCTTTATGTTTTCCTTTTCCGCATATACATGATGATTTTTAAGCTGATATATATGAAATCAGGACTGTCTGCTGTAAGCCAGTGTATGTCTAATGAGTTATCCCATTATTCATAGATGAAGGGTGTAAAGAAAATTGTGTCTCAGCCTTGTTAGACCACATTAAAACAATTTTTAAGGCACTTTTTTGTTTTTATTACTAAATGTAAGTCAGATACAGCAAATATACTTAGAGAGGACGGATGTGGGTATGTTGATGGGGGCATTTTTGCGAAGGAGGTACAATCGCCTGACAGGCGTCAGGGTTCAGGTGTGTGTGGAATGTTACTGACGAGAGAAAGGAGCTCCAAGAAACATCAAATGTCCCCTCGAGCACCTCCACTGAGTCAGCTGGCAGATAATGTCCATGAGTGTGTGGATGGGTGTGAGCATGTACGCTTTCCTTTGGACCTACACAAACACATACTCGCTGTTGCTCTCAACGGTGTCACGGTTCATCGAACTTCAAGTCTTTGGTATTTAATTTTTCATCCTCTAAATGTTCAAGAATGTTTTCAGCCTCATGCAGGAACTTTTTATTTGAAATGTTCCATTAAAAAAATGCCTGGTTAGTTTGATTCATCTATTATTTTCATGAAAGTGCACAAACTCTGGGAAACAAAGACAGTTTATGTTCATCGAGTGAAGCTCCTAATTCTCCTCTGACTGTTGTAACACCAAATTCTCTCTGTGTGACCTGCAACACTTTCTCCATGCGGTGATTTAAGCCTCCAAAATGTTTCACTTTGTAGCTTCCTCACAACTTCAAAGCCCTTGCTCTCTTCCTCACCGCAGCTCACGCTCTACCTCACGCTCACCTTTCCCATCTGCACACGCTCATCACGCTACAGTAGCTGCTTCCCCTGAGCTGCCCGCTTCGTGTACTCCACACACACCCAACCAAACATTCACATTCGTGCAAACACATTTACAAACCTTACATGTGAACAAACCTGTTCCAAAAGTCAAACTGACACCTTTGAAATGACTCCAAGTTCCAGCATTTTGACAACTGCGTCTTTTTTTGTTGTTGTAGTTTTATTTTACCCTATTCTAGCTCCAGGTGAGGGTGTGCAGCACCAAGACGCCTCAAAGATGAATAACCGAGGTTAAAGTGCATCAGTAATGTCTGCTGGGCTGTGCAAACAGAAGAATTAGAGGGCAATGCGATTTTCAGCATACGGCTTGAGCAATAGAAAAAAGAAAAAGGATGCAGAGCACTGAGCAAGTTGCAGCTCGACTTGCACGTTTCCTGCTTTTTAGATGGAAATTTGTGGGCTGCATGCTTCAACTTTTGTCAGCCAATTTCCCTGAAGCAAAATCAAGAAGTAAGAAGAACACGCGCGCGCACGCACACACACACACACACACACACACAAATGAATGCACAGAAGCATCTGGACACACCACTTTCAATGCTCCAACCAATCTTACTAATGCAACAGTCAATTTTAAGTTGGAGGCACTTAACCTCTGGACCTCTGCTGTCAGCGCTTGTTAAGCCATTAGAGTTCCACTAAACCAGCCTTCCAATAAACTGGGCTTAATTTTAATCCAGACGTGGACCCTAAACTGCTGTTGGCCCACTGGGTGCCAGTTACACGACAACCCCGTGCCTTCGCAAACAAAGCTGAATCATCACTTCATGGAGCGAGAGGCAAAGGGAGAGAAACAGACAAGAAGCGAGCCAAGTGAGCATGTAAGGGGGAAAGGAGGAGAGGAAAAGTGAGGGGGCTGGGAGTGGGTAGGAGGGTGGTTCAGACTCTATCAATATTACATGTGCTGAGCCAGCAGAGGATGTATACCCATCAGTGGGAGCAGCTGTCACGTATCAGTGATGCAGCCGGCTCCAAAAACCAAGACATTGACGAGCTCACGGCACAGGTTGACCGTGTCCATGTAACGGACAGTTTGGCATAGTTTTCATGAATCCTCATAAGGTGGTGGATTTTCCTTCCCTCTCCCACATGTTCATGCTTTCCCCCTGTCTCCCTCCCTCTATGTTTACTTCCATCTCCTGCATCTGCTTGTTTTTGCCTCTGTGTAGCTTCATCTTCCAGGCCTTCGCAGTGGTGAGAATCTATGCATCGCCTAGAAATCGCCCTACAAATCATGCTTAATGTTTAACTTCCTGTATGCCCATTATCACAAGTTTGCCTCACAAACTCAGTAAATCGAGGAATTCACCAAAGTTAAACCAAACCCGGGCTTTACTGGTGATCTCCTCCACAGAGCCCACTGTTACATTGTTATTGTCCTCCTGTCTGTGGAGCCACATGTAACTGAGAAGGGTGGAACTACAGATCCACAACTGAGGCTATAGAGTATCAACCTGAATGGCTCCTGCATACATCCATTCTTGCTTCACAATGTCAAGCCAGGGCTGCGGGTGGGACAGGTGCAGAGACGCGAAGGTGGGCACCACAAATACCAGTATCATCTAACATGACTGGGACTTTAAATCACAGAGAGAAAAGTAAAGATTTTCAGGAAAGTTTTCTCTCAAAAGGTGAAGGGCGTGACAGGCTGGACGGGAAGAAATATATTAATAAAAAGAAAATAAAACACGTGAAAGAGAGAAAACTTCCCCCACACACTCGCACCAGCTTTTAACCACCTTCTAATGGGACCATGTTGATGCGCAACTGGCATGCTTTTTGCGCACGATGTGACAGGGAAAAATGTAACCAGGTGAAGTTGACGGCAAATATTTAACACCCACGATGATTATGTCAGAGAGTACTCACCGCTCCAAGCAACACTGCTACGAACACGCAATACATTCTGTGTCTTGTTTGCATCTTTCCAGGGAGGTCAGCCGTCGGATGCAGGGCAGAGTGATGCAGTCTTTAGTCTGCACTGAACTCGGTTGTCATTATTGTGTGTCTTTGCAAATCTTTTGGATTCTGCTGTTAGAGTAGGAGGAAATAAATAAGAAACTGTCCGAGTAAGTGAGCTGTGTCAGGTGTGAAACCCGCAGCGGGAAGTCACTAAGTCCGTGAGCCCTAGTTGCAGATGTGATCCACTCGCTGAGATTGACCCATCGGATTCACGCCTGCGTGCGCTTCTTTCCTCCTACAGCGTTTCATCTGGCAGAAGCGCTCAGCGGCTTAAGGGAAGGGCCCGTCTCCCTCTCCACGCCCACAATGTGCGCGCGCGCACTCACACACACACACACACACACACACACACACACACACACACACACACGAAATAGCTCTTTCTTTCTCTTTTTTAAATGGTTAAATTACGTGGTAGTTGCTGTTGAGTCGAACAAACCAAGTGTTTAAATAACCAGACTGCCTCCCGTCTAAATGAGCCTCCTTTGAAAAACTTCTGAAAGGAAGACATCCGTCAGACTGAAAACAGAAGTCCCTTCAGTCACACGGATGTACACTCACGGATGTCTGCAGCAACATCCACGCTGATGATGCACAACCAAAAACAACCAACCAACAAACATACAAATAAAAAGTTAACTTTAATGAGAGTCGTCTGTCCCAGAGGTGTCGAACGGGCGGGGGGCGCAAATGAGCCCAGCAAAAAGTCCAATCCGGCCCAGTGCACAGCCTTGGATCAAGAGACGGTGGGCATAAGTTTCTGGACTTTTTAACTAGTGTTTTACAGCTGCCGAGATATATATATATATTACAACAGAGTAATACATCAGCAATTAACAGAAACCTTTTTTCACTACTGTAGAAATTTCTGTTGTTTTTTTGTTTTGTTTTGTTTATTTATTTATTTTATTTTTGTTTACAGTCAGTGCACAGTGTATTTTTTAAATGAGGCATTGTCTGCAAACTAACAAGAACTTTCTGTTTTCTAATTACAGGACAGTCTAGGCAATGAGCTACCAGAACCGTTTCTGCAATGTAACACATTTATTTCTTACAATTTATGCCAAAAGAGTTACAATGGCACATTACGGGTCAAGCCCAATTATGATCAACGTGGGCTGAATGTGGCGCACGATGCACAGTGAGTCTGACTCTATCACATCACATGAAAATCACTTCTTTTTTTTTTATGTGACCTATTTAAAACTCATATTAAATTATTTATCATCTGGAGAGAAGTGGAATGAGAGGATTGCTCTTCTCAGAAACACTGCTGCCTTTATGCATAAGAGGTGATGTACTGCTGGAGACACCTGAGGCAAAAAAAAAATGATGGATTCAAATCGTGACAATACTTGTTTAAAGCGCTGTAGCAGCAGAACAGGCTTCAGTAATGGCAGAGATGTTTATGAGTTCTGTAAGTAGATGTTTGTGCAATATCCTCACTTACTTCAAATCCCCTGAAGCAAAATAAATTATATTGTAGCTTTCTTTTTTAATTGGGTTCACTTGACTCAACATTTGACAAGTTAAAAGGCATTGAAGTATACTTGTGACTCATCCAGTATGGTTCCCAGAATTGTAATAAAGCTCATTAGGGAGCATAATTGAGATTATTCATTTAAGAGTAAGTAGTTTAGCTCTCACACTCCTTTTGGCGAAACTCTTTTTTAAAAATTTTTTAATGCAAACAGCTCATTAATAAATAATAAAAGTTGAAGTACTGGTCTCACTAATCTCCCAGTGTAGGTATTGATCACGGTAAAGGCCATATTCATCAACATGAACTCTTTGACTTCACAGTTGGAAAATATTATGTAATGATGATGCAATGCGTGCAGATCTGTTCTTGTACTGACTTTAATATCCATGTTAAAAGTTATTATGAAAATATAAAAGTCTAATCCGCCAATCACATGGCAGCAGCCCAAAGCATCTAAGCACGAAGACATGGTCAGACACGACCTGCTAAAGTTAAAGCTGAGCACCAGAATGAGGAAGAAAGGGGATTTAAGTGACTTTGGTTGTTGGTGCCAGTCAGAGCGGCCTGAATATTTCTGTTGATTTACTGAGATTTTCCCACAACACGATCTCTAAGGTTTACAGAGGGTGGTCTGAAAAAGAAAAAATATCCAGCAAGCAACGGTACTCCAGGTGAAAATGCCTTTTTGATGCCAGAAGTCAGAGAATAACGGCCAGACTGCATTGAGGTCATAAAACGGCAAAAACAACTCAAACAACTACTCGTTACAACCAAGGTATGCAGACGAGCATCTCTGAATGCACAACACATTGAAGTAGATGGACTACAACAGCAGAAGACCACACTGGGTGTCTCTCCTATCAGCTGCGTCAGCATTCAGTCGGTAGGCATGGATCCATCCTGTCCCGAACAGTTCAGGCTGCTCGTGGTGATTTAAGTGTCTGGGGATTTTTTCTTGGCACTCTTTGGACCCCTGTTGTTTGATCAGCACAGCCGACCTAAATATTGTTGCTGATCATGTCCATCACTTAATGACCACAGTGTACGGATCATCTAATGGCTCCTTCCAGCAGGTCACCAGATCTCAGTCCAATAGAGCACCTCTGGGATGTACCGGAATGAGAGTCACAGCTGACAAATCTGCAGCAACTGTGTGATGCTGACATGTTAGTATGGACAAAAATCTCGGAGGAATATTTCCAGCACCTTGTTGAATCTATGCCATGATGAACATAAAAGGCAAACCAGAAAGTACACCTGAGAAACTTAAACTCCTAGTTTTGAATATGTTTAAGAAATGGGAGTGATGGTTTCATCTTACATATCAATTGAAAGTGACTGTGATTTATATAGAACAGGAGGGCAGTGGGGACATGAGGGGCTGGGGGGGGGGGGGGGGGGGGAGGAAGCTGGTTTGCTCTGAGAGATAAATAATGCATGAATGCAAAGACAGGGAGAAAAGAGGGAGAGAGAAACAGTGAAACACACAAAGAGAAAGAAAGAAAATCCACGATGAAGGCCAAAGTAGCTAGATCAAATTTACAGCATGCTCTCTGTAGTTTGTGAAGACAATCAGAACTTGTTCCACCCAAAAAAATCAAACACAGAAATAGTTTCTTTGTGCTAACATGAAGTCCACTTATATCAGCTGCACTCAGAGGAAGAATGCCTCAACCACCCACTTTAATAGGAGATTAAACCCTTCTGTTGGCTATTTAAAGGGGGCTTAGCCCACCGGTACCACATTTAATAAGGGGATTTATGAGTGATATAAATTATTAAACAGAAAAGGAACAAAAATATTGAAAGACATGTTAAAAAAAGATGTTGTAAAATGCTTGATGATTTCAAAGACAATCAACGTGGAAAAAAGATGAAAAAATAGAAGCTGTGCTGAGTTCATTTATGATCATTTTAATTGTGTTGCTGTTACATTTTTGATTATTCTTTATACCGCCTGTTTTGTTCTGAAAGGTTCACTTACATTGTGGGTCCGTGTTTGTTTTCTATGCAGTTTTTCATTGATTTCTTTACTTCTCAGCTTAGTTTTACACGTGTTCAGTTAGTTCACAGTTCCCTCCTTACCTCCTCCTTTCTTTGCTTTAGTTTCTTTCTTTTTTTTCATCTAATTTTTTGGGTGTTCTGGTTCTTTTTCTGGTTTTGGACCACCAGCTGCCAGCTCTTGTACATTTGGGCCTCGTTTTGCATCCAACGAGTAATCATCCATGTTTTTTTAATACTTCTTGCCCAGTACACGTCTTTTTCATTTTTGCAGAAATGTACATCATAATGAGTTAGAGGGAACTGTAACCAGTCAAGTTAAAATTTGGTTGTCTGTGTTATTTTTGGTGTAAAAAAAGAGAAGTGTAAAAAAAAATAGAGGATTATGAAATGTGCTTGTGTGGGGGGAAAAAAAGAAAAAGAAAAGAAAATGTTTTCAGTTTGTGACATGAACAGAGACAAAGATCTAGATTCAGATACACAACGATGCACAGTTTTTCTGCAGGGCCAGGAACAGAATGCTTTTTTTGGAACCTGAGACGGGACAGCAAATGTCTCCTGGACCACCTGTCCAGGACACCCGTGCATCTTCCTCCAGCTCCCAAACACACGCTAACTAACTACACAGTCGCTGTTTTTCTCCACCAGCACCACCTGAGAAGAGGAGAGCACCTGTCATTCCTACATTAGCAGCAGCACAGAAGTACAAACATCCTGGAGATGAGCTCCACAGTCTGGTTGCAAGCTTTCCTTCTAATGTACTGTAATAGCTGGAGAGGCATCATATGACGAGCCAAGCAAGCCCTCGAATTACTCTGAGAGCACTCACACCAATATGGGAGTGATATCAAGTTGTGTTTTGTGAGGAGACCTTCAGAGCACTGCAGTACTTCCCTGTTACATCATGCTTTTCAGTCTAAATCAACAAAACACCATCATCATGTGAAGCATGAATTGAGCCCGTGCAGATACTCTTAATTTCATTGTGTGCCTTCTGTGGGGATCAAATGATTAAACTTGTGTTAAAGTGGATCTTTTTAGGGAGCCCAGATGGCAACAAACCCAGCTTCTTCCCACGAGACTCCCTCATCTGCACAGTATTGATCTGATCTGGGTACTCTGCTCTGTCTTGATTGTACACCCTCAATCAAGCCCCTGTTCACTAGCTGCCACATCTCATAGAAAAAAAGTCAATAAACATCTCCACACCACACTCCTCGTGTAAAAAATAACCAAAACACGCATGTTTTTTTTCTTTTTAACATTTCCAGCCTGCTTACTTCCTTCATTAGACATTCATCTGAAAACTATTATGATTAAATATGTCTTATCACGAGGTTTACCCACATTGCTACAACATCCACAGTGAATGAAGTTCATTCATTGTGAATTTTTGAACCAAAACAAGTATTCAAGCAGGAATTCCACCTTGTCAGTGACACATTAAAGGTATACATACATCTATGTCAAAATTTTGTCCATGCGTGTGCTCTGATGGCCACAGTTCAGTCTGGCACAATGTCTGTGCATTTACATTTTTGTAAAACGTGTTTGCTCACCCCCATTAATAAGAGCATTATTCGCTTCCCTACTGATGCACTGAAGAGAGCAGGCGATGTGGGGACTTTTGGGGGGTTGAATTGGCCTTTGTATTGATCGGGTTTGCACAGAGCTGAGCCTCGGGCTGATGACTGTCAGTGCAGTCCATTATGCATTCAGATATGAATTGAATGATGTGCTCATAGACGCAAAAGTAAACCTGCTCTCTACAGACATCAAAGTTTAAAAAACAAAACAAACAAAAAAAAAAAACGCTTTCAGAGCCTTTTTGGATAAGGATCACAAAGTATTTCACAACAACAGTCAGAAGTAATAAACATAAAATCAAAACATAGTAATATCTACTGGTTAAAAGCAATCCATAAGAGTAAGTCTTGAGCTGCTGTACATTCTATAAGCAAAGGTATTAGACAACAGGGGCAGTTACAGTGTCACGTTATTCCTGAAAGTGATGCAACAGCACAAGTACGACTTGAATTTAACCTGAAACATAAAAACAGCCTTTTTATGCAGCCGGTAAAGGGTTCTGCAACCACATGCATGTTCTGCATTCCCGTACCAGACCTCACACTATTCACAGCTCCGTATGTCGGCTGTTCCTCCTTTTCTGGCTCGTCACGAGTGGCTTACACAGATGGCAAACACCAAAAATAGAGGTGGTTTTAGGTTAAATCAGATTATGGCTGGATTATAACAACGCTAGTTAAAGTTTAGAGTTAGTATTTCTGCATGATTGAAGAACAGACGTGCTATAAATTATAATCACATACCTTCAGTTCAGATTAGAGACTAACTGCCTTTTTATTTGAACTTTTAAGGGAAGCCATCCTGAACTCGTCTGTGAGCTTGTAAAGCAAAGACTAAAATCAGCAAGCAAGAGCTCTCTGAGCTCTTTGACTGTGTGAATGTTGCTTTGTGAGAGTGTTCCTACTTCAAGAGGTTTTCAGGTTTCTGGTTGCGACTAACATTATTGGTAAATTCAAATTTGAATTGCTAAGATTTAAATGCTTATGAACAGCCATCCAGTACAGTTTAACACTCATAAAAAGATTATTATTAGCTACAAAACAGTGTTTGTTAGAGCAGAGCTGGAAGGCATTACACTAGAGTACAAAATAACATAACGCTGTAAAAACGAATCACTTGTGTGTATAGAACTTTTATGTTATTAGTAACTGAGTTATGAATTATGAATGCCTTGTGTATTTATGCTCTCCTTATGTCTAGGACCACTACCTGAGCCTGATATGATGGCATCTGGAGCCAGATTAAGCCAGGTTCAGCCCTGGCGTCTCATCGTGGTTGTGTTAGATGGGTTGTCTGAGATGGAATCGGCCTGTCCAAAGTAGCTCACCCACCCATAAAGTCCTGTGACCTCCTCCTCCACCACTTCCTTCAATGCAACACAGTTTTTCTAAGCTCCACTTTGGCCCAAACTTCCATCAGCTTAAGAATCTCCAGAGCCTGCAATTATCGCCACAAATGTTCTGAGAGGTTGAGAATGGAATGAGGCAGCAGTCTGTAGTTATGTCCAGTGTGGGCATAACTACACTAACCAATTTTGATTGCTCCACAAAGCAAACTGCAGCCATGAAGCGCGGTGGGCTTGTGGTGTCTGACATAAAGACTGTGACAAACTGATGTGGGTTAATGTGCTGCTCGTACGATTCATAGATTCTTGGGGCCACTCTAGATGTACGGGTCAACTAAATTTGGACTTGTTGAGGTAAAGAGCAGCATCAAAATATGTTGTTTCCAAGGGGGTTCACCTCAAGGTGACAGGTTCAGATACAGGACTGCATACTGATATACAGATTTAACTGTGGAAAGTGTGGCATGAGGACACATTCATTGCTGAAATGAAGAATAAGTTACATGGATTTGTATCTTGCTATGCTTTTATACATGTTTTATTTATCTGTTTATCAGTTTTTAACTTTTTCAGGTGCTTTTAGGTGATATTTCCAGAAATACAATTTACTGTTGGTTAACTGTGAATCAGTTGCTGTTAAAAATTTGGATATTATTTAATTGTTTGATATAAATACTAAAATGAGTAAACAGCTTCAAAATGAACCACAGGATGAAATACAGTGGGATGCAAAAGTTTGGGCAACCTTGTTAATAGTCATTATTTTCCTGTATAAATCGTTGGTTGTTACAATAAAAAAAATGTCAGTTAAATATATCATATAGGAGACACATACAGTTATATTTGAGAAGTGAAATGAAGTTTATTGGATTTACAGAAAGTGTGCAATAATTGTTTAAACAAAATCAGGCAGCTGCATAAATTTGAGCACCACAAAAAAAGAAATGAAATCAATATTTAGTAGATCCGCCTTTTGCAGAAATTACAGCCTCTAAATGTTTCCTGTAGGTTCCAATGAGAGTCTGGATTGTGGTTGAAGGTATTTTGGACCATTGCTCTTTACAAAACATCTCTAGTTCATTCAGGTTTGATGGCTTCCGGACATGGACAGCTCTCTTTAACTCACACCACAGATTTTCAATAATATTCAGGTCTGGGGACTGAGATGGCCGTTCCAGAACGTTGTACTTGTTCCTCTGCATGAATGCCTTAGTGGATTTTGAGCAGTGTTTCGGGTCGTTGTCTTGTTGAAAGATCCGGCCCCAGCGCAGCTTCAGCTTTGTCACTGATTCCTGGACATTGGTCTCCAGAATCTGCTGATACTGAGTGGAATCCATGTGTCCCTCAACTTTGACAAGATTCCCAGTCCCTGCACTGGCCACAGAGCCCCACAGCATGACGGAACCAGCACCATATTTTACTGTAGGTAGCAGGTGTTTTTCTTGGAATGCTGTGCTCTTTTTCCTCCATGCATAACGCCCCTTGTTATGCCCAAATAGCTCAATTTTAGTGTCATCAGTCCACAGCACTTTATTCCAGAATGAAGCTGGCTTGTCCAAATGTGCTTTAGCAAACCTCAAGCGGCTCTGTTTGTGCTGTGGGCAGAGAAAAGGCTTCCTCTGCATCACTCTCGCATACAGCATCTCCTTGTGTAAAGTGCACCGAATGCTTGAACAATGCACAGTGACTCCATCTGCTGCAAGATGATGTTGTAGGTCTTTGGTGCTGGTCTGTGGGTTGACTCTGACTGTTCTCACCATTCGTCGCTTCTGTCTATCCGAGATTTTTCTTGGTCTGCCACTTCGAGCCTTAACTTGAACTGAGCCTGTGGTCTTCCATTTTCTCAATATGATCCTAACTGTGGAAACAGACAGCTTAAATCTCTGAGACAGCTTTCTGTATCCTTCCCCTAAACCATGATGGTGAACAATCTTTGTCTTCAGGTCATTTGAGAGTTGTTTTGAGACCCCCGTGTTGCTACTCTTCAGAGAAAATTAAAAGAGGAGGGAAACTTACAATTGACCCCCTTAAATACTCTTTCTTATTATTGGATTCACCTGTGTATGTAGGTCAGGGGTCACTGAGCTTACCAAGGCAAGTTGAGTTCCAATAATTAGTTCTAAAGGTTTTGGAATCAATAAAATGACAACAGTACACAAATTTATGCAGCTGCCTGATTTTGTTTAAACAATTATTGCACACTTTCTGTAAATCCAATAAACTTCATTTCACTTCTCAAATATCACTGTGTGTGTGTGTCTCCTATATGATATATTTAACTGACATTTTTTATTGTAACAACCAACGATTTATACAGGAAAATAATGACTATTAAAAAGGTTGCCCAAACTTTTGATCCCACTGTAAAAGGGCAAAGAGTTGGATCCACAATTGTTTTGCTAATCAAATCCTTGAAGTCAAATGAGTTCTTGAAGTGAAATGTTCAAGGAGAAAAATGTGGGATTCAATATAATATTCATATAATATATAACAATTGCAAATAGGGCTCAGGAAGTCTTTGGATTTGATGTTTACAGAACCCTGACTTATTTACATAACATTCATTAATTCATAAAAAAAAAAAAAGGATCTGATTAACACTTTCAATCACTGTAAGTGTGTGAAGCTTGCTGAAATGCCCTGAACGTTTAAAAGGTGGAATGAAAAGTTTAGCTCCAACATCAGCGAGGAGGTCTTGGATAAGGAGTCCTTTGTCTGCCACGTCTTGGTCTCCTGGCTCCAGCCAGGGAAGCACTCCACTGATGCTTGTCATCTCCTTATCAGAGATGCAGACAGTATACAGAGGTGAGATGAATTCCAACCCACTGGGAGAAACACCCATCAGCCCTTTCAGAGTCATCCTGATCTTGCAATTGGAGAATGTTTGTGACTTTAAGGTCAGGAAAGAGGATGTCTCCTGTGCGATCGCCAGGCAGTCTAGCATGACAGTCACATTCTGGCAGCATCTCTGGAATTTGAGGGGCATAGTGGCCTTGACCTTTTCCCTGACTATCCAGATAGGAAGGAAGGACAGCATGATGAATGAATAGATAATTGGTCCAGGTGATGGCAATTTGGCATTGCTCACAATAAACATGTCAGCAGCTCGATGGAGCTCCATGAACACCCCTCAAAGAGTCCATCAGAAACTCATCTATTAATGGCGTGGCGTGAGGGTTCTAGGCAGGCTTCCTCACCAGTTTTCTTTGTTTAGTCTAGCCCACTGTCAATAAGCAGAGGGACTCCTAAAACCTCCCGAAGACACTGTCAGATGGAAATTTAGTGTAGAATCCTGTTAGGTCATCAGATGATCGATATCTGCTGAAGAGGACAGGAGATGGCAGGGCTTCTTCTTCCAACCTGGCTTCCAGGTCTTGGATGTAGTCCACAGCCTCATCCAGACTAAAGAAAATAAGGTGATCGTCTTGACATATTTATTACTGCTTATCTACACATCCCATAACAATAATGATATGCAAAACATCTCTAACAACATCACTGCAGATTCCGGTTTCTCGTTTCCACAGCTAGAAAACCACAACAGCCTAACTCTATTACAATACCACGTGCTGATGAACCTGTTGATATATTTACAGTACTTGTCAAGTTGACCTCACTAAAACATATGTATCTAGTGACTGAACTCTGTGACTGAAAAACAAAAGACAAGCACATTGCTACATTTATAATTTCTGTGACCAGGTTATGTAACAGAGATCAGAAGTTGTTTAACGAGGAAGGCATTTAAACTTTTACAGTGCGTATTTGGCATCTTAAATGGCCTATAATCTGTCAAATGTATCTCTCATGAAAGTTATAAAGTCATTGTAAGCCACAGACAGCATTCCTGTCACAAGGTAGAAGCCTTTTAGTAAAGATTGTTTTTTTTTATATGTTTTATTTATCAATCTACAAAACTCTCATTGACACTAAAATGTCTTTTTAAAGAGAAATTTGGCATACAGAGCAGTGAAACCCCAACACATAAAACATAACAGTTCATTAACAACATTTTAAATGGCCAAAATGGACTGGATTGATAATAATGTTGGTACAATAACAAAGAGCCATAAAGATACAAGCAAAACAGGCAGTTTCTTTATTTTACATATAACCCCTTTATAAATCCTGTTGACTGCAGTCTTTTTACCAATATAAGTAAAGACGCCCACGAAGCCCAATCAGAAAATGACGCCATTGTGGCTACCTTTACCAGGCAAAGAGAAGGCAGATTGCTGTTTATTCATCCTTTCATGCACTGATTCCCTTTAAAGGAAAAGGCTTGAAACAACACTTTTCAGGTGACTGATGCTCAGCCACTGACATATTCTTCAGGGGCAAAGTGTTAGACATAAATACTGCTTTTCCTCATCTCAAACCTTAGCCCCGCCGCTCATTCCCTTTTTGGGAATGGGGGGGGGGGGTTATACTTTCAATGTATAACTTCATATCAAGCGTAAACCCATCCAATGTCTTTTTAACTGAGTATATACCCATTTCGTAGTATTTTAAAAGAAACCTTCATAACATTATTGGTTAAGCAGAATTTTCCTCTATGTAGCCAAAATGTATCACTAATTAGAATGTTGGCTATTGTGCCTCAAAAAACTTACAGCACACATCTTGACAGAGCCTCAAACACCACTGCATATTCTTTGATTATAACAGGTATGTTAAACTTGGATAAACCTGGATAAACTTAAAGATTTCCCTCGGCGCCAAAGAAATGTTTAAGTAGCACAATATCATTTTCAACTCGATTTTAATAATAAAGTGACTTGTTCTTATAAAGTATATTTCCATTATTATATACATTAATAACTTTTTGGAGAGAAGTTAGGTTTGTATGCAAGCTTCCAAGCCAAAAGAGCTTGTTTATGAGAACTAGATAACTTTAAAGGTTTTTTTTTTTTAAAATCTTGTAACTACATTCAGGTAAAAATAAATCAATCAATTAAAAATTACAAAAAGAATGTTTGAAAAGGTGTTCCAAATCGTGCCTTTGTCATTGAACAAGTTGGTAAACCACTTCACCTCAAAGGAATTATTTAAAATTAAAAATTTCAAATGATCGATTCAAATATTGATAGTATCGATATCAATGCTGGTATCAGTATCAGATCGATACAAACGCATCTGGATCAATTTTTTTGCTTCTGTCGTCAAAGTCCAGTATGAATCCCACTGAACTGTGTTTAATACATATTTATTATCATTTTTTAAATGAAAAAATGTACCTCAAACAAGCACTATGAAAAAAACTTTGTTGTCTGTCACATCAACTCTTTATAGCCTATAGCACACTAAAACAGCAGAAGCTGACCCAAAGTCCTTTAAAGACAGGCACATTTCCAACAACACAGTAACGATATATAAGGAAAGCTGAAAGGTATTTCTTTTACTGGTAAGGTATTTTTAATGTGGATAGTAAAAATCACAACACTGTCATTTTATGGTCATTAAAATGTGTTCAGAATTTGGTAAATGTAGGATGACTTAGCTCGTACATTTCATGACACACTGCTCTCCCCTACATAAGCTCCCTTAAAAGATACTTAAAAGTATTAGTATCAGTATTGGTATTGGCAATACAGCCCTTAATTTATTTGGTATTGGATCGACACCAAAATCTGCTGTATGACACAGAACTAGTCGCTATATGACAGGAAGTCCCGTTGCCAAATTTCAGCGACCCCTGGTGTGAGAGTGTGGAAATAACAGGATGGTGGCCGCTGTAGGACAGACAACTGTTGCCGCCGTTGATCTGAAGAGCGTGTAGGCTGCAAGTCTGCAGTTCACCTCTGCTGTCAATATGTTTCCACATCTATTTACTCTGAAGGAGGGTGTAAAACTTTGTAAAAGGAAAGGATGAGCCAGTGAAGCTCACTTCTGTCGGATGACGGCGACACTGAGGTGAGTTTTTAAGGATATCTTTATCCTTACCCACTTTTCAGAGGGTAAGACTGCTTTGTTTGCGTTGGGGGGGTTTTGTTTTGCTTTTTGTGGAGGGTTTTTTTGTGTGTGTGATATTTTTGCTGCTGTTAGTGAAGTGGACTGTTGGACTCGGATGCTATGTGAGAATTTAATCAAAGTGTTTGTCAGAAGAAAATTGTGATTTTTAGAACCTAACATATCTGTCATAATGTCTGCTAATAACCACTGTCTAAAAACTTAATGCTTTACACATCACGTGTTATTTTTCTTAAAAGTAATGCAGTACTTTGCGTAATTCGTTACACTGCTCGTTGCATTACTTTCACATTTCGCAATGAATTGACACGCATTGTCTCACAATTACTAGTTAACAGTATTAACCTTAGGCTACAGTGCCAGTGTCAACACAAATCTCTAGCTAGCTAGATGCTTGCAGAGAGCAGCGGTATAATGCAGCTATTTCTGTCTTGGAGGCAGTTTTCAGTTTGTCCTTTCATGCAATTAAAATAACTGTAATGTAAGCTCCACCATTTCCCTCCTTCTTCTGCACATGGACTGAAATCAGCTGATTGTAGGCAGCATGCAGGAAACAAAAAGGCACATTTATTTGTTTGTTTGTTTTCTTTCCTCCACCCCTGTGCAGATAACTGAAGAACCTTTGTAACTCATACAGTTAACAGTGATGTAATTACCGAACATAGTAGAGTAACGTTAGCTTACTGTGTTATTGACAAATGTAACGGGATTACAGTAACACCTTGCTTTGACACGCTTTACACCAGCAGTTAGACCAGCTTATAACCAGCTGTTGTTGTTTAGCCGGTTCATTGTCAGCTGTCTGGAGACAGGAGTCGTATGTCTAATCTGCTGACAGTAATTAATTCTGACAATATCAGGAATAAATGAGCGTGTTTATGCAGGTTTTCATGTGTTTCATGGCTTCAGTTCAGGAGATGAGGCTTGAAGTGAGAAGGAAGAGGGTGAGGTGAAAATGAAGGAGGAGACAGAGCAGTGGTGGAGGAAGAGAAAAATATAATGAGAAGAGATAATGAAGATGTACATGTACATATGGTCATATATGATTTGAAAGAAGTATGTATGAGCTTTAAATTGAAAGTAACCTATAAGGTGTGCTAAGGCTTGTCTGTAGTAACATAAATAAAATGTGATTAGGCACAATTACAAGCACAATCATGTCAGGAAAAAAGAAAACATAAACAAGTAGAGCAGGACAATATGACCAAAAATATTTATCACGATATGCATTTGAAAATTTGCGATAACGATATAACTGACGATATAATTGACACTAGACAAAATACTTTACAACTCCACATAGGGCTGTTCGATATAAGATATATATCGGATGACGATATAAAAACGTCTATTGTTTCATTTTACGCTATCGTTTGTTTTGTGGTGTTGCAAAATAAACTGTTTATGGCAATATTTTTTCATCGTTTTGATGGTCACTGTAGTGGCTATATTAATTTCTTAAAGTTCTCTCTTTCTCTTATATTTAATATAACCACACTACAGACGGACAAGCGCCTGTTTTTATGCATTGTCGTTAGCAACAACGATGGTAAAACCATCACGTGTCCGCTTGTTTATTTTCCACATAAACCTTTCACAATAAAGCTCAAGATCCTGTTGAGACTTTTGAAAATAAACTTAATCACATGAAAGAGTATGCAGAGTATTTACCGATGAGAAGCAAAAAAGAGCCGTCAGGTGCTAAAAAATAAACCTTAGACTCAAACGTTAGAACAGGCTTTTCCCTGCAGCACGCTGTGTAATAAATACTCGCAAAGAAAACGGCGGCTGTTACAACCTATGTCTAAAAATGTGTAGTTTCCTGCATCGGTAAAACACTCGACACCAGATACACGACGCCCAGCTGGAAACACTTCAGCTGCCCGAGATTTACAGAATTTACAGATAATGTTAGATTTTTGTGATTTATATCGTTATCGAACGATAGATGTTTTATATCGGGATATGAGATTTTGGTCATATCGCACAGCCCTAACTCCACGACTTTATTAGTGCAAAAAAACCCCCCCAAAAACATCAATGTGTTTTCACTTAAACAAGCAGCTGTTTTTTATGTGCATTTATATAAAGTTATATAAAAATGTAACAGTGCAAATGCAAATTCCTTGCTGACAGTTTAACCAAAAGGCATTTCCAGTGGAAATTGGCCAAAATATCCTCAGTAATGCTCAGACAATCCATCAAGCGGTGCGGGTTCGTAGCTTAGCAAAGTTGTACTGAAACATTTGACAGATTTTCTAACGCCGTGTACCACATAAAACCGTTTCGAGGTCAGTAAACACAACCAGATTTCATACATAAGGCACACGGGATTATATGGGGCACTGTCGATTTTCAGAAAAATCGAAGGATTGATTTTAAGTGTGCCGTATTTTCCAAAAAACACGGTAATAACGACGGCCCACTAGCACGCGCTACCAAAAATAGTGCTTTGTTGTGTATCTGACGGACGAAAGCTAAACCAGTTCCACACCACTGAATTTGCAGCATTTTTACAAACCAATTCTGGTTCATCTGTTTCATTCAACGATCCACTTTCGCTCTTCTCATTCTCCGTCGCCGGCATGCTTTTTCCGCCATGTGCGTATGAAAACAAAGGCACTGCGCATGCGCGTTTTACCAATATTCTATCGCGATATTTCATTTTCTTATCATTGCCCGACATTATACCGGTATTACTGTGAACGGTATGATATGGCCCAGCCCTATAAACAAGTATCTTAAATTAACTCGATTAACTTTAGAAGGGTTTATTTTATATGTACAGCTAGTACGTATTAAGGCATTCTTCTTTTCCCAGTCAGAATGGAACAATTATTTTTTTTAAATCATTTTTAAATGCAACAAAAGCTTTAGCAACCTTAAAAAATCCTGGATTGAAAACAAGAAACTTAAATAATTTTCAAATTCCTTTCTCCATCCAGTTTTTGTAAAAAAAAAAAAAAAAAAAAGCATTCATTTGTCACAAGGCACAATTGCACACTCGTCTATATAACCCTTCTTTATGGTTTTGTAATAAGCTCTAATTCAGTGCATAAAAAATGAAAAATTAGCCTTTGACAGAAAGAATCTAAAAGAGCCTGCACAGTTCTCGAAATGTCTTTGGACGGATGAAGCCAACATTAACTTACTAACTTGTTATCTTATGGCATGAGTATGCATCGCTGCCAGTGAAACAGGCTCAACAGTGTTTAATGATGATATGACTGAAGTAACTACATGAATTCTGAAGTGCACGAGGCTGTACTCTCTGCTCAGATTCAGTCAAATGCTGAAGAACAGATGAACTGTGATCATGGTGCAAATGGATAATTACTAGGGGTGCAACGATACACAAAATTCACGGTTCGGTTCGGTTCGGTACTTTGGTGTCACGGTTCGATATTTTTTCGATACAAAAAAAATGTTCATGCCTTTTTAATTTGTCATTTATTAAAATTATAAATATATATTTTAACTCAAAAGTAAAGTTTTTAAATTTAACCCTAACCCTTGTGCGTGTTTTTTATTTTGACAGCGAATGCGCACCTGCGGACCACTTATGTGCAGCCCTGGTTATTTAGCTCGTCATATTGCAGCCACAGAAATTCTTTTGTCCATGAAACCATAAAGCTGCACTTTCTTTTTGCCTTATAGTCTGATTTGTCATAACTTCTCCGTTTTGTGGTAAGCTTTTCTTTGGCTGTCACTTCTTCACCCTGACCTGTCTTATTTGGCTCAGCAGAACTAAAATATATATCCTGCTGCTTTTACACACGCACTCACATAAGCTCAGCGATTCTCTGCGCGATCAACCTCTCACATGTTTAAGCTTGCTGCGGGAGATTTTACTTGTCATGTTTGCATAGTAAGCTAACGATTAATAAGACGATGTCAGAGGAATTGGTGCACAAATTATCATCACTCACAGATCAGTGCTGTCGCTCTCTATACACAGTTCGCACGATTGCAAAGTGAAAGCAAAAAAACAAGCGCAAATTCAAACGCGATTTCAATATGTCACATATTGACAGTGGCTCACCGATGTCAATGACATAATTACCCAGCTACATTTCTGAAAGAATGCAAAAGCATTGACATATATTTTTCCTTCCTACAATAGCCCGACGGGCAGGGAAGAGATAGATTTTGGTAGCCCGACTGAAAAAATCGCTAGCCCCGGGACGTCGGGCTAGCGATATTGCGAGCCCTGTATCTGATTGAGGAATCACTCATCTTTGGAAAAGAGAGTTTATTACAGAGAAATGTCTCTTTCCAAAATAAAAACTATACTATCCGCTACTTCTGGGCTATATTCTCAGCAGCATAAGGAGAATCATGTGCTAACAGCTGTCTAAGTGACTCGGCTAAAGTTAGTAGCATGCTTGTTGTTTTTGTCTTTGCACTAGGATGATGTCGGCGTAAATGTGCAGTCATATTCGTTGTGTTCCCACTAGTGCTTTCAGGTTAATCTCGTTGAAATGACCTTAACGCCACAACACGGCAAATCTCCGTTAACGAGCTACCGCCGATCGCCCCGTGCATGGGGCTAGACGGCCAACACGTTAACGAGCTAACTGTGCTAACACACTAGTTCCCACCCATGTAATTGAGCATTGCATGGCACATCCAACATACTGTTTTACTTTTGTCCATGACACGCTTACCTTCAGGGTCATACGTCACATGAAAACCAAAATAATTCCAAACACCAGATCTGAATGAGGGTGGGGGAGGTCCATGTTGCAAGGAGAGCTTAACTTCTGTCTCGCTAGCTTGCCCTGCTCTCTTCCTTCTGACGATGCTGTCTGTGTTGAGCGCTCAGTGAATCTGCGCTCAACACAGACAGCATCGTCAGAAGGAAAGTTGATAAAATAAATTACAAATTTTGTATTGTTCGATACATATGCGTACCGAACCGAAAGCACTGTATCGAACGGTTCAATATCGATACGAATATCGTTGCACCCCTAATAATTACCCAAAGCAAACTGCTTGCAAAAAAGACCCAAGAGCTTCTCAAGACAAAGAAATTGGATACTGATCAACAGCCACATCACTCGCCTTATCTCAGCCCAACAGAGCATGCTTTTTGTACTTTTTCTTAATTAGAAACAGACAGAGACCCAGAATCAACTACCAACTGAAGGTGGGTGCGGTAAAGTTCTCTAAGAGCATCTCAAGGGGGGAAATACAGCATTAGTGATATCCATTGGTTCTAGACTTCAGGTAATCATTGACTGTGAAGGGATTTCATTCAAGTATTGAAAATCAATCATTATGTTTAAAATTCTGCTAGTCTGTCAAATTTATTTTGACCCTCTGGAAATAGGTGGCTGTGCATAAAAATGGTCTTAACTCCTAAACAGCTAATGCAAGATATACAATGGCATGTAAAAGAAACTGGCTGAATACATTAGGCTATGGTAATAAAATTACTTCCACCTCTCTAAATGTATTTTACAGGTAAACTACTTCATTGGAAATTTCAATCGTGTTTTTGACCAAGAATAAATAAGCTATTAAGAAAGTCAGTTTCTGCCTTTGTTTCCTTCTAATGCCCTATAGGTTCTCCCTGGAAAATATGTACAAACAAGTACAAGATTGTGAGATTACTCAACATAAGCAAAAGCTGCATAGCACCATTGGTTAGGGTGTCTGATAAGAACCGTGCAAAACTCAACAGTGTTACTCAACCCCTTTAAAGAAATGGCACTAATCACTATTTACACAACTGTGTATTATGAAAAAATAAGCTTTTCTCACTTGGTGTAGGGATTATCTCTAGAACTGCTATTTCACTGACAGCTAAGAAGATCTGCAAGAGCTGCAAGATCAAACTTCCCCAAAATGTATGGAAACACATATGCAGACTTTCAGAAGGAATGTTTGGATCAGATAGGGTTCAGCGTGTTTGGCTTGGAGCTGAACCATCACTGTAAATGCTCTTTGTGTAACATAGTATGAGCTGATAAGCGGCTGCAAAGGAGTTGACATTTATAGATTGGTCTGTAAATGCTTGTCTAAGCAAATAATGAATAAAAATACAACTCCGTGTCTAAAGACAATCATCCCAAACACACTTAAACAGTTACACAAGAGAAAAGTATAAAATATTTATTGACCTAGCACATATCTTAATGTGAATCCATTAATAGTACTTTTATTTTAAGCTGAAGGTTGAGAAACAGAAATAGACTCACATCTGTCCTCAGATTTGTGCAAGACCAATACACGGTTGAGTATAATGGATATAATTACTTTGATCTTTGACCTTTTGACCCATTCTGTTTTGAAATTCTATATGTGAAAACTATAACCATTGTTTGCTCATTAATCAGTGTGTTTCTTTATGCTACACCTCAGATACACCAAAGAAGAACACTTGACAGTAGTTAGCACCAGAGAGTTAAAATGATCTGAAGTTTAAATTTGGATCCCTGTACACTCAATGCTAAGCAACTGACAAAAAAAAAAAAAACAACTGACAACTGTTCATAAAATGAAATATATTGAGAAAAGGCTGCCATGTTAACTATTATAAGGACACAGGTTTTTGGCTGTTTTGGGGCTGAGTTTTTCCAGCCTTGCCTGGAGCCGTGGAAAAAAGATCACAATGTTTGGTTGTGTTTGGCTGACTTTTAAGCTTTGTGACAGTTAATGCGATCGGGTTTATTCTTCACGCTATCAAAGATGTTTTAGGTTTTATTTCAGTGTTTGATTAGCACAGTCTAACTGTGCTAATCTTAAAAAAACAAAAATCTAAAAGGTAACAGTGTAACATTTATTACGTTATTGGAGGCAAATTCTGACCAATCACAACTCACATTGACCAATACCTTTTAAATCTGAGCAAACAAGCAGCAGTTCAGAGGTGACTCAACAGAGGATAAAGGAACTGCCCTTAACTTTATTATCAACATTTACTGTACTGTGGATGTCATATATTGTGACTGAAGTTTTGGTTACCCTGAACCTGCTTGCCTCTCTCCTGGTGTTAATGGAATAGTTGCACCAGACGTGGCATTCAGAATTTAAAACAAGGTAAGAAAAGAAATCTCATTTATCATAAGCATTGTCAAGAAATACATCACATGTAATGATGTGCTTTCTTGCGTTTTTTGGGTTGTTGTTTTTTTTTGTTTTTTTTGTTATACAGTATTGTGACTACTTGAGTTTCTGGCTGTTCAGGTTACACTGAAGATGAAGGCATTTTTCAGCAATCATTTTCTGTTGAAAGTAGTAGTAGGAGTTTTGGTAGAGTAATAGAAAAAACCAGAAAACAGACAGGAGTTGGAGATTCAAATTTTTACATATTTTAGTTTCTCATTGAAAGCAAAGGTTGTTTCAATTGCGATGATTTAATGAATTTCAAACGCAGTGTGCTATTCTCTCTCTCACTGTATCTCTCTCTCTCTTCTTATGTAAGTCAGTATAGCTTTCTCTTTCTCCCATCTATATGACAGTAATCATCCGAATATGACAATATTTATTAGGGGTGCAACGATACACAAAATTCATGGTTCGGTTCAGTTCAATACTTTGGTGTCACGGTTCGATATTTTTTCGATACAAAAAAATGTTCATGCCTTTTTAATTTGTCATTTGTTAAAATTATAAATATATATTTTAACTCAAAAGTACAGTTTTTAAATTTAATGTTGCTGAAACAAGAAAAGAATTTTTAATTAAAATCTATCTGATCGAGAAATCACTCATCTTTGGAAAAGAGAGTTTATTACAGAGAAATGGCTCTTTCCAAAATAAAAGCTATACTATACGCTTCTTCTGGGCTATATTCTCAGCAGCATATTAAACATATCAGGTCCCCATGAGGAGAATCATGTGCTAACGGCTGTCTAAATGACTCGGGTAAAGTTTGTGCGTGCTTGTTGTTTTTGTCTGCTTCCACTTGTCTTTGCACTAGGATGATGTCGGCGTAAAAGTGCAGTCATATTCGTTGTGTTCCCACTAGTGCTGTCAGCGTTAATCTCGTTGAAATGACGTTAACGCCATAACGCGGCAAATCTCCCTTAACGAGTTACCGTGGATCGCCCCGTGCGTGGGGCTGGACGGCGTCAACACGTTAACGAGCTATTGCCGCTAACGCACTAGTTCCCACCAATGTAATTGAGCATTGCGTGGCACATCCGACATACTGTTTTACTTTTGTCCATGACGTGCTTACTTTCAGGGTCATACTTCACATGAAAACCTAAATAGTTCCAAACGCCAGATGTGAATGAGGGTGGGGGAGGTTCAATTTCGGGTAGTGTTGAGGCAATTGCCATGTTGCAACGAGCTTAACTTCTGTCTCGCTAGCTTGCCCCCTAGGCGGAGTAGTCGAACGCAGATCAACTGAGCCCTCAACACAGACAGCATCGTCAGAAGAAAAGTTGATAAAATAAATTAAAAATTTTGTATTGTTTGATACATATGCGTACCGAACCGAAAGCACTGTATCGAACGGTTCAATACCGATACGAGTATTGTTGCACCCCTAATATTTATGTAGTTATACTTTGGACCCTGGTGTTAAAGTGAATGGATAAGCCTTGTTGGGCAGCACAGACTGCAGCAAAAATAATAATGACAGAAAGGACATAAATATAGTAGAATAGTATGAGTATAAATTCAGTAATTACAAGGCATAGCCCAGATGGCTCTAGCGATGGCGACCGTGGCTCAGGGGTTTGGGAAGCGCATCTGTAACCGGAAGGTCGCCGGTTCGATCCCCAGGCTCTCTGTCCTGGTCGTTGTGTCCTTGGGCAAGACACTTTACCCCTACTGGTGTTGGCCAGAGGGGCGCGATATGGCAGCCTCTCGTCTGTCAGTCTGCCCCAGGGCAGCTGTGGTAGCTTCCCTCCACCAGTGTGTGAATAGTGGCATTGTAAAGCGCTTTGGGTGCCTTGAAAAGTGCTATATAAATCCAATCCATTATTATTAGTTTGTAAAGAGATGGAAATCTGGGCATCTCGCCTGCCTAAAAGCAGCAGATAATCCACCTGTTGAAACTGGGATGATACACAAAAACCTTAATCACCCATGGTCATGTCATGTGGGTGTTTTCACCCCCACTTTGGAGCAGTGTTTTTCAAAACACCTGCGCTTTGGAAGCTCGTCACACAGTGTGTTCCAATATTCAGTTTTGCTTTGGAATAGCCCTAACTGAGGAAAATGACAATGAAGTATCCGCATAGCACATAATAAGAGCCACTCCACTATTCCAAATACTAGGAAAAAGAGCGTAAATGCTTCCTTTATTGTCCCGTTTAGCACAGAAAGCATCCTTTATGAAAGGAGAGGAGCAAATACCGTCCTATAATTCTTCGCATTGGGCCATCCGACCATCTATGAAAACAATCACAAAAATGTGGAGCACATCAAGCACATATTAATTAGAAGTGCATTTTCCATTTCGTGCAATAACCTGCTAAAAAGGTTTTGAAGTTTATTCATAAGCCTGTTAGACATCAGGCTGCTGGAAGAAAATCTGCTTCTTGTCTATCTGCTGCCTTACATAAACATAAATTCATTTAAGCTCTCTAAAACAGATTCTGGTTTATATTAATTGATCAAAGTGCACTCAAGATTCTGTATAATTCAGTTTACATTCCTAATGTCTGTTGTGTTGCAGCCTTTATGATTATCATGAAATTTAATTTTTATTATTATTTTTATTATTGTTGTTGTTGTTGTATAGGAGGAAATGGATCACTGAATCACTTTACAACAGGGAAATGTAAATAAATTACAAGCTATGGGACAGTTTATTAGGCCGAGCAAGTTACTGTGATGCCACAATTGCAGGGTCCTCTACTAATATGTGGCATCATTTGTTTACAAAAATGGAGCCTGTTCACTTCATTAATAACCAGCATTCAGCCAAGAGCAGCAAACCCGATGAGGGAACATGACTGAGAGTGGCAGGCTTACTAACTGAAGTAATCAACTAGTCAGGTTTAGCATGTGTTTCTCTCTGAAAGCAAGGAGGCTGTTCAGATCATGGAGGATGAAGGAGAATCAAACTTTTCTGATAGAACTCACTGCAGAGGGTTCTGAGGATTAACATTCAGGTGGTGCGCAGGATTTATCCAAAGGAGAGCTACATCATTACTAAACACATTGCAACACAAAGGCAATATTCTAACACACGAATTAACCCAGTATCATTTCAAAGTGTGTAATAGGCAGTCGTTCATTTCACACTTTCCCTGTCTAAAGTGTGAAATGGACACACATGTTTTACTTGTATTCAATACAGATTCAGCAGGGAGAAATCAGTTCATGTGTGTGTGCAAACGTTATCAAGCCCTTGAATGTTACATAATTTAGTATGACATGTTACTGTAGTTCTCATATAGAGCCAGGAAAATCCCAGGATAGCTGAGGAGCAATAAATAAGGCTCAGTTCTAAACACCCAGCATGATGAATCAGTTTTAGGATAGAGCCAAGGTTTGGGCCCTGGGCTCATAGTTTTGAGTCATCCACGCATCTAACTGTTCTAAAAATAAACAATCCTAGTAGCAAGTATCACAAGCACCACAGACATAAGACGTGCTTTTTTCGCATTCGATTTTGTGCAGTACACAGTAAATTGTGTCCCACAGACTTTGTAATTCAGATTTGCATGACTCATGTAAATATTTTTATATTACAAATGCCACATGCATTACACATCACATCCGCAAAAAATACATCTGTCCACACATTACATTGTGCCTATTTCATAAGTGATATTTTCATCAAGCTCAAGATTAAGAGGTTAGGAAAAGGAGATAGAAGGGACTTTTGCAACGCACCTCACAGTCCCATAATTCAGACCGTCTGAGCAGTTATGAAAAAAAAATCGGCATAATAAAGCAGTGCAGATTATGTAAATGTTAGTCCACATCGGTTTCATGGAAACAGTGTCCTGGTAATGCATGGCTGAACTCTGAACATCACACTACTGTAATAAAACTACTGGTTGAGTTGTTGCCTTGAAGATCATAGATTTATATTAGTTCTCTAAAGATTATGAGCTATAATAACCCATCAAAGTGTATTTTAAGTTCTTTACAATCAGGTTGTATCAGTTATGTCCTTTGCTATATTGCTACTTTTAGGATTATTGTGAAGTAATTTTTACTTCGGGTCAAATGGGATAAGTGATGGATTGAACAAATTTTTACTGCAGTCACAGAAATCCTAAACAGGGAGGAGAAAAGAAGTTCCAAGTAGTTAAATATAAGAAATGATCAGGTATTTACTTTTGTCTGCTATGGAACGGATTTAATTAGTGAGGCGATTTATTGTGATGTTACAGTTCCAGGGTGATCTACTAACTGTATGCTATACTTTGTGTACAAAGATGTGGGTAGAAATTTACCAAAATTATCCAGCGTAAGCTCAGGTTTCACGCTTGTGTTTTTCTCTGAAAACAGTAATCCAGTTGAGATAAATTAATTGTGTTACAGATTCAGCAGTGACGGTAACTTGCTTTGTGCACACTGCTGAAAAAAAGACAGCTCGGCTCTGATGATTTCTGCTCTTTTTCATGACAATCCCAGTATTACTTATGACCAATAAGCGGAGCTTACCTTTAAACTTTTATCCGGACTGAGTGAAGAGTTTTAGGACAGAGACAGTTTGGGCAGCCTTAAGCCATCCACCCAAAATACTGAGTACATAAGCACTTCTTGTTTCTTGATTTTTGTCAGGACTAGATTTGTAAAAATGCAGTAAATTGTGTCCCTCAGATTTTATAATTCACATTTTTGTGAGTCGTGTAAACATTTTTCTCCTGAAAGGAAAGCTCCTACAAATACATACTGTATGCTGAGATGCTAAGGCCAGCAGCAAAAATACTCCCGTTTACAACTTTCAGTCACAAACACTGACACTGTGCCTATTTAAGTAAGCTTATAAACATCAAAAGATGGCTTTACTCTGCCACAGACACAAGTAGTAGTAAATTTGAGAAAAAATGCTTTTTCTCTAAAATTCCAACCTTGGTGTATTAAGATGCATTCTGTAATCTTTCTTCTGCACACACTAGTTTCAACATATAAGGAGACTAGTGTTAGGTGATTCTGATTCTCAACGGACTGCTGTTCTCTTTATCTTCCTTATCATTGCTCCTTCTCACATTTCTTTGACCTTGATAAAAAGGTCACCAAGGTCAAAGAAGAGGTTAGGAAAAGGAGACAGGAGGTGCTTTTGGAACAGAGCCCATGATCACAGTCCAAAATGTTGGTTTGAAGCAGCTGATTAAAGTGAGTGACCCTCGTTACCAACTCCATGGCCATACGCATTTGTCTCCACACGTGTCATGGCAGAAAGACCGTTGAACACTTGTGGGGGTTTTTCAGTATGAGCCTTTTCTCCTTGCCTGACATATTTTAGAAGTATGGCATTTTATCTCATAACATATTGGTTGCTCTGAGCTCAAGTAATCAGCATATTATATTTGAGTATTTGCCAAAGTGATATATTATGTGTTTACTGTGTTTGGATATTACATGTTGCACATCATCAGAGCACCTGTGGTGAGAAATAGTGAAGTGTTGCAGGTCACAGTGACCCCTTAATGATAGTAAATGAGGGCTGAAAAATTCCAGTTTTGTCCAGAATCTGCACCCCTACAGGGTTGAGATCATGGAGTGGAAATTTACAGAGAGGATGAGGGGCTTTTTTGTATAAAAGCGAGAGCCCCCGAGGGTTCGGGGCAGTTTGTCTTTTGTTGTCGAGGAACACTTTGCTTTTTGTCTATGCTTTTTTTATAAGTTCATCGTTTCAATATTTTAACCTGTGACTGAACCTCCATGTCCAGAGGGAATTTTTTGTTGTTGTTTTTTGGGGAGTTGGACATAGAGATCATTTAAAAATATTGAGCAGAGTGTAAATCCTCAGTTGAGTTCCTCAGAAATCCTCAGTTATGCAGATATTTTTAAAAGAAAGTGTGCCCTGACTTGTATACCATTAACATTGCAGTTTGGGGTCTTTGTTTTAAATGTAGCCAAATAAATCTGCTTGTTTGATTATGTAATCCACTTCATGGTTTTGGAAGAAAAAAATATGTCCAATGTGTGTCACCAATTTAAACTTTAAATGTAGCATCCCTGGGTGATGGTTAACCAAAGTTAACTAGTAACTACTCAAGTCAAAGTTTGCCAGGTAACATAATCTATATGTATGTAATATAATTTCATCTACAATTCACACATCTGAATTTACAGTAGTGGTTCCAGTCGCTACAATTATACATGAGGAAGGTTCAAAGAATCTCCTGTTTTAAAGATTTCTGCTTAAATGTGCTTAGTGATATGTACACAGAGAAATGAGTTCTGGTTGCACATGAACCTGAAGAACCTCAGCGATTTTATCACAGTCACTTTCAATAATCCTTTAAAGAATGCTGCCCCCTGCTGTGCTAAAGATGATTATTCTCCATGGGACTGTTCCCATTCAGTGGAGTCAGTTTTAACTTTAAGGAAGTGTTCCTGAAGTATTAAAGCACTTGCCATACATATAATCCAGTTTATTATTACCCCTCATAAAAGGCTGATGATGTATTTTTGTCCCGCCGGGTGAGCAGGTGGGC
Organism: Simochromis diagramma; assembly: GCF_900408965.1. Classification (NCBI taxonomy): domain Eukaryota; kingdom Metazoa; phylum Chordata; class Actinopteri; order Cichliformes; family Cichlidae; genus Simochromis; species Simochromis diagramma. The sequence continues at coordinate 231,540 of NW_024386972.1, forward strand.
AACATAGGAGTTTGAAATTGATACCATTAGTGTATCTACTAAAAATTGCAGTGACCTCGAGTCCCCTCAAGTTGTGCTCATTGACAAAAACTAATTTGGACTGATGGCAACGTCCTAGCAGTCTGTCTGCATTTATAAATAAGACAGCATTTATCGTTATTATTGTCATTTTTATTTTATGTAGATGCACGGAGCCTGCTGTCCTATTTGTACCTGTGTGACTGAGCCATTAGCTTTCTCTGCATTAGGAAGTCCAGTTTTGGATGGTTTCACAGATGAATTAATTCAACAGTGCAGTGGCACGCTGTTTAGCACTGTTGATTGTTTGCTTGGGTCATCCCCGGGTACTCCGGTTTCCTCCCACAGTCCAAAGACATGCAGTTAGTGGGGATAAGTTAATTGGAAACACTAAATTGCCCATAGGTGTGAATGTGAGCACGAATGGTTGTCTATGTGTTAGCCCTGTGACAGACTGACGACCTGTCCAGGGTGTACCCTGCCTCTCGCCCTAAGACAGCTGGGTAGGCGCCAGCCCCCCCCCCCCCCCCTCGACGGATAAGCAGAAGTGAATGGATGGATTAATTCAGTGTATTTTCCTATTATCTCAGGATGGTGGTGCATGGGATAGCCCTCTTGATCATAGTATTCCCAAAGTATTTTAACAACATGTCTATATGTGGTGTTCATGTATTGATATTGCATTACTATGTTGTATCATTTTTTTGTCTCCTGCCCCTACTTTTTTGAAGTAGTGCCAGTTTTTTTCTTAACCTAAAGTTAGTTAATTTAATAGGACACACTGAATGAAGTTTGTAAGTAACAATATATAAGAACAAATGCCTCTTCTTTTGCATTTTTATTTTCAGACGCTGTCAGACTCCACCTGACCATCTGCTGATCATCTGTTGTCTCCTGTCATCAGTCTCCTGCCTACACATATGCTGCTCAGCTTTAGCGTGTAGAAAGCAGAAAGCTGTTTTTCTGATGCTTTTGGCCAGAATGTTGTCTGGCTAAAGTCTTTCCTTCCTGCTTCCTACTTGCTTCCTCATCTGACCGAGTGTGGCTGATGTCTTGCCTGCCCACCTGTTATCAGCTGTAAGATCATTGTTAAAGCAGTGAACTTCCTTTTAACGCTTTAAATGCTCATTGAAAAGAATTTGGGCATTTCTTGTCTTTTTCCATCCTTGCATGATGACTTTTCCACCCTGTGACCACTTTCTGTGATGGTACTTTATAGTAGAAACAGTGCTCAAGGGCTGTGCTACACTTCTGTTATCACTTGTCAGCATTATAAAGAATGTGAAATGTGAAAAGCAGTACAAGTAAAGAAACTGTCTTTTTGTTTTAAAGATTACAGTATAAGCAAGGTGCCATAAAGTATCCAAGCATATCGGCTAATAAAAGGTTTCCTTAATATTAGAATTGTTTATTAAATTTTCGTTCTTTTTTTAACTATAACTTTATATAAAAGATGGATGTAGCCACCATCATGTCACCTATTTATTTCTGAACTCTGAAGTGTTATGGTAACAGATAAAACTACTGTATATATAATAATATTTATGGAATGAATTTATTCAGCTGTACCATGATCTGGATGCTGGCATGCTGCCAAACACACAGTAAGGATTTCCCTCCCTGAGTTTGTTTAGCATAGTCTCAGTTGCCCTGCACACATACCAAGCATATTAGTGCCAGCTGTAGCAACTGGGCTGGAATCACTTCTGCTGGTATTGAATTGCTGATTTGTTGAATTTTTAAATGGGATTTTGCTACCAGCATTTTTGCACCATTTCTGTATCTATTTGCACGTCAAAGTGCATTGTTTGGTCATTGTTTTACAAACCTCAAATAGGACGGAAAGAGTAGAAGACCATCTGGGACTCCACCAACTGCTCTTAGAATTGAAGAAACTTCTCGGATGAGAGATGAAAAGTCTTCAAGAAACTTTAAAAAGTCCAGATGCTTTTCTTTCCAAGCTCCTTAGAGTACGATGGCCTGAGAGCCTCCACAGTCCTATAACCAGCCCAACTGGTAGTCAGTGTGGGCCAAAGTAGCTTAGCCCCAGTTAGCGCTCCCTTGGCTGGTCCTCCCGAGCAGCCAGGAGATCAGGCTGCATTGGGTGACCTCCAGTACTCCACTAACCTTAACTAGGAAACTTTTTGGGGAAACCTGGTCTTGTATAGGAGATGTTAGATAGAGAAGCTCTCTTTTTTCCTGAAATCTGGCTGAATTTATTAAACACCCCAAAACGTGACTATCCAGACTTGGGACCAGTTGCAATCTTATATGTTTCTCTGCATTTTTTTATCCCACGGAAATCGATTATATCTTATTAATATTGTAGCATCTGCACTGCGTATGACCCTGGATTCTGTGTTTTCTCTGAAAAAGAAGGCAGTACATTACAGATGCTTGATTGCTTGACTCCCTGGTAACTCACAAACTTCCACCTTGAAGTAGATAATGGATAGGCTGAAGAAGAATTGGTGTTACACTTTTGGCCTAAAAAAATAGTTTGTTATTCTACAAAAGTAAAGCTAGGACATCTTACTATTCGTGATAAATTAACTTCAGCACTGTAGCCAGGCTGAGAAAAAGTCCAATTTTTAATGAGCCAAGTATTCTGTTAACCTTAACTAGCAATGACTTTAGGAATTTCTTCACAGATGAAACTGTAATAATTACAGAAAAAATTATTTACAGCTATCCCACAGATGTGTCTTAAAGTACAGCAACTTTAATAACTGATATTTGATTGATGTTTACTTGGACCCCTTCACTTCGATCAGCCTCTCTGAGTTAATGTCTTCATCTAAACCCTAGGTCACCAATAGACAGAGTGCGGGCTGGATCTGCATCTAGATGTTTCTCCATTCTGACAGATCTATTACTAGATTTTGATGGACTGTTTCTAATTTACTCTGCACAGCATTTCTTGTATTTACGGTAAGGTTATTTTAATCTGTGCAGCCTTTTCCTTTGTCTTTGGTGGTCAATGTATATACAAAGGCAACACACAGAACGAGTCACATGCTTTGTAACTCATCCCACATAACATTACTTAGCAAATCAAATGCTTTATTCAGGGCGTGTGTGAAAACAGAAAACTCATGGGGGAAACACATAGGGAGAAAATAATATTCAAAGTTGAGATGGTTTACAGAAATGGGGTGATTCAAACAACACCTTTATTAAAATTAAGCAAATCTAAAATCGAAGCCTTATTTTACTTGAAATGAGAAAATAAATAATTTTTAAAAATTATTTTCTTACTAACTGAAAATGAATAATAAACATTGTTGAAATACTATTGAATTGTAATTTATTTCAATTACTTGAGAGCCAGATGTTGACTGTACTGTGGTAGCACTGTGCTCCACTTGCTTGAATCATATCAATCTTATGAATTCCAATTTTTGTATGTAAATGGTGAATCTTTCTCACACACAAAGGTTTGTCATGGAGTTCCACAGGGTTCCATGGTGGGAACAATACTTTTCACATTATTCACCCTCTATCAGGCCGGTTGCGGCAGATTGCTCCTTCCCTGAGCCTAGTTCTGACAAAGGTTTCTTCCTGTTAAAAGGGAGTTTTTCCTTCCTACTGTTGCCAAGTGCTTGCTCATAAGAGATTGTGTGATTGCTGAGTTTCTTTCTAATCGAAGCTTGTTCTGTTATGAATTGGTACTATATAAATAAAATTTAATTAAACTGTACTGATTGAACACTAGCTGCATTAGTTGGCCACCTTTCATTCATAAACGAGATATTTACATGAGGGTAAAAAACTCCCTTTGTGTGTCCTTCACAACCGACAACTACTTTCAGCTACTCCCTTATTTCTCAGGGGTTTCAATGGCACATGATACCACATGTTGATTTTTTTTTCCCCAAATGCCCTTCCTGACACAACCGTTCCATTTATCCAGGCTTGGGACCAGCAATGAAAATTATGACCTCTGAGGCTGGGCTTGTGTCTCCTTCTGGTCTTGAACTGGGTGTTTTCCACCTATAAGGCAAATGTGTTAACCACAACACTACAGAAAAGGCTCAAAAAAAGCAGTCTCTGCTTTGTAATTTAATATTGCATGAAAACTCAAAAGCCTGTGCTTGCATCAACTGTTATGTATAGTGTATACATGTATTAATGTCTATCAAGTATTCACACCGATGTCTTTCTTGGAGACTGATGTCACTGCTAAACATTTCTTGGAGGAATGAAATGTTATGTTAACGGATATAATGAAGGATATCAGCCAGGTTGCATTTACACTTTCATACAAAGTATGACACATTTGTGCAGATGAAACTGCTTAACAGCACATAAATGCAACCATAATAACAATAATAATCCAATAATGCTATATAGTAGTATACATTGCTAATTCCTAGTTTTCTTGCTTTTGCAAAGAGTAATTTGATAGATTTACATCCATATTGGTTTTTAGAATTACATTAGGAGATTGCTGCTGTTGCAGAATTACACTTTAGTGAATGTCAGTTTTGCTTGATGCATGAAACAGAAAAGATAGTAAAACATACATTAAAAAATTATTTTGCTTATAGTTGATAGATTCTTTATACTTGTAATGGGAGATACATCAGAGGATTTGGGATGCAGAGGCCTCTGAGCTTCTGTTCAGGACAAACACATGCAGACACTATTAAATATATCAGTGTGCAGAGAAACAATGCTTTCAGATTTGCATATAGGAAGAGGACTTCTCGTATTTCGTCACTCATGTTGGTGACTGACAACCCAGTGTCAAGAAAAAAATAGTCTCGATGGATTCCAGACAGTTACATAATGAGGTACAGTGACAGAAACAAGATGCAGGATGATAACATTTACCGTCAACAGAAGGTATGCAAATATTTCTTTTCTTTACATTAAAGTTTATTAAACACAGCACACCTCTGTTATGATATGCTTTACAACTTGATTATTATGTTATTAAAAAACTAACAAGCATAAGCTTCCAGGAATTGCCCTGTGCAGAACCACTCATTTTTTTACATAATCCAGCCGAGTCATTAAAGTGAGCTCAAGAAACATAAATCTTTCAAAAAGCAGAAAGTTGCATTACAGGAAATGTAATATCACACTTTTTTAAAGATTAAAACAATTTGGGGAATAAGAATTAGTCTCTAATGACTTCTTAAAATCACCCTCTAATGACTAGAAGAGTTAAATGTCACCTAATGTTTGCAGTTAATGAGTGGAATTGTTTTGAATTTGTTGTTTGTGTGTCTAGTTCAGAAGAAAAGTCAGCCCAAAATGACAGTCGGGCAGCAGTTTCCGCTATATATGCAATCATAAATGTGATTAATACACCTCAGTTTTATGCTGATCGTCTTAAGGTGGGAGGAAGAAAAGCAGATGAAAGCCAGCTTTAAGCAAATGTTTTACTCCAGTAAGACTGAAGGTGACCAGGCCCAGCAGAGAAGTCTAAGCCCTTGCTGTCCTCTAAACACAGACATTAAATATGATAAGATGCGGGCTGGATAATGACACAGTTTGACTAGTTTTCTTCCATACCAAGCCACTGTATTCACTATCAATATTATGGGTGAGACCGGAACACATTGCTCTGCTGGATTTGCGCTTCGAGAGAATTAGAGTGCACGTGTCCATGTGTGTGTGCATGCATGTATTAGTCCCACCCATTATCGAGAAGCATGCACACACACATCGGCACCGAAGAAGCTTTAAATAGGTGGTGCGTATGAAGTCACAATTTTTTTGCCATTCTGGGGTCAGTCACTTGCCACTGCTGTCAGTTTAAGCAGTGACTGCAGGAGGTAAGTGTCAGCTTTTCTGCTACAGCTATGAATGGTATTTGTCCAAAAATTAAGTTAAGCTGTTGCTTTGAAGCATGAAAATATGGGAATGGAGCACTTCATTGAAGTTGCACACTTAATGTTGTTGTGATGTGTGTTAGAGTCACTGCTGCAGTGGAATAATCTTTATTGGTTAATTGAAGAAATTTAACAGTCATTGCAAAACAGAATGTGGCAATATCAGTCATGTTGTGTAAAACAACAAGTCACTTTTTATTGAATACATGCCCAGATGATTAAGAATGCACAAACAATAAGATAAGAATGCTTTTCTCATCTGCAATTTTAATGATCTTTGAGACACTTGCAAAGATGTAGATTTTTTTTTGCAAAAAAATGGTGCAGCAATTTATATAAAAGTGTCAAAATAAATGGAGATACTATATATAAAGCCAAAACAGAAATATATGATTCCAGAGCTTGAGAGTGTATAATTGGTATGACCATATTTATTCGTCAGCACAGCCTGAACACTCTTAGAGAAGCGTTCTTGTCATTTCTTTGAGTAGTCTCCAGGAATAGTTCTCCAGGTTTATAATGGACATTTAAGGCTCTTCTTTAGATGTCTTTATTCAAGATGATCCCACACTGCTTCATCTTTAGCTTCAGACTCTTGGGAGGCCAATCCATGACTGGTAGTGTACCACTATGTGTGTTTTCTATCTAGGTATGCTTTTAATACATTGGCAGGCAGTGTGTTTGTGTCATTGTCATGCTAAAAACATGAAGCTGCTTCCAATCAAAATGGAACAAAAGCTGACATTTCTGCTTTTATAATTTCATCAATTTTGACAAGAGCTCAACACCACTGGCTGAAATGTAGCAGCAAACCATGACAGAGGCTCCACTGTGTTTTGCAGATGCTGTGGACACTCACTGCTTTATCTAGCTCCTGAACTTCTCTGTACATCCTTAAAATGATTTGAACAAAAGAATATTCATCATTGCATAGATAGGGCATGACTTTTCAATACTGTTCACCTGCTGTAGGTTTTTTTTTGTCTTTTTTTTTTGTCTTCCGTGTGTCCAGTTTCTTTAAGGGCACACTGTACACCATGCCAAGATATAGGAATAACCGTTTTGGTGCCAAAATACAATTTTAGTTCTGTCAGACTGCATTATCTTTAGATTTTTTTATTTTATAATTTTTTTTTTGTAGATTTAGGAAATTGGAGGAAATTTCATGTTTTTGCGACAGGCCACCAGTAACAAAACGCCTAAAGACACAATTTCATATTGGTTCTTTGCTAAGTTTTCTGTTATGTGTAGACACAACACGGGTTCATTCCATGAGTCGCTCAAGACCAATTTCAAAAATTTATAAGAAAGTCTGGCAACTTGGAAGCAAAATTTAAAAAAAAAAAGAGGAGTGACTCATGACTTTCACAGAATACTGTATATTTGCAGAAAAATGCACCTGTTATGCACACTGCGCCTACAGCTACCCATATAACATTTGCTCCTTGTACATATAAAGAATCTGCACATAAACACTTAATGATTCACATATATGCACACACATACACACAAGGTTGAACAGGTGATACCTACACTTTGATTCAGCCTCATACTTATCTTAACTGCTACCTCTGCCTCTGTAACCCTACTGTTACAGCCAGACCTTAAACTTGACTGTCTTCACTGTTAAATGCATTGATTTACATTCTGGTGACTAGCATTTTGTCCTCAAAAGAAAAGAGAGGATGCACAATGTTACTTATTTAGCACACCACATATTTTGTTTTATAAGTACACACCCATGCACTTTAAACACTGTCTAGTCAGGCTAAGCTGAATTCTGCCCTTTTGCTCAGTTCTGTTTTGTAAATAATGTATTTTCCGTCTGTTCCAGCTGCCTAGAACTGAAACATCGACAGTAACCTCATTGCAAAGTGTCAGGTAAGGGTCACCCCCCCCCCCCCCCCACACACACACACACACACACACACACACACTGTATACCCACTCTAGATGCTCGACATGTATTGACACTCGAAACATGGGTGTCCAGTCGTGTACACACCGGAAACTCATTTTGACTCAGAGGTCTGGAGCCTGGCGGTTGTTGAGGCGAGAAAACCGTGTTTACCTTTTAGACATGAAAGTGTCAGCTGGACATCACCTTCCCACATTTTCATGATCCGTGTCCACTTCCCTCGCAATATTAAAATAAAAAAATAAAAATCGGGCAAAAAGCTGTAAAGCCTTTATGTCTTTACTCAGCTGAGTAACAGTGTGATTTATCAAGACAAAACAAGGTGTTGTTCTATTTAGGATTAGTAGAACTTCTGTGTTTGATTAAAGAATACTGCAGTAAACTTCAATACCACAGAGCGCAGGTGGTTGCGGGACTTGACTGAATTTATTGCACTAAGTAAATCTCATCAGCCAAAAGACACACAGTCAGAGCTGCACCATCCAAAAGCATGCTGTAGCTTTATTTTAAGAGCATGTATGTCCAAAATACATCCATCCATTCGCTTCCGCTTATCCTGTTCAGGGTCGCGGGGAGTGCTGGAGCCTATCCCAGCTGTCATAAGGCGAGAGGCGGGGTACACCCTGGACAGGTCGCCAGTCTGTCACAGGGTCAACACACAAGGACAGACAACCATTCGCACTCACATTCACTCACACATTCAAACCTAGTGGCAATTTGGATTATTCAATTAACCTATCCCCACAAGTTGCATGTCTTTGGACAGTAGGAGGAAGCCAGAGTACCCGGAGTGAACCCACGCAAACACGGGGAGAACATGCAAACTCCACACAGAAAGACCCCCGCCTGATGATGGAATTGAACTCAGGGCCTTCTTGCTGTGCGGCAACAGTGCTAACCACCGTGCCACCGTGCTGCCTTCCAAAATACATATCACATATTTTTTTATTTTATGCATTTAATACCAATACAAAGTCCAGAACAAAACTTTGTGAATGTAGGCCAAAGAGCACAACACAGAAAAACCCTGCAAAGGGGATTTCACAGTAGAAACCAACATCATTGACTCTATTTGATATAATACAAGCCTGTTGATCTTCGCTTTTGTGACCTTAAGGTAAATCAAAATTTGGTTGCGTGGTTATGGTCAACATTCAAAGCTTGAGTACAGATCTGGGCCGTTGGGTCTTTTTCTAGTAAACGTGTAAGAATTCTAGACTATGTTTGCAAGAATAAACTTGTTCTGTGAAAATGTTAGGGTTGTTCTTCTTAAAATAATCTAGTTCCGCATCATTTTAAGACACTGATATGTTTACAGTGGATTGTTTCTTTGTTTTCGATCAGTTAGCCAGAATCTTCCTAAGAATAGCAGCTCTTGCTAGATTTGAAATGTTGCGATACACAACATAACTCCTAAGCAATGTTCCCTCTAATTTTTCATGTGTCTGAGCGAACACACAAACTCCCTGAGCAGACACTTGGACCACTGTGAGCAACAGCAGACGTGAGCACTGTGGTCACGCCAGCATCGAATCCATCCAAGTTATATGGTTTATTAAAATAATCAAATTACAGCATTTACATTTATGTTAGACTACTTTTAATGAACTGCTTTAGCCCGCTTACAATGAAAATTAAAAAAAATCTTGTTCATGACCTGTGTAGTATTTTTTTTATAAAGCTCTGACTTGTATTATGAGTATGAGTCTGTGGTCTGGGAGAGAGTCCTGTAACTGTACTGCAAAATACAGTATATAATGACCAATGTTGGGCAATTAATTATATAGTTACTTCTTCAAAAAAGTTACTGAGTTATGCAAACAGCAACGTTTTTTGCAGCCGTTTACCTAAAAATGCAGCCAAGGCGTTTTTTTTAATAAACATTTCAAACTATTTACAGAACAATCAGCTGTTCTGCATCAAATCTGATGCCACACAAATTATTTGTGCCACTCCAAAAAATAATTTCTGTCCACTATGAGATAAAGGAGAACATCACAAGCCTGATACCTGCAGGCCTGACAGCAGCAGATGTATCACTCCTGTAACAGCTGTAACAGTCAGCAGTCGCCTCATTGTTCTGACACACACAACAAAACTATTGACTACACTACACACTAACTACACAAGATTTGCGCTAAACTTTGCAAATCTTTCACATCTCAAAACACCACCGTCACTCCTAAAACTTCCCCCCTTCCTAAACATCTAAATGCCATGTTGCCATATTTTTTTGATTGGTCGACATGGTACTTTTTTCGACCAATAGGAAAGGGTGGGGGTTTTTTGGTTTTGTTTTTGCTCACAAGCGGAGAGTGCTTTCGAGCATTTTCCTTAAAAAACCGCAGTTTTTACCGTTTCTTCCCTCAGTAAATATAAACAACGATAGTATTCAGGAAGAAAACCAAACATTGCATATATTTTTATCATAACTCTGGTTTTAAGTGGCCTATCAACACAATTTAAAAACTTATATAAAGTCCACACTTTTTCTGTCAATTGTTCCGTCTGTCCTGCTCACATCTCCAATGGTTGTACACGTCATTAACGTGGCTTCACTCCACATCAGCCACGCTGCTTTGCTAGCTAAAGCACCAGTGTCGGCACATAAGGACGCTGTCATAGCCTGTCAGCGACGTTGATTAGCTGCGTATATACGAATGTGAATCGCATTATTGGCTGGACTATGGGATAAGGTGGCATCCTAATCCCATAGGGGAGCAGCCAGTCACTTCCTGACTAACACTGCAAAACAGAATTGTTAAAGTTTTAATTTTAATTTCAATTCAGGTTAGATTTTTTTTTTTTTTGTGCGCAACACAGATTTTCTGTGCGCAGAGACCGTGCCAGTAGTGCGCAATTGCGCACGCGTGCAGTTTAGAGGGAACATTGCTCCTAAGCCTTCTGAACCTACGCCCATGTATGTGCAATGACCTTAGTTAGACCTTTGCTTACTGCTATATTGCTCTTTTAACTACACTATTCATTGATGCAGTAACAGTAAGTAAAACATTAACTCAACCAAATTTAAATAAATAATGATGATGATGTTGAAATTAGCCTTCTTACAGTGGCAGTCACTGGAAAACAACACTCATAATGTCTTTAATGTTTTTGTTTTGTAATGAAGCATGACCAGGATTTATCTGATTCTGCCTGAAGAGAGTAAAGCACACTTGGGAATCATATGGCATGAAAAATATTGTTTTCTTAACCTTGAAGTAAAATTTTCAGATAAAGGTTTTTTATTATTTATTCATTTTGGTTTGTTTAAAATCATTTTTGGAACTGTATGTAAATTCAAAAAATGAATGAGGTAAGATTTTAAAACCTGGAATTAAAAAAGGCAAGCAGTAACAAGTCATAGTAGCTGGAAACAATCACCTCAGATAAACCATCTTTTATTTATTTATTTTTTTACTATTACTATTTGCTACAAAAAGACATGTCCTAAATTTGTAGACGACTTTAAATGTAAGAGATTACTGAAACCACAGTTGTGCAGTTGTAGGCCTACACCTCATGCTCACATGTTGCACTGCAAGGAGGGGGGTGGGGGTGAGGGAGTGGGGGTGGTGAGCTGCTCTATATCATCCACCTGCCCTGTCTAAAATTCACTTGTTGCTTCACAAACACAAATTATCCTTGCACCTTTGTCCTGTGCTTATGTTTCTCTCTGTCTACAAGAAGCTGAAGGAACAAATGAAGGAGCAGGAGCAGCAGGGCTACTGGCAGGAGAAGGGCCGATGGGTGGGTTACGAGGAGAGCTTTGACCCTCAAGCGCAGGTGTGGGTGCCCACTCCCATCTCTTGCCTTACCTTCAGGAGCCTTATCCAGCTCAGACGCACCATGAGCCCAGGTCAGTGAGCAAAACATGAGCATTTACAGGTTTTTTTACACTATTTATAATTATTTTCAATTTTCTGAAGTGCTTTACTTTTATAGGATTTAAAGGTACTGATATTTTATGTAAATCCATGCTGTGTCACACTCCTCCCTGTTACAGTGTGATCAAAGGAAAACTGTGCTGCAGTCTATACTTATATTCCAGTTTACTAAATGCTTTGCTGATTTAGATTGTTGTTACAAAATATCATTATCAAAAAAGCTATTTTAGATTAGCATCTGTAAAATTCAGTCTTAGCCAACCTGACACATATAGCTTTAGTTCTAGTGCTTCTTTAGTGGCTTTTACTTCTAAAGTCCCTTCTTAAACCACAGCAGCAGTTCTTTCCCTTTTATTGAACATGACTACATATGTTTCTAAATTGTGTTTGCCAAGGTGTGACCATTTTAGACTGTGAGGAGAAGACCCTGGATACCATCACAGAGAAGATGGTCAGTGAGATGGTTAACAAGAAGGAAATCAGGTCAGGAGATCGGGAAGGAGTGCTGAACTCTCTGCTGCAAAACCGCAGGTATCGTCTGAGACACCATCCACAAATACAAACACAAATACAAATGAAATACACTCAGGCATTCAGCCGGCTATTATCCAAGACTCCAAAAGGAAAAGACTGCATTAGCTTGCTCAGAGTGGTTGACACTATTGTAGCTGTTGTGGAATCCAAACTATAATTATGAATCATCATCCCTGACCATCAAACCCTTTTGTCTGCCTGTTGAATCCTTTATTATACACAGACAATGGACACTGTCATAACTGTTTTGTTCTGTGCAGTCTGAGAGTTAAATCACAAAGATAACAAAATAAGCATAACAAACCCTCTGATTGTGAGAACACCCACTGGGTAACAAGTCAGAAAGCTTGTGGTCCCAACCTCAAAATAGGTCTGGACCATAGCTTTATTCATTTAAAGCTATGGATTGTTGTTTTTATACTTTGATATTTTTTGTGCAGAATAAACAAAATACAATGTGAAAAAAACATTCTTGATATCCATAAGTCAACACAGTTAGGTTATTATGTCAAAATTTCAACTTAAGGACTCATTTATTACATTTCTAGCAATTTCTCTTAAAGTTTTTCAAATATTGAATAGGTCATTTTGTGCATTTGAAAACTCCTGTTTTTTCTAAATAAACTTAACAATATTACAAAAAAAGTTTCAATCAAATATGACATTTTTACCACTTTTCAATCTTGTTTTCTTTTCTTTTTTTTGTAAACTGTTCACTGAACAGAGAACTACCAATGAATAGTTTACTGTTTGTAGTTTGCCGCTGTAGTTTCAGTTATGGGTCACAGAGACAATGACAGTGACGTGCTGCTCTCATTTCAGCCAAACAACTGACCCAGAAAGCCAAATGTTGACTAGGACTGACCTGCAAAAGTTTTCTGTCAAGGAGAGAGTAAGTTGTCCCACTGGTATTATCATTTGTTTAAGCATAACTGACAATAGCAGCATGTTTAAAAGTTGGTTCTGATGCACAAAGTCTTGAATAGAAAAGTCTTTTTTCCTTTCTGCCTTACCTTAGACTGATGAATCTGAGCATGTTGAGGCCTCCATGGTGCTAGTGGGTAAGCTGCTTTTTTCATGTTCGATGTGGAGTACAGTGTTGGTGTTTACATTCTGATTGCTGCACACGTGTACCTAATGCAAAAAGTGTCAAATTACAACAACAGCAACCTCAAGGCGCTTTATACTGTAAGGTAAAGACACAACAATATTAGGGAGAAATCCACAAAAATCAGACAAACACCTATGAGCAAGCACCCGGCAAGAGTGAGAAGGAAGAACTCTCTTTTAAGAGGGAGGAACCTCCAGCACAACCAAGCAGTTAATGCACACATGCATAGACTGTGACCTTTGGCCCGCCCCCATAGTTCAGTATCCCTGGCAGTGACATTGTGGATGGTAAACAAATGGATAAAGAAATGGTATTCTGAATGGCAGGTTCAGCTTTAAAGCTTTTCCAGATGGTTTCCTTGATAGGACCAAGGTTATTTGAGTTGATCTGAACTAAGTTACTAGCTTTCAGCTGAGAATCTAAAATGAAAAAAAAAAAACTTTCAACAGTGAATAAGTACATGGGTGGCTTTAGCTTGCAGGCAGTTAGATTGTGTGGGAGTACATGGTTAAGTACACTTTTGGTGTATTTTATGACCATGCAGCATCTCTGAGGTTCTTCTGGACAATATTCTGGGCCTTAGTATAAACATAAATGTGAATAAAGAAAATGGATTTGTCCATAAGAATATAAGAAATATGAAAAATGTCCTGTTAAGGTACATTTAGAACAGATGGAAAAAAAAATCTGTGATTAATATGCAGTTAAACGCAAGTTAACTAATGCAGGGTCCTCTTTTGACCAGGAACCCTGGATTTTCTGGAGAAGCCCACAGCTGTCTTTGTGCGTCTGAAGGAAGCAGTAGCACTGGACTCAGCGTTGGAAGCCCCAGAGCCTGTACGCTTTGTCTTTCTTCTGATTGGCCCCAGCAGCAGTGACATGGACTACTATGAGACTGGGCGTGCTATGGCAGCACTAATGGCTAATAAAGTGAGTTGACTGAGGCTTTTAAAAGACAAGAAATACTACTCATTGCAAAAACAACATTCAAGTCTTCGCTCTCTGTTCAGGCTCTTTCAGCAAAAGAGAAAGTAGCAAGGGTTAAGGTGGCTTAACGGTGACATTACTGAGAAGAAAGCAGAAAGCTTAAGAAATATTTTTCCTCTTTTGTGACTTTTTTTTTAACTCACATTTGTGCTCTAAAGCAATTTCATTCCAATCTAGGTTTTTTTGTTGCAACTGTAACAGGCAATTACCAGTGGTATCATTTTTCAGGAAATGTATTACTCCGTCACATCAAAGGACATCGACAATTATCTTTTTTTTCTTTAATTATACCGAGGCACATCCAGAGGCAATTGCCTATGGATGGCTTTATCTTGTTTTAGATTGTTTCCACTGCCCCCAAGTGGCAAAATGAGTTATTGCAGGTTGCAAGTCCAAGTTCAAAATGCAATTTAAATGAGCCAACACTAAATAAAGTTAATTGAACAAAGGTTTTAATATTTTTTCTATTTATTGATCATCCCATAAAATAATATTTGATTAACAGTTTCTATTGGAAAATTCATTTTTAAGAAAGAATCCTGCAATCTTCAGATTTCATATCTGTCTCTGCTCAATCTCTGCTAGGTGTTTAATCAGACAGCGCTTCAGGCAAAAAGTGCTCGAGAGCTGATCAATGCTGTGTCCAAGTTCATGGACTGCAGCATCGTGATCCCACCCACCGAGATCAAGAGTGAGGCGATGCTCAGCTCAGTCATCAACTTTCAGAAGAAACTGCTACAGGACAAACTGCAAAGCTATGACCTCGTCAACAACGCCAAAGTTTGCAGTGGTGAGTCATACGCATTTACCATGTTGGCTGACATTTTAACTAATAAGATAAACAGATTATTTGTTTGCCAGCTTTTAGTTTCTTATTTGGATAACTATTTGGGATCTGATAGTGGCTTAAGCTCAGATTTCACATTTTCCCCAGATTCAATCGTTTCCAGACCTCCTATTGAAGATCCCCTTTCTCGTACTGGTCGACCGTTTGGGGGAATGATTCGAGACATAAAAAGGCGCTACCAGTACTACAAGAGTGACATCACCGATGCTCTAAACGCACAGGTCCTTGCTGCCATCATTTTCATCTACTTTGCTGCCCTGTCTCCTGCCATCACATTTGGAGGCCTCCTGGGTGTGTATGACTGTGGTACCATTTTTTTTCTTCTGTTTTTTGTATTTTTGGAGATCCTATAAATTGTTTTTTTATCTTTGCCTGTAGCTTATAAGGTGGACAACATGATGGGTGTGCCAGAGCTCCTCATTTCCACCAGCATTCAGGGAATTATATTCTGCTTTGTTGCCGCGCAGCCCGTCCTGGTTATTGGGTTTTCTGGTCCACTGTTGGTATTTGAGGAGGCCTTCTATGCAGTGAGTTAAAAAGCCTTTTTATTAATCCTAACAAACATTACAACTCCATTATTGTCTTTTTTTAATTCAATTAATATTTTTTCATTCATAAATACTAAATTCAAATCATCATTCATTTCCATCATTCAGTTCTGCAAGTCCCAGGGCATTGAGTATATTGTTGGGAGAGTTTGGGTGGGAGCGTGGCTGGTCGTCATTGTGGTGATCATTGTGGCCCTTGAGGGCAGCTTCCTGGTTCGCTTCATTTCACGATTCACCCAGGAAATCTTCTCCATCCTCATCTCCCTCATTTTCATCTATGAAACTTTTGCCAAACTCGGGAGGGTAAACAATCTTTATTCATTACACACACACACACACACACACACACACACACACACACACACACACACACCAATCAGCCACATTTTTAAAACTTCAAGCCAAATATTGCGCAAGTTACTCTCATTCCACAAAAATAGCTTACCGGGGCAAAGAAAACAAGACCTCTGGGGACCCTGTGGTGTCTGGCACTGGGTGTAGTGCTGTTCAACTGATCTTTCAGTGGTTTTATTTATTGTGGCTAAAAAGTGTGTGTCACATGTTGTAATAAAATCTGAAACATTTCTCATCTGCGATTTATTTGTTGAACATAAGCCGTCATTTTCACCTATGCTCTTTAACTTTTCTTTAGATCTTCAAGGCGCATCCACTAATTCTAAATTACGAACACGTGAATGCAAGTGCCGAGTATCCCTGGCACCCAAAGGTCGAAGAGATTTTCATGTATGACAATTCTACCGGCAACAAAACTCTAATTGTCAACACCATCAAGCCATCTTACCCCAACACAGCCCTGCTCTCTATGTGCCTCATGATGGGCTGTTTCTTTATTGCTTACTTCCTGCGTCAGTTCAAGAACGGGACATTCCTTCCTGGAAAGGTGAGCTCATGCCCAGAAGGTTTCACTCCATTTATGAGGTCACCTTTACTTTAAAATAATAGGATTAAAAGAAACCAAATGAAATGAAATGAAATTCAAATAGTAGACTTGATGTCGGTGATGTGTGTTTAACAGATCAGGCGTTTGATCGGTGACTTTGGTGTTCCTATTGCCATTGTCCTCATGACGCTTGTGGACTACAACGTTCAGGATACGTACACTCAGGTTAGCGTGTGACTCCAAATTACAAAGGCACACTCATAAACATGAAGCAATAATTTAAAGTAAAATGCATCGAAATATATGAAAATCAAAGGTTTATTTGTTCAAATGATTCATCTTTACGGAAAAGAAGCTTGGTATAAACTCAATGTTTACCAATTAACTAAATTTAATTTGACCAGATTCCATTAAATTTAATGTTTACATTGTAACAAAATTACATGGAAAATTTAAAGTGGATTTAGGAAGCAGCTCGAACTATTAACTTTTTTATACATGTTGCAGTGTAACATATTTAATTTTAACTGCATACACATTGCCATTTCTACACTAAATGGAGCATCCTAAAAAAACATCATCGTGTCTCTCATCACTTCCAAAGAGATCAATGGCCAGTGTAAAAAAGAAGAATTGCATGAAGACATACTTCTTAGAGTTTGGGTATCTGAATGTTGCTTGAAGACAAATTTCTATTCTTTAACACTTTGGATTGAAAATGTTGTTGTTTTTTTCTTTATAGAAACTAATCGTTCCCAGAGGTCTGACGGTGTCCAATCCTGAAAAAAGAGGCTGGCTCATCAATCCTTTCGGAGAGCACAAACCTTTCCCTGTGTGGCTGATGTTTGCTTCCTGCATCCCAGCCTGTGCTTGTGTTTATTCTCATCTTTCTGGAGTCTCAGATCACAACGTGAGTCATCATAGGTCTTATTAGCTGACACGAACCGTAGAAAAAGTGACAATTCATGACTTTAATGAGCGTCTCCCTTCTTTATGGCTCTAAACAGTCTGATAGTGAGTAAACCTGAGAGGAAGATGGTCAAAGGCTCCGGGTTTCACTTTGACTTGCTGGTTTTAGTTGGCATGGGAGGCCTCAGCGCGATATTCGGTGTGCCGTGGCTCAGCGCTGCCACAGTGCGGTCTGTCACACATGCCAACGCTCTCACTGTCATGAGCAAAGGACCAAAACCAGTGATAGAGAAAGTGATGGAGCAGAGAATAAGCGGCATTGTGGTGGCCTTGCTTGTTGGTAGGTGCTGTCTAATCACCCAGTCCTGTCTACAAAAGCATTGCTAGACTTATACTTTGCATTCAAACTGATGTGTGTGTACGATCCTTTATCATTTATCTGAATGTATGCTTGTATCAAGGTCTGTCAGTTCTCATGGAGCCCATCCTAAAGATGATTCCCATGGCAGCCTTGTTTGGGATCTTCCTCTACATGGGAATCACGTCGTTAAATGGCATTCAGCTGTGGGATCGTGTGCAGCTTCTTCTCATCCCAAAGAAATACCATCCTAATGAACCCTATGCTACCAGAGTAAGCATCTCATCACTGCATGATACATGAGGTCCATGGCGCTAGCATAAGCGGGGCAAACAGAAGGTTTCTCATGGGGAAAATAATGAAGTTGTGGTTTTGCAAGACTAAACACAATGAGATGTTACTGTGTTACCTATTATATTTATTAATTTTTACCCAGCTTGAGACTGTAGTGATAAAATCATGTTCTGTGTAAAACTGCTGGGAGGTATTTGCCAGATGCACATTTATATACCTAAGGCTATTTCTATGATTTCAGTTTTATTATGCTTTTAATTTGTCCTTGAACTAGGCATGTGTTGGCAGGTTTCCAAAGCTACTTAAAATCGTCAGTTACTTGTGTTTGGCTGACGTCTGTCTGTCTTGGTTACAGGTGAGCACAGGACGAATGCACCTGTACACGGCCATCCAGATTGTGTGTCTAGGAGTTTTGTGGCTTGTGAAGTCCAGTCAGATGTCTCTGGCGCTTCCCTTCATTCTCATCCTCACCATTCCTCTGCGCATGCTCATGACCGGGCATCTCTTCACCGAACTGGAAATGAAATGCGTAAGCTGAACGCTGTGGAAAGTTCAGACCTTTTTAGATGGTTTGTGTGTTGCAATGTGTTTAAAATGGTTCTTTCTGTGCTTGTGTTTCAGTTGGATGCTGATGATGCCAAAGTGACATTTGAGGAGGAGCCTGGGAAGGACGTGTACTGTGAATCTCAGATGCCATTGTAGATGTTTTTCATGACAGACTTTTTTAATGAATGGATATTTATTTTATAAGTGGCTTAATTTTTTTCTCTTAGCGCAAAAATACTTAAAATGTTGGGGGTTTTCCACATACCTGTAAAACTGTTAAAGCCAACTGCTAAACTGTAAATTTAGCTGTTGTAAACTGCCACTCAGGTAAATCATTTGCATAACTGAACCTGGAAATATTCTCATTTACATGTTTTTACAAAAAAAGAGAAAAACAAAGGATGTGCAAGATGTCAGAGAAGCAATTCTACATGTGCCTTTTGTCCAGAAGCAGAGAGCTCAAAAGCTGAGTGTAAAATTGTAGGTATAAAAGCCATAAAAGTTTTTTTTTTCCAAGCAACTTCACACTGAGTGTAATAAATGGACGCTTAAGTTATTATCTAAGAGCTAAAATCTGTATGAATATTGTGTAATATATGATGATAAATGATGTGTATACACTGTTGCTGGAATGATAGAAGAGCTCATGCTGGAAAGAAAAAAGGAGTGTGTGGCAATACGAGGAGAGATATAATATTGTGTATAAAGTAATTATATTGTGTGTTCGGCTTTCTTCTTTTCATATCTCTGTAATTAAAAAACTATCTTCTGTAAAAAAAAAAAAAAAACTCTCCGCTTTCATTTTTACTAAGTGTTATTAACTTTTGCTGGAGACAGTTCTCTTTAGATTCTCTGAATCTTTGTCCGAGACACCAGAAAAGGAGGCGTCGCCAATTCTCCAAGTACTGCTGTGTATTAATATTTATTTACATTAGTGTTAGCGGCTCAAGTTTGGGATGTTTGTGTTTTAGCTGTAGCGGAAGGAGACACAACCCCAATTCAAGAAAATCTGAAAATTGTGTAAAATGTAACTGGAAAAACAGAATGCAGTGATTTGCAACTCTTATTAGTGGTACTAAGAAGAAACAGCTGAAAGAACATTTTGTAGTTTATTTGATTTATAAGCTACAAAATGGTTTAGGGTAACTAATTTTTTGTGATCGTATAAAATGACAAAAAAGAGTTCCCATTAATCTACCGTCTGATCAACAATCCACCAGTTAAAGGCAGTGTTGCGCCAATTTGTGCAATTATTCGTGAAGACGACGAAGAAGAAGGGCGGGGAAACCCGTAGAAGAAGAAGAATGTCACTTTTCATTGGCTAGTTGACACGCGTTTACTTCCTGCCCAACAGAGCACCGTGTGTTTTACGCCTTGTTTCGTAGCGAACTAGCTAACCTTGCCACGCAGAATAACGTGGTTTAGTTTAAATGTCTGGGTAGTTTGTGTGCAGCCGGTACATCCAAGGACTTGTGTGAATGAAACAAGCTCTGTTTGAAACATGAGCCTCGCTGGAAAGAATGCAGAAGAGTCTGGTGGGTATATGCAGTTTTCTTCCCAGCATGAGAGTGCCTTTGCAAGCTCACATCTCGTTAATGGCCGTTGGATCCTTTGTCGTGGTTGACTGTGCTTTCTGTACGTGTGCAGGATGGTGCAAGAAAAACCTCCAGAAACTTCTCGCTGCAATGAAAGCCAACATCCTGGATGACAAGAAAGAGCTCAGTTATACCCACGGAGAGAGAACTCTAGACTGGGAGAAAGTGGCCTTCCCTCCTTTTTCTCCGGAGGAATGCAAACAAAAGTGGAAAGAGGTTATTCAGAAGGTGGGTCAAATTCTAACTTTAACTTAGTAACTTAGCTTGCATTTACTAGTTCAGTATCCCTAACTATTCTTTAGCAGATGTTCAAATCTTCAGTTTCACTTCAGCATTGCCTGTTTCACTGCTAAGAGCCAGACTTGAGCAAATATATGATTTACACTGTACATATCCTTGTTGTTTCTCAGATGCGGAAGGTTCGCAACCTCACAGAGCTCATTGTGGAAGCTGAAAGTGTCCTTTCTGATCCCCTCAATAACGCAAAGGTAGGTACTAGAGATGGCACGATACCACTTTAAGTCCGATACCGATATCATAAATTTGGATATCTGCCGATACCGATATGAATCCGATATAGTGTGTTTTTTAATCAATAAAACTGTTTTTTTTAAATATCTTGCTGCATTTTGTATAAGTTCATACTCAAGTTTAAATAAACAACAACAGTAATACTATTCTGTTATACCTGTATGTAAAAAATACACTGTACCCAAAATATTTCATAGTTCAGCAATACTGATCAATCTAATGACCTTAAACCTACTCTATCCTTCCTATTCTGGTATTTTAAAGAGTACTTAGTAGAAATATTAAGCAACCTAACTAATAGGGTTGCAAACTCCCAGCGAAAAAAAATAGGGAACCACCCCCCACCCTCCACCTCATGATGCTTAATCGACGTAATCAACTTTAATTTGATGCAGTGTGGGAAAAAATGCACAGAAATAAATTATTTTTCAAGAATAATTAAATAGATTCAACATCTTTCTTCAACAGAACTGCAGACTGCACAGATGGTACCTTCCCAAAGGAAAAAGTAGTATAGCTTACTAGGGTATATTAGACTTAACAGTTACTATATACAGTAATGGACTTCTATATATTTTACATCAGATTAAAACTTTGGGTGTAAGATTCAGATAATTATTTATTAAAAGCTAGACATTTTAAATGAGAATAAGAAAGAAAAGTATGTCTTTGTGCCCCCATTTTCCCTGTTAATGCCTTATCGGCCCCCCTGGCTAAACTTTGCTAGATCCGCCCCTGCACAGTTACCAGCCGTCAGCTATGTAGAAAAGGATCCTGGTGTAGAAAGTAATATTAAATAAATTCTAACAGCAGCTTATCAAGGTTAAACATGCTGCTGTTGTTCTGGCGGGAAGTGGGCCAAAAACAAACAAGAGAGACAGACTCGCGACAGAAAAGCCGATCAGCTGATCATTAATCAGTTTCATGATTAATAGCAGCAGGAGAGAGAAGAGGAAGTCGCTCCATATATCGGTTGTTAAGCTTAACGTGGGAATGCTTTACAAACATTCAGAGATGAACTTACACAGTTGCTTTTCTTTTCTCTGGGATAACTTCCTCGGAGATGAAATGCCGTTTTGGTTGAGGCTACAAATACACACAGCCGCTCTATCACGTGAGCACACTGCTCCGACGTGATACGGTTATGAGCCGAGTTACGCCGTGTCGCAAGTTTTGTGAGGTGCTTTTTTGATATTTAATGGATCGGATTACATTTTTTATTTCTCTCCAATATCCGATCCAGTAATTTACGTCAGTATCGGACCTCTAGTAGGTACAGAATCATAACAATTTCTATACCTCCAGTTTGTGAATAAAAATGGCCTGTGGAAAGTTACCTTTTAAATGTCATGTGAATCGCTTTATTTACAAAAAATAAATAAATAAATGCATCAAAAGCGCCTCCTCAGTCTTACGCAGGACCAAAATCCAAAAGTAATGGGTTGCTTTAAAGCTCTCAGTGAATTCCAGTGTGGTTCTGTGATAGGATGCCACCCATGCAACAAGTGCAGTTGTGAAATTTTGTCGCTATTATTATTTTTTTTTTTTGCAGAGTCACTCTCTAGACATCTCCAAACTTCTTATTCAGATTAGATCAAAAAAAGGGGGTAGAGAGCTTTGAAGAGTGCATTTCCATCACTTAGCAGCTGCATCCAAGCCTCACACCACCAAGTGCAATCATTTTTCTCTGTGTGACAATCTGATGGATGAGTCTGGGTTAGGCGTTCAGTGTGGGGTTGTTCTCTGGCCCTTAATCTCAGTGACAGAAAAGTTTAGTGCTTTAGCATACCAAAGCAATTTGCACAATTTCATGGTCCCAGCTTTATAAGAACAGTTTGGGGACGTCCCCTTCCTGTTCCAAAAAGACTGTTTCAGCCAAATAGACCGTTTGTACCATTTAATTTTTTACCTAGTAAAAGATTATGCTTGAAATGTTTACACAGCAAGCCATGTATGTGTACTGCAGAACAACAGCTGACTGTTATAGCATTGGAACATGCCATGGCTCTGGGCAGTATCTCCTTGGCCACATGGATTACACACTGCTGGTCAGGTGCATAGCGTTAAATGTGTACGTATTCCTTTGTTGCTTGTACTTGCCCTCTACTGAGTATTCACATTTCTGAAACATTAGCTCCATCCAGAGTACCCGAAGAGACCCATGCCCGTAAATACCTGGTATTACAAGGAAGTCTTTTCCAAGATTAAGAAGAAGAATCCAGGGATAAGCTGTGCAGGTTTGATGAAAATCGCAAGCAAAGAATTCAGTCTGCTCCCCGACAAAAAGAAGGTAAAGTATATCAGGAGCTGTCACTACAACACTGCCTGTTCCCATCGTCAGAAAAGCTCACATTTTAAGTCATGAATTATTTACTTTTTCAGGCATTTTATCTGGAGAAATACAGGAACGCATATAAAGAATTCACTAATAAGAGGGTGGAGTTGAGGTAAAAGACAAACATACGTTCCCAGCTGTGTATGTGTGGGATTGGCCCAGTAGGCTGCCTGTACAAGAAGAAGGGGGGGAAAAGCCAAACAAATGTTTTTGTCTTTCAGGGAAAAATATTCCAAATCACTTCAGAAGAGCAAAAGGAAGAAGGTGGTCCCTGAAAGCACCAGTGAGTCAGAGGAGGACTTTGAGGGTCTGCCTGTCAAGCCACCTATGTAAGCCATACATACACACACTTGGCTTATCAACTGTCAGGTTCATTTTATTTATAGCCTATGGCACATTTAATCAGTTCTCTCCATTACATAAGCTGTCTTTTATAGGTTAAAAGTTTTGATATGTGTATTTGTTTCTGCAACACTGGCCCTTTATTTACTTGGTATTGATACCAGAAATTGGTGTATTGCATAGCTCTGGTTTTCTATTCAAATGTTATGTTTGTGTTCAGTGCGTATGTTTAGTGTATTAAGAATAAAGATTATACATGGGCACAGTAATGGTGCATTAGTTTAAGACAATATTTTGTTGTTGGTGTTCTAAGTGTTGAGTTTCTTGAACAAACATGCTTGAAAACTGCATTTCTGACTGCCTGTGTGATTGTGCGGCCTGTGTTTAATGCTAACTTTGATTTAATGTAGTTTAAAATCACATCTAGTCTTCTGTGAAGAGGCTACTGAGCATGTTTGTTTGTTTTCTGTGTGTATATCTGTAGAAGTGGCTACAATTTATTCTGCAAAGAGCTGATTGGTAGTATGGGTGTCCCAACAAGAGCCTACATAAAAGAGTGGTCCCAGAGGTGGCGAAATTTAAGTGAAAAGGAAAGAAAAGCCTACAACACACGCTCCAAAGAGGTATAGCAGCATAAATTACATTTTTTATTTTGTGATGCAAAACAAAGTTTTGAAATCAAGATGATCTTGTTGGGTTATGTTAATAATGTCTTGAAGCAGAGTTGAACATGTAGTTCATTCATTTCAGCTGAAGATGCGGTATGAAAGTGAGATGTATACGTATCTAATGGTAAGTTCTAAGATCATAGGTGCAGCATTGCTAACAAATCTCACGGGCTTTGTGTGAATGCTGACTTTATTTTGTATTCTCATCTTCAGAGTTTAGATGAGGAGAAGCGGAACAAGGTCCTCCGCAAAACAAAGATCAGTTTGCCTACAAAGCGTAAGGTGAGAGGACTGTTCATTGCAAGTAAATGGAAAATTAGTTTAATCTGGAAGGGCGTTTGGACCTCATGCTTTGCTCTTTATTATAAATAATAACAAATGTACAGACATGTGCAAAAGTGTTGGTTCCTTTCCACTGGGAAGAAAAAGCAAAAGACCAAAGTTAACTCTTAAATAAAAATGCCTTTAAAAAAACTATAAAGATAGACAATACAAACCAGAGCGTTACACAAAGGCCTTACCTCTTTTAATTCAGGTGTTTCCAATTCGTGAAATTTCTTGCCTCTCAGATAGAGCTAGCTGCTCAAGAGAGCTAGCTGAGTATGGCGTGGTCCTGTGTTCAGCACTGATGCAAGAATATTCGTGGTTCAAATCCACTACCAGAGTGAAGGAATGACACATTGTCCTGTTAAGGTGCCAACACTTTGCCACTTTCATTTAACAGAACAAACATTTTTCTTTGATACTTTTGGGGAATTTGGAATTTGTCACCTTTTCAGCTATCTGTTGGCAATTGCCTCTAAGAGCTTTCTGTTTTCTGAGCTCTCTTTTCATTCATGTAAGTATTAACTGCGGGGCATTGAAATCAACACGTTTGTTATAAATCTGCAGATTTTCAAAAGGAAAACCAAGGAGAAAATACCCGGCGAGCCCAAGATGCCATCCACGTGAGCATAGTCGTCAAACTCACTCACCTTCAAGGATTAATTTTAACTCGACAAATGAAATCCTGAAAGACAAAAGGTTTTTAATTTTATTTATTTTTATAGGTCTGTCAACGTGGCTTTCTGCCAGGATCAGATGAAAATTCTAAAAGAAAAAATCCCAAATGCAAAAGACCGCTTTGCTGCGGCCAACAAAAAATGGCATGAACTCTCCATAAAGGACAAGTCCCGGTACCAATTAAAAGTAAATGAAAAGCTGAGGAAATACTCCATCGAGCTGCAGGAGTGGTTTAAGGTAGGAAAGTATTTATTTATAATTTTCATTTTTTTTAAGTTTTAATTAGTATTTAAATTTTCACACTTTTGTTTTAAAGACACTGACTCCAGATGAGCAGAATGAGTATCAAAAACAGAACCCTCGTGTGAGTACCTCAAAATTCAGTCTCCTGTTTTTGTCTTTTGTTTTCTAATATAATAACATTCCTATCCATTATTGCAGAAATTAAAATATCTTGAGGACACCTTACCGAAATATTCTGACAAGGACGAACTATTTTTGAAGCAGCCATCAGTAAGTCTGAATATTTATACAGCAAGCGCCAAGTAATACACCCACATGTTCAAGTTCATGCTCGTGATATGAATGCAGTCAAGTTATTCACAGGGTTTACTTATGACTCACATTTTTACATCATGCTTGAAGAGCTTCAGGTAAATGTCGGAGAAGTCAATGTAATATAGCAATGTATATTCAGGGGGAATGAGAATAAGTGATAATGGGAATAGTATAATTTGTATGATGAAGAAAATGTTCTTTAAACTGCACTCTTCTAATTTTTTTGTATGTCACGCAGGACTCAGAAGACGAAATCATCGAGAGCAGCAGTGATGATGAAGACGACAACATACTGGACTTTGATGAGGTTTGTGAAATATTAGACCCTTTTTTCCTTCATGTTCCTTGTTTTTAAAAATGATTCAGTCCATCTAAATATGAAATCTCCCCCGTTAATCTGCAGGATGATGACGACGAGGAGGAAGAAGATGATATAATGTTTGACATGTATTAATTGGTGATGAGATGGACAGCTGAAAAACCAAATGCAGAAAATTCAGATGCTGTTCTGAATTTGAAGAGAGGGAAAAGCCCTCGAGTGGGTGACAAAAACCTCACAACCTCACATTCTTCACCGTCTAAGGGTTTGTTCTGACTTCCACACTGAAGCAAGATGGTTTATATTCACATGGACGCTGCAGCGATGCTTGGAATTTTAATCTGTCTGTTGTGTTGTGGATCATTTTTTGCAAGTTAATGCATTCAAATGATGAAACACACAAAACACACTGGGGTGTTTTCAGATTCCTTACAGAAGGAAGTTTTGCCAGTTTGCAGCCTTCTTGGCAACGCCTCCTGGCACTTACGTGTCCAGTTATTTAACTTTACTCTCAGTGAACACTGGGGAGTAAAAACACCATGCATATCGTCGATCCATAAATTTCATTTGGGAATGTTGCCTGTCTGTGATGGGGCTAATACAGATGTATTCACGCCGACTGCCAGTTTAAAATCACTAGTTCGCCTACCATGTGTGTCTTTGGACTGTGGGAGAAATCTGGAGGTGATTCTTGCTGACCACGGAGGAGTCGAGCCCAAACATTCGTGTTGTGATGTACTGTGCCAACCACTGGGCCGCTGAGCTGCCTTGTGTCTCTAAATGTATAGTCTGATTAAAAACAGCTTAAATCGTTTCACTAGCTTTTTTTTTTCTTCACCCGTGGAAGTTCTGGTACTACTTCCACCTTTTTTGCAGTTACATACTGATTTTTCCTGCAGGTTTGAATTCAGGATTCAGAGTCCCAAATCTGTGTCTCCTGTAATTTCTGGTCTGTTTTAGTCCATTTGAATGCTGTTTATGCTGCACACAGAGGTGGTGCTGAAAGAAAGATAAATATACTGACAGCACCTATATTTAGCTATTTTTGTAATGTGATGATACGTGTGTGTGTCATGTGGTTTCATAGAGAAGCCATTGTGAATTAGGGTGGCTAGATCCCTACAAAAGAAATGTGGGACCAAAACAGACAATTATATTTGCAAAGTTAATAAAATAAGAATAAATGGAAGCTGAAGTTTAGTAGTAGTAGTAGTAGTAGTAGTATGTTTTTGATAGTCTGTATTTGCCTGTATCCTGTTAATCCAGCAATTATACTGTCTGGTAACAATCTTTGGATTTCAGTCGGGATGGATCCGTAGGTTGGCATGAAATGGGGAAAAATAACTAGCAACAAAAGGTATTTCTTAGTAAAGAAAAAAGGGGGGGGGGACGTCCCAGTTAAGAAGGTTCATCTTGTTATCAAACATGACTGGGAGGTTTATTATCAGTAGACACCTATTTGAGATAAAATAGTGTGATTTACTGGATTTTTGATGGCCTTTTTTTATTACGTCCCACGTGTTTTTGCGATAAATGCTGTAAGTCTGCCCAAAGATTTGTTTAATCTTGGCTGTAAAATTAAAATAACCGGGCAAAAACTAGGAAGGGTGGTGGGAAAAAAGTGAAATAAAGGCACAGTGTAGCTCTTTGGTAAGCGGCGTGGGGGAAACACAGTCACATGCTGCCCTGGGGAGGTAAACACTCGGTTGTAGTGATGTGTCGCGAACGAAATGGCTCTTAGAGCCGGGTCTTTGACGTGAACGACGCGAGCCGTGGGTTGTTTTTTTTTTCTTTCTTTCTCTGACCCTCTCTCTCACACTTTTTTCCGCTTCAGGTAAACAATCATTTTTTTTTTTTAATTATTTGAATATATATGAGTGTTTGTGTATAAATACACGAATACACATATGCTTTCAATTGTGTAATTTAAGTGATGTATGGTAGCTCTGTCTTGGAAGTTCAGTTAATGCTAGAAATGTGTTTTGGAATTTGTACCTGCTTTGGAATTTGTACTGCTTTGTCTCTAGAGGCCACTGCATATATTTTTATATAAACATATATAAATAAACCACTTTTTTTTACATTAGTAATTCATTTTGTGCATAATTTTATATTATTGTTAATAATAAATTAATTAAAGCAACAAATCAACCTGAAGAACCGGCTCTTTTTAGTGAGTTTAGGCGAAAGAGCCGGTTCTCTAAAAAGAGTCGGAAATCCCATCACTACTCGATTGGAGTTGGTTTAGAAGAGCAGAGGAAGCAATCGCTGGTGGGAACTCGTGTAGCGATCGATTGCTCCTGCCTGATCTCTGATGTAAAGATGGGTGCCTGTCGAAACAGGTAAATAAACACAATTAATAGGGGATTTGGGTTGAGGCTGCTTTATTATCCGTCGGTGAGCTTTATGTGAGGTTTGGGGCGTCGCTTTGTCCCTTCACTCCCACCCTTGCTGGGTGTTTGTACGGGGAGTTGAAAGGCGCACAGCCGCAGTGCAGCAGCGGTGTCGGGGTTCGGGGAAGAGCCTCGTTGTTACTCTGTTTCTCCAGCGTCGAAGAAAAAAACAGCAACATAATAAAATAACACAGCCAGTCACAACTAAATGTGTTGCATAGCTTCTAATTAATGTGACAGGATTAGCATGTTTGGCTAGTAGCTGTGCGTGTTGTGTAGTTGTGCTGTTGAGGGGGGTCGTGAGTACGATACCGCCTCTCCTTTAACCTCTTGGCATTTTCAATTCATCTCGCAAGCAGCCCATTCACAGCCAAGCTCTTTGTTTTCTTCTCCAAGGTTAGGGCTAAGCTACTTTCATTACACGGTAATACTCGGAGCACCGCTGTAGCGTCACGTTTTCCTTCTTTCGTCTGTTGTTGTTGTTTGTTTGTTTGGTTTTTTTTTGAGTTGTTGCAGTGCTTAAAAGGGGAAAAACACCCACCAACGCCAAGTTATTGTCATTTTTTTCCAGGTTTTAAAACGTTGGGAAGTGACTCCCTGGCAGTGTTCAACGTGCAGTTGTAAGTCCACGCATCTCACCCACAGACTGATTTGCATTCATTGTTTGCCACCGTGTTGCTTACTTGTGTATCACTCCCGCTGCAGCCCTGTTTTGGCCAATGCTTGCTGAGCTACAGCATGACCACAGCAGTGTCTGCTCATCTGGTAGTTCTGGCAAATGAAAATGGAGGAGGTTTCAGTGTCCAGCCTGGACAACAGCAAGCTGGAGGTACAATGGCGTGGAAGCCTTCTGGTAGACTTGGAAATGCACATTGTATCTGCAGACACGTGTGGCTGAATTGCTTCAGAACAAAAACACAATAAAGCAATCAGGCAACACTGTGTGTCTTTCTCTTCCCTGCCAGGCCCTAGCTCAGGACATCCTGTCTGACCTAGTGGAGGATGCTTGCCTGGGACTTTGCTTTGAGGTCCACCGGGCAGTAAAGCAGGGCTATTTTTTCCTGGATGACACGGACCAAGAAAGTATGAGGGACTTCGGTGAGCACAGACTTTTTTCTTTTTTCTTTCTTTTCTTCTTCAGCCAAGTAAAGCTGAGTTGTTTCTTCAATACCAGCCTGCGTACACCAGAGAATAATTAACGTATAAATCAAATGACTTTATTTCGACTTCCAGAAATTGTGGACCAGCCAGGACTGGATGTGTTTGGCCAAGTGTACAACCAGTGGAAAAACAAGGAGTGTGTATGTCCCAACTGTAGCCGGAGTATTGCTGCCTCACGCTTTGCTCCACACCTGGAGAAATGTCTGGGGATGGGACGTAACAGCAGCCGTATAGCCAACCGCAGGTATGGGCATTAAAAAAGCAGCCAACACAGCTGATTTGAGACTCTGTGTGAGTAGAGGCTGTGGTAATCTCAAATGTTTTCACCGTGTTGTCTTATGAATCTGAAAACCAAGGTGTTTGACTATGGCTTCCAAGGAGCCACATGTTCTTGGCTTTTTTTTTTTAAGTGGTTTTGAGAGATGGTTCATATATTTGAAACTCCAGGCTTTCTGAAGGTCTTTCAGAGGTTTTCTTTGTACATTGGCTGCTTTAACTAGACCATTTTTAAAGGAATGTTAGTTTTGTTTGCTAAGTTACTTAACACTGACCTGTGAATCATTCAAGCATATAAAAGGTGCCGAACTCAAGGACAGAACCAGTGTTGTGTCTACACATAAAAGACAACTTGGCAATGAACTAATTTTAATTTCTTACTTTTTGCAACCGGCAACCTGTAACAACAATTTACAGTTTGTTCCAGTTTTACTTTCTGAATCTACAAAAACACCAAAGAAAACACAGTTTGACAAACGAAAATTTATTTATTTTTTTGCACAAACACAGTGATTCCCACAGCGCTATTATCCAAAAACTTGGGATATCTTGGGGTGATGTGCATTGTGTCAAAGAAACTGGACAAATGGAGGACAAAAGAAGTAGTGGCAGACCTTTAAAAAAAAAACTATGTACACCAAAGAGATGAAACAGGACCTGTTCATCCAAGCCTCTTCAGAAATGAACTCAGTGGAAGGCTGTCTGTCAAGAAGACATTCTTAATGAAGGGAAACAGAGAGGAAAGGCTGAGACATGCAAAATTACACAAGAACTGGACTGAAAATCCACTGAGACATGTCTGATGGAGTAATATATACATAAGTGAAATTGTGAGTATGCGCTGTGGAGGTCAGGAAAGAGGCACAGCAGTGAGTTTCTACAGCCATCTGTGAAACACATTGGAGGCCCTGTCACCACTGTGGAAAAAAACAAAACAGATATTGATTCATCATGCAATAATATCTGGAAAATAATTGACAACAGCAAGCCACTGATCCCAATCACACTGCTAGTGCAGGTAAAGCATACCCGGATATAAAAACACACAACGGAACACCATAAGTCATGGATTGGCCTTCCCAGAGCCAGGACCTCAATGTCGAGGCAGTGTGCGATCATCTTGAGAGAGAACAGAACAAAAAGGCATATCATAAACTTTGAAACTCATTAGAATTGCCCATATTCTCTATATATACCTTATATACTCTGTTTCCATGTTTCATTAAATCACCGCACCTATCCCTCATCTTCCTAGCAAAATAAACATAAATGGAAAGGGGGAGCTCAAGACTTTTGCACAGTATTCTATATAAGCTAAATATGCTGCAGGCGTTATGCTGCCTGCAGCATAGTGAATAATGATAATCTTATGAACTCCAGAAACAAGAAAACAAAAAAAATCAGTTTCAGCCTGAAGTCAGTTTGTTTCATAATCAAACTGTTATTTGCAGTGAATAATGCTGACTCACTGTGTGTGTGTGTGTGTGTGTGTGTGTGTGTGTGTGTGTGTGCGCGCGCGCGCAATACCTTGCTTGTTCCTCTTTTACAGAATAGTCACTGGTAACAACACCAACAACAAGTCAGAGAGTGACCAAGAGGATAATGATGACGTCAATGATAACGACTGGTCTTATGGGGCAGAAAAGAAAGGTGACGCTCTCGTAGTCTTGGGCTGCGCATGCGTGAAATTTAAATGTGACTAATATTTGTTAACTCTTGAGTTAAATCTCTAAAACAAATCTTTCTTTTACAGCCAAGAAAAGGAAATCTGATAAGGTACTTTTCTTTTCATCAAACCTTATACTTTAACTAAACAAACATGTTGGGCATCGCTGCTTTAATACCCCCAGCATTCGTCTGCATGTAAAAACTCAAAAATAAAAGATTTTGTCTTTCCACCTCAGAATCCAAACTCACCAAGAAGATCCAAATCATTCAAGCATAAGAACAGTAAGTGAAAACAAGATTTTAACTTCCTGCTGGAGCTTGTCTGTATGTAATCAGATCTTAAAACAGTGCAGCTTTGCTATATGCTGTCATATGTATACTATTAGTTAAATTACCCACAGATCACTTTATAACAGTGGATACCAGAGTGAAGCATAGCAGAGTCAGCATATAGAATCATTTTCACATTAGAGTACAGTGGGGCAAAAAAGTATTTAGTCAGCCACCGATTGTGCAAGTTCCCCCACCTAAAATGATGACAGAGGTCAGTAATTTGCACCAGAGGTACACTTCAACTGTGAGAGACAGAATGTGAAAAAAAAAAAAAAAAAAAAAATCCATGAATCCACATGGTAGGATTTGTAAAGAATTTATTCGTAAATCAGGGTGGAAAATAAGTATTTGGTCAATAACAAAAATACAACTCAATACTTTGTAACATAACCTTTGTTGGCAATAACAGAGGTCAAACGTTTACTATAGGTCTTTACCAGGTTTGCACACACAGTAGCTGGTATTTTGGCCCATTCCTCCATGCAGATCTTCTCGAGAGCAGTGATGTTTTGGGGCTGTCGCCGAGCAACACGGACTTTCAACTCCCGCCACAGATTTTCTATGGGGTTGAGGTCTGGAGACTGGCTAGGCCACTCCAGGACTTTCAAATGCTTCTTACGGAGCCACTCCTTTGTTGCCCGGGCGGTGTGTTTTGGATCATTGTCATGTTGGAAGACCCAGCCTCGTTTCATCTTCAAAGTTCTCACTGATGGAAGGAGGTTTTGGCTCAAAATCTCACGATACATGGCCCCATTCATTCTGTCCTTAACACGGATCAGTCGTCCTGTCCCCTTGGCAGAAAAACAGCCCCATAGCATGATGTTTCCACCCCCATGCTTCACAGTAGGTATGGTGTTCTTGGGATGCAACTCAGTATTCTTCTTCCTCCAAACACGACGAGTTGAGTTTATACCAAAAAGTTCTACTTTGGTTTCATCTGACCACATGACATTCTCCCAATCCTCTGCTGTATCATCCATGTGCTCTCTGGCAAACTTCAGACGGGCCTGGACATGCACTGGCTTCAGCAGCGGAACACGTCTGGCACTGCGGGATTTGATTCCCTGCCGTTGTAGTGTGTTACTGATGGTGACCTTTGTTACTTTGGTCCCAGCTCTCTGCAGGTCATTCACCAGGTCCCCCCGTGTGGTTCTGGGATCTTTGCTCACCGTTCTCATGATCATTTTGACCCCACGGGATGAGATCTTGCGTGGAGCCCCAGATCGAGGGAGATTATCAGTGGTCTTGTATGTCTTCCATTTTCTGATGATTGCTTCCACAGTTGATTTTTTCACACCAAGCTGCTTGCCTATTGTAGATTCACTCTTCCCAGTCTGGTGCAGGTCTACAATACTTTTCCTGGTGTCCTTCGAAAGCTCTTTGGTCTTGGCCATGGCAGAGTTTGGAGTCTGACTGTTTGAGGCTGTGGACAGGTGTCTTTTATACAGATGATGAGTTCAAACAGGTGCCATTCATACAGGTAACGAGTGGGGGACAGAAAAGCTTCTTACAGAAGACGTTACAGGTCTGTGAGAGCCAGAGATTTTCCTTGTTTGAGGTGACCAAATACTTATTTTCCACCCTAATTTACAAATAAATTCTTTACAAATCCTACCATGTGAATTCATGGATTTTTTTTTTTCACATTCTGTCTCTCACAGTTGAAGTGTACCTCTGGTGCAAATTACTGACCTCTGTGCAAGTTCCCCCACTTAAAATGATGACAATCGGTGGCTGACTAAATACTTTTTTGCCCCACTGTATATGAAACATGTTTTGTTCTGTCCTTATCTTGGTCTGGCTGGAGGTATTATGTTTCCAGGTTACGCCTATCTGTCAGTACAGTCCATACTGTAGTGGTTTACACATTCGCCTAACAAATGAAAACTCCTCAGCCCGATCGCAGGAGGAGACACAAATCCCTTTGAGGTTGCATCAAAAAGAAAAAAGAAATCTGCCAAGCCAAGCATGCAGAGCTACCCGCTTGGCGACCCTTTAAAAATAAGGGAGCAGCCAAAAGTAGCTGCTGCTTCTACCAGTCTATCCTCACGTAAGTGATTTCAAGGGCAAAATTACACAAGAATTCCCTAATAATCTATGTCTAATAGAATGACGTGAAGTGGTGAATTTTATTGTCCCAAATGTCAACTACGTGGTAACGTTAGCTGATTTTATTAGCCACTATTAATGAGTGTAATTCAACAGGAAACTATGACCATATATTTGGTCACATAATGAAGTGTTAAAGGTGTTTGGCTTCAGACTATGGTGGCTATAAAGATATCCTGTTTTGCTTTCTCTATATCTGTCACATCCCTGACTTCATAAGATTTCTACCACACCAAAGTATGATGCGGTAGAACGTTTGGTTCTGTAGAATAAAGAAACTTCACAGTGTAGCAACATGAGGTTCTTATATAGCGCTTTTCTACTCTGAGCATTCAAAGCTCTTTATACAACTTGTACATTTACCCAATCACACCCAAGCACTTTCTAAGTTGTTAATTGCTCCCTATCTAACATTCATACACATTCACACTCTGATGGACGTGTGATGCCATGTTTTATTAATGTTGGGTTAGTATCTTGCCCAAGGATATTTGGCATGCAGACTAGAGCAGACTGGGATCCAACCTTCCAGTTAGTAGCTGACCTGCTCTACCACCTGAGCTACAGCTACCCCCAGGCACCTACTGGTATAAACCAAGTGTACAACTAAAAAGAAATATTTAAAAAAAACTTAACAATTTCTGCTAGCTAGCATATTATAAAAATAATTCAAAATACACTCACTGGCCACTTTATTAAATACATCTTTCTTGTGCTGGGTTGGAACCCCATTTGTGCACAGAACTGCCCTCATGTTTCATGGCACAGGGTCAACGCAGTGCTGGAAACATTCCTCAGAGATTCTGGTCCACATTGATAATGGCCAAATTGTGCCAAGAAGATATTTCCCCACACTCTTACACTGCCACCAGAAGTCTGAACAGTTGAGACAAGGTAGAATGGATCAATGGTTTCTTGTTTTGTTTTGTTTTTTACGCATGTTGCAGCAAAAACTAAGCCTCACCATACCAGGCAATGTTTTTCCAACCTTCTATTGTCCAAATTTGGTCAGGAAATGTGTCTTAGGTTCCTGTTCTTAGCTGACAGGAAGGGCATCCGCTGTGGTCTTCTGCTTCGAGGCTAAACATGTGCGTTCAGAGATGCTCTTCTGTGTACCTTAACTGTATTGTGGTTATTACCATACTCCAGATGTCTGGCATCAATGAGGCAC
This sequence comes from Simochromis diagramma, assembly GCF_900408965.1. Classification (NCBI taxonomy): domain Eukaryota; kingdom Metazoa; phylum Chordata; class Actinopteri; order Cichliformes; family Cichlidae; genus Simochromis; species Simochromis diagramma. The sequence goes on from NW_024386972.1 coordinate 266,702, forward strand.
TTTCACCCATAGGACTGCTGCTCATTGGATATTTTCTGTTTTCTTTAAACCACACTTAAAGCATCTTTTTTTTCCTATTCTGAGGCTCAATTTTAATTTCAGCAGGCTGTCTTGAGCATCTCTACATATCTAAATGCACTGAGATGCTGCCATGTGATTGGCTGGTTAGATATCTGCCTTAATGAGCAGTTGAACAGCTGTACCTAATAAATTGTCTGGTGCACATATAATTTAGAACCAGTAATAGTGTAGTGATTGAGACACTAAACACCAGTTGAAATCAATTATGTGTCTGGATTGAATAAATAAATGGTGCGCGTGTTCCTCTAGGCATGATGGGTCCCAGACGTCGCATGGACAACCAGGAGAGCCCGCGCATGCTGATGAAAGACGAGGCATTCTCTCAATAACACAAACACACATTCTCTCACCATCATGTGCGCGGAGATGCACACAGAGACACGCTCACAGGACGACCAACAACACTTCACCTTTGGTTCTTTATGTTGTGAAATGAATGGACGTTGATGGTTAAAGGCAACGTTTGTGGTGTTTGCTGCTCTGCAGAAGCAGTTCAGAACTCCCAACCTTATACTTGACAAATTTATTTTTATTCAGAAAATCATTGTACCAACACTTGTTTTGTTTTTTTTAATAATTTTATGTAGTTATCATTTTCGACTGATACTTGTCACCAAATATGATTTCACTGCACAGATGTAAACTGCAGTGTAATTCATTCAGAGACGGTGTACGCTTACAGTATTTTCTTTTCTTTTCATAAAATACAGAAATGATTACACAGTGGATGTCCTTATATTACCTCACATTTTACAATCTCATTCTTTGAAGAAAAAAAACAATAATGTCAAAGACAATCCTTGCTAATGGTTTGTCTTATTTTCACCTTTCACTGTCTGAATTTCTCAAACAGAATTTAAAGACAAGCATCTCTGTCGTTCACCTGTGGAAACTTGTTTCACAATGTTCAGGACACGAACTCCTTAAGTGTAGAAGCAGGTATTTGGTGCAGAAAGCAGGTTTCTTCATTTTTCATTTTTTTTTCTTTTTTGGTGGGATAGAGTTGCTTGTTTTCTAGCATTGAAATATGTCTTTGTATCATGTGTTTACATTGTAAAGGGTTACATGTGTCCTTGGTGTGATGTGATAGTGTAAATATTCTAATAGTTGAATTGCTGCTATCATGGCTCAGTTTGTTTCATCTGTCTAGCAAAATAAATGATTTGTTATCTGTCCTGTGTTTTCACATTCATTTTAACAAAAGTATAAAATGTATAAAACGGCAACCAAGTACATGGAATTAATGTCTAACTGATCAACAGGGGGTGCTGTTGATCAGATGATGTACACATGCTTCTGTTGCTAGATGTGGGGCTAAATATTATCCTGGTTAGTGTGGTTGTAGGTCATATTCTCAGAAAACTGTCATGTTGTAAACACAGCCATGTTCATACAGTTCAAGCTTCTTATTCAGAGTTCATTGTGCCAAGGGGGAGCTGATAATGTTGTTTTTGTGTAGCCTTCCTAAACTCTGCAGTACAGGCATTAATGTAGCCCATAGGTTAAAAGATTTTGATGAGCAATAGTTCTCAAGGCTTTCTGAAAGTCTTTCAAAGTTTTTCTTTGAATGTGGGCTGCTTTGTCACTCATATTCATATTCAGTCCTTGTACCTGACCATCTTTGGGAGAATGTTTTTCTTTTCTCTTTAAATTCAAGCATAAAAGGGGGCATTTAACTCACGGGAGGAACCAGTTTTATGTCTGCATATACCAGATAACTTAGCACAGGACCAGTTTTAAAGTGGCACTTTTTTAGACACAAATAATTCCAAAGATAACACAGTTTGAGTATGTTACAGCAACAAGCTGATTTCTAAAGAGCTACTAGCTGAAGACTTGGCATAATTTGGTATTGTGTGCAAGAACTTGGAGAAACTGGACAAATAGAGGGGGGGGAGTGCCAAGCCTAAAACAAATATCTACAACAGATGAACAGTAAACAGAAAAAATCCAGAAAAACTGACAGAGGATCTATGTACTGTTTACTGAAGGCTCATCAGAAGTAACCTCAGTGGAAGGTTGGCCATCAACAAGCCATTCTTAAGGAAGGGAAATGGAGAGAAATGGCTGAGGTATGCAAAACTTCACAAGAATTGGACTGTACAGAGGAGGTTAGGGGAGTGGTAGAACAGTGGGTGTCTACAGTCATCTGTATAACATGGTGGAGGCTCTCTTGAGGTTTGGGGCTGTGTTTCAGCAAATGGTGTTGGGGATCTCTTTAAAATTAATGGAAAAGTACCAGTACCATCATATTTAGATCCACCATGCAATGCAATCTGAGAAGTGTCTGACTGGCAGTGACATCATTTTTTAGCAGGAAGGTAATCCCAAACAAAGAAGAGCTTTGAATGTCCCTCAAGAAGACTGGAGGGACATATAGCTAAGAGAACTATTCCTGAAGAGCATTTAAGTTGCTTAAGAGAGTTCATGCTGTGCTGATGAATAAATGTAGCCATACCATGTTGGCTTTCAAGCTCGCTAGAATTGTACAGCCTCTGTTTTTTTCCCCTTTTCTTTTATCCTGCATTTCCCTATATGTCTCAGTAAATTGCCTACTCCCAGTATGAACCTTCCAGATCCCTCAGGTCATCTGGATCCAGCTTTTTATCAGTTCCCAGAGTCAGAACCAGACATGGAGAAGCTGCATTCAGCTTTTATGTTCCATATATCTGGAACAAACTCCCAGAAAGCCTCAGATAAGCTGAAACACTCAGTTTATTTAAATCCAGGTTGAAGACTCACCTGTTCTCAGCTGCATTTGAATAAAGCACCAAATTCGCAATGTTTTACTTTTAAGCGTAAATTTCAAAACGTACATTTTAACTACTGATTTTATCTACTGTTCCTTTATTTTTTTTCCCATTTTAAATCATGCTTTTTAGTTGTTTTTGTTTTTTAATGTCTCTGTAAAGCACTTTGAATCACCTTGCTGTTGAATTGTGCTATATAAATAAACTTGCCTTGCCTTACTCCGTCATTTCCCCCAGGAAAATATAAGGATGGGTGGCATAAGACTTCTAGATTCAGCACATTACTGTTTACCAAAAATTAGTGTTCAGGAGGCAGAGTATTACTCCAGGTTATAGTTTGGCACTACTGAGAAAAGTCTCGAGCTTCTGATCAAGAAACAAAATTACACTATTACAAAACCAAGCGCAAGTTTCTGTAAGTCACATTTGAAATCAAGCATTGAAAATAAAACATAATTGAAAATATATACTTTTACAAAATACAAAAGAAATAAAGACTTCGGACTAGCATGTGTTTAAAGGTGTTCGAAAAGAAAAAAATCGAGATTATTGCGCGCTGAAATTTGGAACTTCATAATTTCCGATGTTTGTGAACGCAGCATGTAGTTGAGAGTACTTGGTTTTGCTTTAGAGTGCAGACAAGCTATCTGCTCAAGATACTCAGTTTGTCTTTAGTACGACGTTATCATGTTTTTCATTCGCCTCACGGTGTAATAGCTGTTAGTTATCGTTTATGTGGCGTCGTTCAGTCGTAAAGGCGCGAGTGGGAGATGACAACAGCTCCCACTTGGTGTGTTCACAAAACGAGCAGTCACTAGGTAGAAGCAAATCCCGGAACTTGAAACGGTAGGAAGTGAGCTAACGTTAGCTAGCTTTTTGTTGACAGTGTGCTTGCTGTCAAACCAGAAACCGACCTAAGCAGAAGTACCCGGAGTTAGTTAGCTACCTACTTGGAGACTTCAGCCTGCCGCACTTTTATTTGGGCCGAATTTGGTTTGAAGTTCCCGTCACTTTTAACCACTTGTGGCTCTAGAAGATGGCATCGAGGGGAAGCTTCACGGGTCCTCCGATGAACCCGAGTATGAGCCCCATGAACGTTGGGCTTGCCGCGGGCATGAGGATGCAAGGAATGCCCCAGCCTCCGGGGGGATATCCCAGAAGCATGAGCAGCGTTCCCCAATACCCCCAGGTAGGTTCTGCTTGATTTCTCCGTGTCGAATAAAGAAACTGAGTGAAAGGTGAGGGTGACGGTATTTGTCCGATCACCCCCATGTCTGTTTAAGCTTTTCGTTACTTTTTTTTAAATTCGTGTTTGAATAAAAGTAGCTAATTGAAATAGTCGCCAGAGAGACATGGAAATAAAAACAAACAAACATAAAGCTCATTATATATCACCGCGTGGACACTACTTCCGCCTTCGAAGTGGGTGTAATTATTTATTAATTACCGCAATAATTAAGTGTAACCTTTTTTTTTCTTTTATGGCATTTAAAGTGGTTCATAAAAGTAGTGGGACGTTTAATTCAATTTGATATCGTTTAGCGTTTTGTGCGCGTGTGAAAAATAAAATCACGTGGTTGCCCGCTTCGCCTCCTGTCAGTTAGCGTGAAAGCAAAAGTTTATCAGCACCATCTGCCCAGAGGCAAGCCTGCATATATCGTGCCAGTATTGTCACCATCTGCAGCTTCCCCTGTAGTTAACAGACACCATCGCAGTTACCCCCGTTTTGACAGTTGGAGCCATTTGGGTTTAGACTTTGTTTTTATGTTTACAAACTGAACAAAGTGTGAGAATTCTCACAATTTGTTGATACATTATTTACAGTACTGATGTGTTACATATAAAGACCTAATTAAAAAGAAAAAAAATCTAGTCAGTAACAGGTCTTAAAATAAGTACACCCTCAGATGTGTAACAAAATACGACATATTACACTGTGTTATTATTTATATAACAAAAACTGAGCCGAAATGCAGAAGCAGTGTGTGAAAAACTAAGCACGCCTCAAGATTCAGGAGCTTGTTCAACCGCTTTTAGCAGCAACAGTGTGAAGTAATCCTTTTCTGTATGACTTTATCAGCCCTTCACATCAGGAGGAATTTTGGTGCACTCTTCTTTACAACATTGCTTCAGTTCATCGGCATTTGCAGGCATTTGTTTATGCTCAGCTCTCTTAAGATCCTGCCAAAGCATTTTATGCGTTGAGGACTTTGTGTGATTACACCGCGTTGATTCTTGTCTTCTTCAGCTATTTTGTTGTAGATTTGTTTGTGTGCTTGTGATCATTGCACTCAAGCTTTAGCTGTCAAGTATATGGCCTTGCATTTGACTTCATCACCGTGCTTGACAGCTGGTATGAGGTGTTTGTGCTGTTATGCTGTGTTTAGTTTTCACAAAATGTAGTGCTGAGCATTATGGCCAAATATCCCCAGTTTGGTCTCACTTGTCCAAAGAACATTGCGCCAGAGGTTTTGTGGTTTGTTCAAATGTGAGAGCCTTTCTTCTGAAAGCCGTTCCAAACAAGCCGTACTTGTTTATTTTTTTCCTAATTGTGCTGCCATGAACTTTAACATTTAGCATGCTAACTGAGGCCTGAGAAGTAGCTCTTGCAATGCTTGAACTTGGAGTGAATTTGCTGGGACGTTCACTCCTGGGAAGATTGGCAACTGTCTTGAATGCTTTCCATTTGTAGATAATAGTTCTCACTGTAGACAGATGGATTCATATTGTTTGTAATTGATGGGCAGCAGTTGCTTCTCAAGGATTATCATTGATGTCTTTGTGTTAACACACCTGAATCCTCCAAACCAGCAAACTGTCAAAACCTCTGCTGTTACAGAAGTGTTCACACTTCCTGAAACTAATAAATTGATGAAATGCATTTGATTAGCAGCATCTGGCTGTTACTTTACTGCTTCTGCATTTCTATTTATTATTTTTGTTTAACAATAAATAAAACCACAGTGTAATATGTCATGTGTTGTATTTCATCTGAGGTTATATTTAGCAAATTATAAAGCTTACTAAGCACCTGATTTCTTTTCATTATATCCTGATATGTGAAACCTTAAAGTTGAAAGAGGTTGTGCTTTGTGTAGATGGAGATAAACACTGCAGTACCATAACAGTCTTTATATGCACAACTTCATAATTAAACCTCAGAGCTTAAAAACATAAATGCACTGTTTCTGCAGGTGGGGTTATGTTTTTGGCATGTTTTTAATGGGGATATTATGACTCATAATATTTGTGGTACAACCAAAAGCAAACAGTGTAAGTGACAGTACTGTATGTCACTGAGCATTCTTTTTACCCACCCGATCCAAAAAGCTAGAATTTGATATAAGTTGATCATACTATATTAAATTTATTTGCAAACAGCTTCACACATCATTGGTTTTCATTATTATTATTTTAAATAGGTACTTTTTTGTATCTCTTTAATAAATCAGATCCTTGATTTCCTTTAGTCCTAGATGAAATATTATTTTTTTGTGTAGATATGGAGAAATTGTTCTGTGAAATCAGTTTCCCTCCTTTTCTCTAGCGCCCTGGGATGCCATCCAGCAGAGTGGGGGGCCCCATGGGGTCAATGGGGGGTCAGCTGCCTGGTCCCTCTTATGGTAGCAGTAGCATTCCCATGCGGGCAGGCATGGGACCCCCAAGCATGGACGCCTCTAGGAAACGGTTTCTTCATCACCAGCACCACCAACAGCAACAAGAGGCGCTGGGAGGCCTCAGACGAGGGTAAGAGAGGAGACGGGACAAAATGTAGGGGATGGTACTGCCAGTGTTTGGACCTCACTGCCATCTAAAATAACTAGCTATTACTCCTTCATGACTTTTAAACAATTAAATCTATTATTGATTATTCATTAAGTAAATGAAATCCAAAAATGTTTTCTTTTTTTCCTCTTATCATTAACTCTTTACCACTTGAAAGCTGCTAGTAGTGACCTGCTGAAATTCTTTTCAGAACTGCTGCTTATAGATGAAAATCACTGGGTTTGCTACACAAGTGATGGAGTGTTAGTGAGGGTGGTCTCTGCCTATGTAGCGACCCTTAGAAAAACCCAGAAACTGTTCTAATGGTTGTCAAAGCACATCTTTATTGATAAATACTGAGGTTTGTGATTAAGGGTGCTGGGGAGGTCATCAGATGTCGCCTTTATAGGAGAAAGAGTTAAATCACTTGTTCAAAGAATTAAAACTGTTACCAGGTATTTTTTTCCCCAGTAACTTATAAATGATATAAAATAGGTTCAGCTCTAAAGTTTTTGCCAAGCCTAATTTTAATATCAAGCAACAACAACCATTTTTCTTTTTAGCACTTGACTGCTTGTCACATGTCCCCCTTTTTTATTGAGAAACTTTCGTGCTTATTTCCAGCTCCATATTGTTGGTCTTGTACTTTTCTAGAGTAGCTCTGGATGATTTACAGTTTAATCTTACTCATCTTATACTGTGCATACTGGCTCCATGGGTGTAGTGGTTTACACATTCCCCTTACAAGATTCCTGCTTCTAGATGGGGAGGAGATGCACAAATGCACCCTCAGGGGGTCACAAACTTGTGCATTCCTAGTTCCTGGCCCAACACTGGATAGATGTGAGGGCTGTGTCAGGAACGGCATCTGTGCCAAAGCAAACACGCAGATCCATCCACCCCTTAAAGAGCATCCAAAAAGTACCTCATCTTATACTTTGCTTTAGTCCTTCAGCTGGAAACTGAAAGATCTGTATAAACACTAGTCTGTTTCTAACACCTCTCTCAAAGCCAACTTTCTGATAATTGGCTGCCCCTCGTAACAGAAGTGGCTCATAGCCAGAGCTGTGTGGCTGAGATGACTATAATAAAGGTATCTGCTCTTGCTGACATCATAGAGAGAAAAAAAGGTAAATACAGGTTTTCAAAAGCCAGGTTCAACCCCACTGCCAAGTCCAACATTAACATTCGTTTTAGGATTATTTGTGACTTAATGACTCCAGGAAAGAGTTCACTAGAATAAAGTAATTTTTGTGTGAAAATAAGAGTACTGATATGAATCTGAGTGTACAGGAAAACACGGTCACTCTAGGGAGTTTTCCATTAATATTTTCTCTGACAAAATGGGTGGAGTCATCCAGCTATAAAAATGCGGTAAATCTTTTTTACTTTTTCCCCTTTTGTGGTTTATTTACATTGTCTCAACAGAACGTTTCATTCATGATTTGTTCTCCCGTCTGTTTGTAAAGTGGCTGTACTGTTAAAAGCACGGCTCAGATCACACAGACACGAGGATACCAGCGTCTCATGACTGGCCTTTGCTTTCAAAGCAGCAGACACAAGTGGGTATTTTTGACTTCAGACTGCTCCGTGACGCCACGCTCATAAATGCGGCCATCCGTAATGCTTCGTCCACAATGATTCTGTTGTGTTTTTAAGGTTAATTTCATAAAAAAAAGTCAGTATCTTAGCATAATCTCAGTCTAGGAAGATTAGTGAGTCATGGTGCCACCATCCTAAATTCTCATTTAATCACATGGAAATTAAATTCAGTCATTGCCAAGGTGAAGTGTATAATTAAGGAAACGAAATCAATTTAATGAAGTCGGTAAGTAAAAACCTGAAGCACTCTTTCAGGGGACTTGATTAACATATCGCATTGGCCAAGATTATATTATCGCACTGTGAAGTCTTCCAATTACCGGTAATCGGGTTAAATGAAAGGGATCTTTTATTTGATCCTATATCATGTGTTGGTGTGTGGCCAGTTTCTGTGAAATTGGTTGACTGAAGTCATACTTATGAGGCCGAAAGCAAAATGATGGCACACACACTGGAAAACAACAGCTCAGTTTGAGATATTCTTAGAAATCCGCTCCTTCACATCGTAGAGACTGTTAAAGCGGTCTTCTTTCCAAACTGAATAATTTTCCTTGTTTTTTCTCTATGATTCAGAGCAAAAAGGCGCAAGATGGCTGACAAGGTTCTGCCACAGAGGGTAGGAAAACCTCGAACCCCTTGAATAACACTGTTGTCCCAGTTGGCTGTATTTCCTCAATCTTCACCTGCTACTGTCTTCTAGATCCGAGATCTGGTCCCGGAGTCCCAGGCCTACATGGACCTCCTGGCCTTTGAGAGGAAGCTGGACCAGACCATCGCTCGAAAGCGTATGGAGATTCAGGAAGCCATCAAAAAGCCCATTATGGTATGTGTTCTTGATCCATTGTCATGCAGTTAAAAGTATACCATGAGAAGATTATTTTTAGGCTTTGTCCACTGAAACAAATGAGAAGTCAGTAAAACATGATCTCAGCTGTAATCCGAGTTCCTGCGGAGCACAGTGTAAGCAGTTTCCACAGAACAGCAGGACAGTTGGTTCCCACACTGAAATCTGACCTTTGTGTTTTCTTGCTACAATTTTAACTGTTAACGTTAACCTTAGTGGCAGAAACACTCGGTCTGCTGAGATGTGTCACAACAACAACAACTCTAGCAGCAGGAAAATCTGCATTAGCAGTAAATTAATCCAACTGTGACACGGCCACAGAGAAGAGCAAACGGTGTGACTGGTGTGAAGTTAAAACGGTCACAACTTTTTCCTGTGAATCCCTCGTTAGGTAGCAGTGTTTTCCGGTCTTAATAATGTGAACTTATACATAAGGATGAAGTTATTGTAAACACCCTTAATAGCCTGAAATGAAGCGTTTGTCTTTGTTGGAGAGTGCATTTGGCAAGTGAGCTTGAGAGGCTCAATTGTTGCCAGAATTCCTGATACATCTGCTTGTCCCTCTGAAATTACACAGCAAAAGCGCAAGCTCAGGATCTACATTTCCAACACGTACACTCCCAGCAAACCCGAGGGTGAGGAGGCGGAGAAGGTGTCCTCCTGGGAGCTGAGAGTCGAGGGCAAACTCCTGGAGGAAGTAAGTTTAAAAAAAAAAAAAAAACGCATTCGAGTGTTCTCGCTATTGTCCCGGTGTGGTCTGACTGCAAGTATTTCAGTCTCTCTCATTGTGTTTCTTCAAACTTGAGTTGGCCAGTGTTCTTGGCTCAGACTACGCAGCCAGATGTGTGTTTACAGCTTTTCTCATTCCACCCCACAACTGCTGACACACACACACACTCAGGATCTCATTTGAAATACGGAATTGAAACCACTGGCCGTTGCATACCATGAGCTGACTAGCCTCCCCTCCCGACATCAATTCTAGCTCGACTCATTGTGTCATCTGGGGCCACATGAAGGAGAAGGAGGTCTTTTTTTTCCTTTTTTTTTTGTCTGTTAAAATTTCTCCTCAGTCTCATGGGTTTAGGCATGTGGAGGAGTATTGCATGGAGCAACAGAAAAAGGGATGTGAGGGAAAGGAGTGAAGGGGTCGTGTTGAGCAAACAGACTCTGACAGGGCTGGGGAGCGGGCAGACAAGGGGGGGGGTGAAGACAGCTTTTTCTAGTCTACAGTTTTGCGCTTCACCACCACCCCCAATGCGGTCAGAGCTAAACAATGCAGCTGCACACTGACACAGCACAATAAGAATACACTGCTTTCTTGCTGCTCCGTCCTTCTGACACTTTTGTTTCGTGCTTTCTGTCTTCCCAGGCTGGCAAGCAGAAGAGGAAGTTTTCATCTTTCTTCAAAAGCCTGGTGATTGAGCTTGATAAGGAGCTCTACGGGCCTGATAACCACTTAGTAGAGGTATGACATAAACCTTGGTTGCAGTTCCATTCAGAACATTGTAGGCACATTGACACCAGAAGTTCAGAGAGTGATACTAGTTCGCCAGCACCGACCTTGTTTAGCTGTGGTCAAGAAGCTGAGCTCAGATTGAAACACTAGAAGTTTGGAGCCAATCCTTCTTTCTTTTTTTTGACTGTAGGCGGGCTTATTGTGTGTGAACTCATCCCACACATAAACCAGATTCTCTCTTCTTCTTTTTTAAACTGAAAAATTGTGGTTAACAGTGGTGAAAGTGAGAATTTCCAGTCTTAGGGATCTGCCGATGGAACGGTTTATTTAACCTGGCACTGAGTCATTATTGTTGTAAAGTAGTTTCGTAAAGTTCATGTTAATAAAATCTGCTTATCTGCTTTAAAAAAATCACGTCTTCATCTTCCAGTGGCACAGAATGCCCACCACTCAGGAGACGGATGGTTTCCAGGTCAAAAGGCCAGGAGACGTGAATGTTAAATGCACCCTTCTGCTCATGCTCGACCACCAGGTGCCACTTACTTTCTCAACCGTCACTAAATTTTTTCCTGATGATATTTCTTTTTTTCCACCAACATTTGCTTTGTCCCGATGCTTTTCTTTGATCAGCCCCCTCAGTACAAACTGGATCCACGGTTGGCTCGCCTTCTGGGTGTACACACACAGACACGAGCCAGCATCATGCAAGCTCTCTGGCTTTACATCAAGAACAACAAGCTGCAGGACAGTCATGAGAAAGAGTACATCAACTGCAACCGCTATTTCAGACAGGTAATGGCAAATGGCTAGAAATGGCTTGTGGCGCTTTGATATTTTGGCACTGAAACATCATTTTGCATGTATTTAATTTCACAGCTAAATGATTTGCATTCAGGCAATTATGATTTTTGTGAGGTGTTGTTTTGTAGCCCTTTGCAAGACCTCAAATAGGAAAAAAAGTTTTTCCCCTTATGTTGTCTAACTTGCTCTGTTCTTTAACTAAATCCTGTCCAGATCTTCGGCTGTCCACGCATGAGGTTCTCTGAGATTCCCATGAAACTGGCGGGCCTGCTGCAGCACCCTGACCCCATTATTATCAATCACGTCATTAGGTAGGGGAGCCTGGATCATGTTACCTCTTTCTGTCTGAAAAAAGAGCTACATCAGCCTCTCAGTGAATATTAGAAAGCCCTGTGTGTGAGGCTCATACTGAACGATAGTTTCCTTAGCTTTATGTTTTGGCCTGTTATTTCTTAGTGTGCTTATACAAGTGTGCTGTCAGCATCACTCCTTCTCTCCAAACTGTCATTGTGTCTCCCCCGAGCAGCGTGGATCCCACCGATCAGAAGAAGACCGCATGCTATGACATTGACGTGGAAGTGGACGACCCACTTAAGGGTCAAATGAACAGCTTCCTGTCTTCTACAACCAACCAGCAAGAAATCGCTGCCCTCGAGATGAAGGTAAGGCTTCATCTGCACTTCACCAGAGTCGTGGAGGGGGAAAAAAATTGCATACTCCATTTAATTCTGAAAATGTGCTGCTGGTGTTTGTATTCGCTACAGATTCATGAAACCATTGAGTACATTAACCAGCTGAAGACCGAAAGAGATTTCATGCTGAGCTTCAGCAATAATCCACAGGAGTTCATCAAGGATTGGCTGAAGTCTCAGTCCAGGGATCTGAAGGTAGACGCTATGCTCCAGCTTCTAAAATGCTCATACGTGCTTGTCTACACAACAGCAAAACATGTTATAGTTTAGTAACACGATATTTGTATCATCTTCACTCACTTTGAGCTTTTCTCATATTTGTACAGTTGCCTGCAAAGCTTTCCCTCTATTTAATAAAAAAAGCTGCAGTTATTTTGTGAGCAGTGGTAGTATGTTTCCAGCTTTCATAGACAATTAACTGCTGGGCACACAAAGGCACCATTGGTTCACAGGACTGTGTCCAAACATAGCATTGGTATTCAGTTGAAAGCAAAACACCAGTTAGCTGTTTGTGCTGCATTCCTCATCTGGAGAGACGTTAGCACCTGGATTAAGATGTAGGCCTTTAGGAACCAGACTCAGTGAATCATTGATCCATCAGACTCTCAGTACTACTACAGTCACTTGGCAGTGCATGAATCAGTCTTTACAGTACCGTCTTAGCATGTGGGAATAGAAACCCCTTTTCTTTAATCATTCAGTTTTGGTTCCCTGTGTTCAGCGATGCATTTCTGTTCTTTCAGTTGATGACAGATGTGACTGGAAACCCAGAAGAGGAGAGGAGGACCGAGTTCTACCATGAGCCCTGGGTGCCAGAGGCAGTGGGCAGATATGTTTACTCCAAAGTAAGTAGACAGTGAATAATACACTTTTTAGTGCTAACTAGTGTTAGCTTATACATGTCAAGATGTGGTAAGTCAAAACATTACAACAAAATAAAATTAGAAAGATAATTCGAAATTTCAAAACCAATGTGTGATGTCACAGCGTCCATTTTTTCTATACAGTTTGTGGTTTTGCCATTGAGTCTAACCTCTTCTTTGCTATAGGTGCAGCAGAGAAGGCAAGAGCTGGAGCAGGTGTTGGGTATCCGACTCACCTAAGTACAATTCTAAAGGAGGCACAGCCACCTTAGGTTTACTCATGAGTTGTTAATGTTCCACTCAGCTGAAACTGGAAAGAATTCTTTCACCTTTAAATGTTCAGAAAGCCATCGTCACTGACGCAAAGTTCGGGGACCAAAGTGATGCTTATATGACCTTTAATAATATCTTTGCCTTGTAGTATCTGATATATTGAGCCTGTTTAAATAACCTTTATCCTTTTTTTATTTTTGCAATATGTTTTGTCTCTGGTACAAAATGCTGTTTAAGCACTGGTGCTGTTTGGGTGTTTTCACTGTCACTTTGAGTGCTGTTTTGAAAGAGGTATGTGTTTACCCTTACATTGAAAAGCCATAATTTTTAGATAAGAGTAATGCCTGATCTTCCTGGAGGCATGGTAGAATTAAGCATTTCATTCCAGTGTGTATAATACGTTTAATGCTTTTGCAGCATTTTTGAAAGTTGAAATGAAACATTCTGATTTTGTGAATGTTTACATGCCGTTTTTATTTGTTAGTGGGGTGATTCGAGGGGAAGAGGAGCTGAGGCTCTTTAGATTGGACGGATCCATACCTTCAAAGAAAGTTAACTGCTATTAATAATTTGATAGGAATGTAACTGCAGTATGTCAGCTAAAAAAGGAAAAAAAAAAGCGCCAAAATATTGTGTACAGTTTATAGTTTCATGAGTTAAAGCTTTGCTGTTTTGTTGACTTTTTGTACATCAGTCTTAAAGTTCTTGAAACATTACTTTTTGACAGATATCATTGTGCCAAAATGTCTTTAGTGAAGAAGGCACATAGAATTTAAGATGAGGTAAAAACGTTGTGTACAAATGTTATTTTTGTACAGCTTCTCTTTGTTAAATGTTTGCATGTTGTGTATCAATCAAAAGCCTTTATCTTTTATACATTTGGAGTATTTTTTACAATAAATATACTTACAAATGTTCACGTACTGTGTGTTCTTTAACAACATTCAGCCTGTTACAGAGGGGTAAGAATTTATATAGAATATTGTCCGTTGTAATAATGTCGTCTACCACACACCCTCGATTGCATGCTTAGAGAGCTGCAGATATGCCGTGAGGTGCATGTTGGGGCTGGTTGCAAAGCTTAGGTGCCTCTGAGAGCAGCCGTTTCAACAGGTATGTCTGGTCTTACTCAAACAGCTTCTGTTTACCACTCCTCAAATAACAGCCAACCCTAAAACACCCTTCACTAACAGAGCTCTGTCTCAGCTTGTAATGTGACACTGGTTCAAAGAAAAGGCCAGCCTAACGTTTAAAACTGAATTAGATTCTTTGATCATTTTTGCATGTATTTACTGACTTAATTATGCTTTGAATATGGTCTCTTATTTTCAATTTAATTACATTTTATTTATCTAGCACCAAATCACAACAAGGGCCAGCTGAAGGTGCTTTATATCGTAAGGTAGACCCAATATTAACAGACACAATTCCTTAGTATTCCAAGAATTCATATTGGTTACATAGAAATTATTTTTAAAGTTAAAGAGAATATTGGATTTTTTTCTCCACCCACTACACCTTGCCTGCACCGTCTCTTTTACCTCTCCTATGCAGTTTGCTTTGGATGTTTGATCCCAGGCATTTAAATGCCTCTACCTTCACTACCTCACATCTTTACTGTCACACCAGCCTGCCCTTTATTCACAGACGTATTCTTCGCCTCGCTTCTACCATCTTCATTCCTTTCCTCCCCAGTCTTCTACCTCCTCCCTGCTCTCACTATAGATTACACTGTCATCTGTGAACATGATAGTCCATGGATTCGCCTGAGTGAACTCATCTGTTAATCTTTCCATCACCACTGCAAGCATTAAGGGTCTCAGAGCAGATTCCTGATGTAATCCCACCCCCACCTTGAACCCATCTGCCACTCCTACTGCGCACCTCACCACCGTCTCGCTGTCCTCACACGTCCTGGAATTTTTTTTTAAAGGTGTAGTTTTTTAAAATGGACTGTAGGTGGCGGTGTCTGCATTTGTATATATTATACATCAAAGAAATACCACGAAGACGCTGTACCGGAAATAGCGCCTGGTCTGCAGTGGCTTTAACCGGATGTAGAAATTTCAAGATGGAGGTGGACGGAATTGATCATGTAGGTGTATTTTTTTTCCCTGCCGCTTTGTTGCTTTTATAACTGCCATGCGAAGGAAACGTTTCTGTTTTGCTGTGGGTCTAATAGATTATTCAAAATCGGTTGTTTGAGGGAAGGATGCGGGACTTCAGTGTAAAAACGGAAACGTCACTTCATTGAAAACAGCGATTGTGCCGGTTTGCTGTCTCATTGTAGCTAACCCAGCTAGCTTCTCACGATGACTGGCAGCGAGGTGCGGACAGTTTATTCTATTCTTAGCTTTTTTGACCACACAGGGGTGCTTATTTCAGCATATTATGAGATATATATATCTGAGTTTATTATATGGGAAACACCAAGCGTTACTTTATTAATATACGTGCACGTCTGTACGTAAGCTAACTGATGTTAGTTTGCTAATGAACTGTAATTGTTGGGAGAAAGTTAGCGTCACACACTTTAACGCTTATTGTTACATAGGTTGTTTTGGGTTTTTTTTAATTCCTTGTCTAAAAGATATTTCCTGTGTTGGTGCTACTGGTTAGGCCTAATGGCTAATATAAACAGTGGTCAATTTCAACCAGTTCAGTCCACCAATTTAATCAATAAAAATTGGACAAATGTGCATTTCTATTCTTCTTCTATAATATTAGATAATGTCAAGCTCGGCGTACACTATTTACTGATAAATGTTGTGTACTTTGCATTGTCCAACATAAGATCCTCTCATCGGGCATGTATGTTGGACTTTTCGGGACCACAAAAAGCTAATGTAGATGATTTATATGCTGCTGGGTTAATCTAAAATAATGTTCGCGGGAAAATTTTACAGTTCCTCAGTGTATTTTTACAGCATAAGTCTGTAGGCTGCTATATAATTGGTATCTTAATCTTTAACTTTAAATGTAGTGGCGTAAATGCTATAGTAGGAAAAAGAGACGTAGTTTGCATCCTTCAGGAGATATCTGCCTAACTAAAACTGTATGCATAGAGGCTGCTTCATATTGAGGGTATACAGAGTACACAGTGACGTCTCTGCTCCAATTTAGCATTGCGTTTTGGCTGGAGCCTATTCCAGCTGTCATAGGGCCAGTGGCAGGGTACATCATGGACAGGTCGCCAGTCTTTTGCAGGGCTAATTCATATATACAACTATTCGTGCTCACATTCACACCGTCACCAATTAATCTTACACCACCTTGGACTGGATTCAAACCCAGAACCTTGTTAACCACCATACCACACTTGATGGACGACTTTTAAGTTGCAAATGGGAACTAAAGGACTCATTAGTGAGAATTCATTTGACCCAGTTTGCTGTGGGCTCTGTCAAAATCGTCATCACTAACACAAATTGGCAGGCAGCATAGCAATCAACTGGCCAACATACTTTCTTAGCTTAAAACAAGAATGAAACAAAATTGATGGCTTATGAACGCAGTCATTGATTGATGCATATTTAACTTCCTAAGACCCGAACTCTTCCACGGCATGCATTTTTAATTTCTCTTTGATATTTGGGCTGATTGGGACCCGATGAATGTAAAAATAAAGAATTACCAGATTTTTTTTTTTTTTTTTAACCTAATTTTTGTTTCTAAGAAAAATGAGAGCCACATATGAGGATATTCCTTTAAAATTTCAATAGAACAGTAGCAGTATAATGTCCTCGTAAGTGGATATCAGGCCCTTGTGGAGCAAAATTGAGTATTTTGGTCTAAATAACCCAAAATGTGATGTCCACATATGTGGATGCCAGGTCCTAGGAGGTTAAATATGCCATATTTAAATGTTCAAGAGCTCACTGTGAAGAAGTTGCACCATGTTGCAATGTGTTTCTTTAGCAGATGGAGATGGGGGAGAGTAAAGGTGGATCAGGTCTGCGGCAGTACTACTTATCTAAGATAGAAGAGTTGCAGGTGAGGAAATGAAAAATCATTTTTGTTTTTGTTGCTTTTTAACGCATGCTCGCCCATCATGCCTGACCTGCTTTTTTTTTTTTTTCTTCATAGTTGACTGTGAACGAGAAGAGTCAGAATCTCAGACGTCTGCAGGCACAGAGAAATGAGCTCAATGCCAAAGGTATGGTGCTTTATCTTCCTGCCACATTACTGGGAATTGTGTCATTCTGATGTACACAGTCAGACATTTCCTTTGTTCCTTTGGTCTCAGTGCGTCTCCTTCGTGAGGAGCTGCAGCTACTACAGGAACAGGGATCCTACGTGGGAGAGGTGGTGAGGGTCATGGACAAAAAGAAAGTGCTAGTTAAGGTATGCTGTGTACATTCACCTTGCAGCATCCTTCTTTTTGAATCAGTCGTGGACAGTTTAAATTTATGTCTGTTCATCATTTTCAGGTGCATCCAGAGGGAAAGTTTGTGGTGGATGTGGACAAAAACATTGACATCAATGATGTGAGTATTATAAAACCTGAGTCCATTTGTAATATTTACTGTAAAGTATTATGAAGCTAAACGAGAAAAAAAAAAATGCATTTTACTCATTAAAATAAGTACTAGGAATCAGGAAACCTAAACTGTTCTGTTATTATTTCTGTCAAATTGCCACTAGGTGACTCCAAACTGTCGTGTAGCTCTGCGTAACGACAGCTACACCTTGCACAAGATCCTTCCTAACAAGGTGGACCCTCTGGTGTCCCTCATGATGGTGGAGAAGGTGCCGGACTCCACCTATGAAATGATCGGCGGCCTGGATAAGCAGATCAAGGAAATCAAAGAAGTGATTGAGCTGCCCGTCAAACACCCTGAGCTGTTCGAGGCTTTAGGCATTGCCCAGCCCAAGGTGGGTATTTGACAAGAGAGCCGATGGTACGAATTTCAGAAGTTTCTCTTAGGGTTTTATATTTATATCTTTGACACATTTTCTCGTCTTGTTGCCTGCCCATCATTCACTTCAGTACTAAAACATGAAAAGCAAAGAGAGGGGGGGAAAAAGATAATTTGATTAAATCGGTTAACTAAAGCTACACTTGTCGCATCTGTGTAGGTGGTTCAGATTTTCCTTTGTGCTTGCAGGGTGTGCTGCTCTATGGCCCCCCAGGTACAGGGAAGACCCTCCTTGCCAGAGCTGTGGCCCATCACACTGACTGCACCTTCATCAGGGTGTCTGGATCAGAGCTGGTCCAGAAATTTATCGGAGAGGGTGCGTGCCTTTTCTTTCCTGTACACTGGGATCGAATTGATCCCCATGTTTTTAATAACTGGTTTTGGTTGATCCGCAGGTGCCCGTATGGTGCGAGAACTCTTTGTCATGGCGAGAGAGCATGCTCCGTCCATCATCTTCATGGATGAGATCGACTCCATCGGCTCATCTCGGCTGGAGGGAGGCTCAGGCGGGGACAGTGAGGTGCAGAGGACGATGCTGGAGCTGCTCAATCAGCTGGATGGCTTCGAGGCAACCAAGAACATCAAGGTACTGCAGAGGATCACTGTGTAGTCTCATATCCTTACTATGAACACTGAGGTGTAGTGTTATGTGCACAGGACAGCCTCATAATACATGCGTCACTGATGACATTTCGGCTTGCTGTATAGGTTCTTTATGCATAAATGACATTTTGTGGTACAACTGGTATTTATTTATATACCAGCATCACCTAAAGTTGCTGATGACTACAGAAGACCTTTATAATATTTTGAAACAAGTAATGCTGCATTTGTTAAATGTTCATGAGTGCCAAACATGGGAGTTAAAGTATTAAATAACCCCAATTATTCAAATATACTTAATAGTATGTCGTCCATCTCTGCAGGTCATCATGGCCACTAACCGTATTGACATCTTGGACTCAGCTCTGCTCCGGCCAGGCAGGATTGACAGGAAGATTGAGTTTCCGCCTCCCAATGAAGAGGTAGTTAATCGTTATACCCTTTAGCATGTTTACTCAAATATGCTGAGTTTTTTGTATCTAAGCACACTTAATTATGCGCCCACAGGCCCGTCTGGATATCCTGAAGATCCACTCCAGGAAGATGAATCTGACTCGCGGCATTAACCTGAGGAAGATTGCAGAGTTGATGCCCGGAGCTTCTGGTGCTGAGGTTAAGGTAAGAATTAACCTGCTAAATGGAAGCTGCGTTAAATGAGGAACTACATCATTAAATTTCCCCTACTGCATTTGTGTATTATAGGGCGTCTGCACAGAGGCAGGGATGTATGCTCTGAGAGAACGGAGAGTGCACGTCACTCAGGAGGACTTTGAGATGGCGGTGGCAAAGGTCAGTATAACCTAAAGCTAATTTTTGAATGCAGTGTTCACGTCTTGCACTATACTAACACAGTTTAATCTTATCAGGTCATGCAGAAAGACAGTGAGAAGAACATGTCCATCAAGAAGCTTTGGAAGTAAAAGGCCTTGTGTATTCTTGCACACAATGCAACCACATATGTATATTTCCCTTTTGTTTATGGTTTATAATTGTTTCATGAGTGTGATCAGTCAGTAAAATAGTTTCCCCAATAAACAGAGTTGGTCTTGTTTTATTTCTCAAGCAAATGTAGACAAATTCAACCCACTTCACTAAACTCAAACTTTTGTCAAAGCAAAATCAGTCATATGGTCTTCAGATTTCTGCTTTACAGTTAACATATTCAATATGGCACTTCACATTATAGCTGCTGTTATAATAGGGGGCTTACATAGCTGACCACACTGAGTGCAGATGTTTTTGACAATAAGTTGCTGTAGGAACTTTGTCCTGCATGCTTGTACTACATACCTTTCTCATATAAAGCCACTGCACTATCAGGATATACGGTATGTACACCAGCACTATCTGACTACTGTGGTCATTCTATGCTGACCACTCTGCAACAGGCCTGTTGGATGTTCTTTTACAGTGACTCACATACTCATTTGTGGAATGGTTACACGGCAGTAAAACACTGGATCAGTCCAAATGCTCAGCACCTTCAGAGGCACACCACAGTTCTGTCCTCTTTTTCTATTTGGAAGGTCAGCTGGCTAGCGCCTCACCCAGGACGCAGGCACCCACTGTGGCTCCATCTGTACTTTTTCCAATACAACCTGGAGTTCTGCTAAGGCACTAGCTGGATCTTCCTTTACCAACACGTAGTCGACCCAGTGGCCGTAGCATTCGTCCATTTGCTCTGCCGACTGCTTCATTTCCTGCAAGTCATCGTCCTGAGAGGAAGAGAGACAAGTGTTTAGCTGCTAATACACTCTGCTAGAGAACAGCCGAAGTTAAACTAATGACCATATGGAATTTCTCTATTCTTACTCAGTACCCTTCAGAGCTGACATGCAGATATTGTCAAAATGTGACTTTTTGAACGTGGCACGATTTTTGGTACCAGCATACCATACTATGACACAGCTCATTCACTTCACTGTATTCAAATGACCTTCACAGACACCAACATATTTGGCTGTGTGTTTGTACAACTAAGTAACTTTAACTTTTTAAGCAGTTTATATTAAACATAATACTCACACACTGAGTTTAAATGCATGCCATGTGAAGAAAAGCTTTATTTACTGAGCTTCAGCCTTTTGATATGGTTCCTTTCTCAACAAAACAAACAATGCAAGATTACCTTAACCTGAACTAAGCCTTTTTAAGCTTCATTTATATTCCACCATCAATTAATAAGCCCAGAAAGTGTACTGCACGTCTGGCAGGTTTGATGTGGGATCACTCACCGTGACCGCTACGCTGAGTGAGGAAGAGGAGCCAAACTGCTTTCCCTGACCATCACCGATGCGAGGCCTTACAAAGATGACATATGGTTTGAACTCAGCGGTGCGGAGAGTCTTCAATGCCTGAATGTGATAAGACCAATCAGCCATTTACAAACTCCCATATAAAAATCCCACAGAGCTTTTTCTATGCTGAGAAGATATACTGCACAAACAGAAGACCATATAAAGTCAAATCAATGTCTAAGTATAAAAGACTGCACAATTATCAGAGAGGATATTCTTTTTGAAGCAAACAAACAGCCTGTGAGCCACTAAAAATGTTAAAATAAACATATTTTTGATGATTTATTATTGGTTTTATGTTGGCAGACATTTGCACAAAATAAGGTGAAAAGTCAGTTTGCCTGATATCATGCATTTCTATCTCGTGTATAGGCTCCGGAAAGCTTCACAGGTCTGGACGCAGGCAACAGATCAATCCAATTTCATTTGAAAATACCATAATATGAAATGTATTCCAATATTGCACATATTACACATGTATATGGCATGATGTGGCCAATATGCAACCTGCTGTCTTTACTTCTTTTAAAGAAGAAGGCACTTTTACATTGACACAGAGGAAATTCGATTTAAATGAGAAGTGTATTTGGTTGGCAGCGCCGCCTACCATATTTTTAAAAACACTTACCTCTGGCTGCACATCCACCAGACAGACCTTGTTCTGATCCAAAACTCTGTGAATCGAGTCCAAACTGGTGCCATAGAGATTCTCTTTATACTCGCCGTACTCAATAAACCTGCAGAAACACATCATCACCACTAACAAGTTAATTAAATTAACTAAAATGCTGAAACGCTTCAATTAACCCTTTTGTGTTCTATAATTTTTTTGCACTTCATCAGAAAACATTGTTCCCAGCACTCACTTGCCATTCTGGATGTCTGCCTCAAAAGCAGCTTTACTGATGAAGTGGTACTCCACTCCTCCTCTCTCATGACTCTTCCTGGCTCGAGTGGTGTCTTCAGGGCGCCGTTGGTCAGCAGAAAGAGCAAGTTGGAAAATAAGACACAAGATACTGGATGCTTGTATGTTTCTGGATATCTCATTAAGCTCGATACTGATTACATTAAAAAGCAGTGCGTTTACTGTAAAATCAACTTGCAAAGAGATACTTGTCTCAGTCTGTACCAATCCTATTTTTTTATGTTTTGCCAGTGAGTTATTAAAAGGTGAACATCTTTCCAACTACACCAAAGTCTGCAACTCCCTGTCACAGACATCAACAAGCTCCATGTATGACTCGTTTATTTTGGCGTGTTTTAAAGTCTCTCGTACTGAATCGTCACAGTAGTTAAACTGGGGAAAACAGCAGCTATGATGGTGATGTTAAATGATTCACCGTCTCACAGTCTGCCTGTGCAGAGATTAGATGCACACACCTCCCTTGAATTAGGCAGTGGGTTGCTAGGTTGGTGCGACAGATGGGTTTGGAAGCATTGAAGGAACAGCTGTTGTGAAATGGCGTCATAACTAACAAAACTGAATTGGAATGGTATGTGGTGTGTGGATTGTTTGTTTAATAATCTGGAAACTCGTGTAATATTTTGAGGGTCACGCAAATTATGGGAGTTTCCTGAGAGAAATGTAAAGGTTGAGTGCGTTTGCAGGTACGAAGTGCCAAAGAACAAAGTGCCTTATACTCACTCGAAAGCTCTTTTACTTCACTTTTATGAATTCAGTGCAAACACTTACAGTCAATTAGAAAAGATAAACAACACTTACGAGGCACAGCCAAACCGTACCGCCGCAGATTCTCAGCAATCACCTTCTGTTTGAGCTCAGCGATCCGTGCTCCAAGTGAACCTATGACCATACAAACAGCATAGCTAGTTTATATAAGATGATCATGAACTTGGAACGTGTGTTTATAGAACTGGGCAAAAGTTCACTCACTGTGGGCATGAATAACATGGTAGTTTGGAGTTTTTAATGATTTCTTTGAACTGTTCTTTTTCCAGGATGAAATGATTGTACAGCATACATCTGTAATCTCTTAAAGAAAATCCCAAGAAGTTTGTGCACAAGTTTGAATCTTTTTGGATTTTCTCACAGGGCCAAATTTATACATTGATATACACACTAATATTTGGATTTTTAAATTTGAAAGGCTAAAGTTGATTTAAATTGGCTGGTTTTGAGCGTACTTTCAATGGGGTTAAGGTCGTGTTTTTTTCGACGGCCGGTTCACAATCATATTAGCCTGCTTTATCCATTCCAAAACATCCAGTTGTGCGCAAGTTTCAGTTGTCTAGCTGTTTATCTGACTCTAATTCGAAGGTAGTCTTCCTCCACGATTCCATACACTTTGTGTAACGTACCAACATTACAAACAAACAGCCCCAGAGCATGATGCTACCTCCACCAGTGTTCTCAGGTTTGAAAACCTCAGCATTACTTGTCCAAACATACCAACATATCATCTAACCATGAAACTCTTGTCCATAAGGCATTTGCTTTATCCATAAAGTCCATAAAGAGTTTGATGAAGTCGATTTTGGAACAGAGGCTTCGTCCTTGGTCGGCGCTCTCAGTTCATAGTGATGTAAAACTCACTTCACTGTGACGCTGCTATTCCAGCAGTTTCCACTTCATGACAGGTTTGACTACTGGTGGTTCCTGAACATCCTAAAGAATTTTGAGGATGACTTCACCGTGTCAAGTTAAAATACTATTTTAACATTGTAAACACAGATTTGAGTTTATGCACATAAAGAACAGTTAAATTAAAATCCCAAAAGTACCATGACATTCATAACCCGTGATGCCTGTATCTGAATTTCTCATCACAACTGTAGTTTCATTGCTGTTAAAATTCACTCCAATTGACGAACCTATGAGTGTTATAAGGCGAGGTCTCTCTCCAGGACGTGGAAAATATTGTGCGACTTCCTCGTAAATCAGGAACTCTGTGTGATTGGCGTCAGGAGTGTGCGCTTCACCAGGAGAACCCTGGCGATCTTTCCTGTAGCGGAAACTTCTGCGTAGGCTAGCTGTTAAAGACATGAAGGTAGCCTTAGGGTACATATGCTACTGCACTGATCCACACTTATACAAATCCAATAAATACACCAAAATCCTGCCCATGTATTGCAGATCGCTCTGCCACTTTGATATTAAGAAACAGGTTTGAGGTAGCTGAAAAATCGCATGTCAAAACAGTATCACACAAGACACACACAGTGGACAACACCATTAGATATCAGTAAGAGTACCTGAGTAAAAATCCCATGAGAAAGCATGGCCACAGAAGGCAGGGGCTGCCTTACTCTTGGGAGAAACTACAACTTATATTAGACCATTGAGTAAAGCAACTTAAGTTTTATTTTATTATTTCTTTTGAAACAGAATAAAACGATCAGAAGCCATGCATGCTGTGACTAACTTCTTAAAGCACAGGGTAATCACTGTCAGCATGACGCATGATGACGGGCCATTTGCAGCACATTGAGATGGCATGAGGCGCCACACGAACACTGAGAAGCTCGATGGCTGTAGCACACAGGGCAAAAAGCCTGCCAGTCTAATCATACCCTAACAGGCTATATTTATATTAAAATTTGTTTGTTTTTACAGAGGTAAAAAAAAAAAAAATCTAAGCTCATGGTGGCACTAAAGAAAGTTGAGTTCCTAAAGTTGTTACATCCTATCCTAAGAGGAACATGGGGATGTGCAGTAAACCCGATGGCAATCCATCAGGAAGTTGCTGAGGTGTTTCATTTAAAAACCACAAAAAATGGTTATAGTACTAGGTGACCAGGTTTCCCCATTCACGTGTTACTGCTCATCAATCATTTTCTTCTCTGGCTCCAATTTCCAAAAGTCAACACTGCCCAAGTGCAGTTTCACATGTCACTGTATTACCATCAATGCCACACTCAATGAGAAACTCACTTCAGTTATTGGCACAATATGATGGAAAAGACCACAGGAAAAAAACAAACAAAAAAACAACAACAACAAAAAAACCAAAAACTGCGTAACTACAACTACAATTACACTACAGTGATATGAGAGACTGAAACACTGAGCTTTTATGCAGTTTCTGGTTACTGTTCAGTTCTGCACAGACAAGAATATGATGTTAAGTACCACAGTACAAGTGAGAATCAGTAGAAATGTTTGGCTCAAAAAATGCTGATCCCTGCTGATAATCAAAGAAAAATTTGGTAGTTTTAGTTCATTAGGTGAACTAAAAAGGATCAATTAGAAAAGTGGAATAAACAACTTTAAGACTCCATTATTGGACCATAAAAACGATATTCTTTATGGTGAAACAAAGTTTTTAATAGGACTCAATGCAATCTGTGAAAAAACTAAATACACCCCATAACTCCGTACATCGACTCTTCTTTTTCAGCCATTCTGCTGTAGTTTTGCTGATGACTTCATTGTCCTGTTGTGTGACCAAATTTGTGCCAAGCTTTCGCTGCTGGACAGACAGCCTCACATTTGACTCTGGAATACACACGGAGGAGTTTATGGTCGACTCAATGACTGCAATGAGTTTGATACATGAACATTTTACACTACCTCTCAGCATTAGTATCCCATATTATCTCATACAAACATACCCTTTTGCCCCATGTTTAGTTTGTTGGAAACTGGTCACCCTAGTTGCCACTACAGGAATGTCTAAATGAAATCACACTACATTAAGGCAGCTGTAGAGATATTTCAGCTCTAGCGGACAGATGGGTGTGGACATGGTTTAGGGGAGGAAGGAAAAAAAAAAAAAAAAAAAAAAAAGAATGTCAAAATGGTGTGAACAAACACCCACTGAAGCACAGTCACATCCTGGAAGCCTGGCCAACCTACTGGTGAGAATTTCTTGTGTAGTGGTCACACACGTGGACTGTTTTCTGTTTGACGGTTATCTGGCCTAACCCTCAATAATCAATGAAGCAACCAAAGCAATCCAGTCTCACACAATCTGAGGAATAATATGCACACTAGAAAAGAAAAAGCTTAGCACACAGACTGAGCGAAAGATGTGATGTTGCAGTGATTAACATAAACTCACTGATTGTGCTTGCTCACCTATGTCCTTTCCATTCACAGCACTCTTATTGTCACAGTCTTCTGTTGGATGGCAATCGGGAAGAGAAGACAGGGTAAGAGGAGGGAGGAGGTGTTGGGGGTACTTTAACGTGAGAACACAGCAGGTTAGGAGAGGATTTGTGGCAATTAAAGAAACTGTAAAGGCAAAACATGGCACAGTGTGGATGGGGAGGAGGAAAGTGACCAAAATTTGTGTTTCAGATGGGTCGATGAGAATTTCATACAGAAATTCAGGCAAGAAAAACATGGAGCCAGTCCAAACTGGGGATGAGAGATGGTTGCTAAAATGAGGGGTTTTCTACGTACCTCTATCGGCCCGTTCATCTGAAGTTAGCAAAGCAAGGAATAATACACAGTATCACTGTAGAGTGTGACATAGACTATTCGGCGACCCCTAGTGTACATTCAGCTCTCTCAAATTCACAATGCAGTCTCATAACTGTCACTGTATCCATGCTTGGAGATCCTCAACCATCTTCTTTCTCTACTGGAAAGACTTTAATTTTTTTTTAAATTAAGAATAACTGGATAATCAGATTTTTAAAGGAGAGAAACCATTTTACTACTGCATCTTTTTGTAGATGCAAGAAAAGGACTTGCATCATTTCATCTTTTAAATTGGATTTAGGAAATTAAAGTGATGGATTATGCATTCCCCCCCCTCAGAGATTAAGCTTTGATCCCCTCCTTCTCTTTATAATCTCTCTTTTAGGACCTCCTTGGATAGATTAGACCCACAACAGAAGATGTGTGTTGAGATCTAAGAGTCTAAAACATTTGCGCTTGTATATAGTAAGTAATGCTTACATGTGGGAGCTTTTGGGGAAATGGGAGCAGATACGGAACCCATTTTCATCCTGTATCTCAGTCGCCTGGGAAGAAAAACAAACATTTTCAAAAATGTATTACTGATAAAAAAAAAAAAGGCAGCTTTTTAACATCTGATACACAGACTGTTGATGCAAGCTACCTCTCCTGAAACTGCACCGAAGGGATGAGGGCAGCGCGCAGGTTACAGTCGCCCACCCTCTTGGCCTGCCACCAGGTGGGGTCCTCCTGGCTAACAACCTGAAGAACGTCACCCCGTTTAAAGGGAAGTCCTGCCTCTTGGCACGGGGTTGCTTTGTCCTCAAAAGGTGTGTAATCAAATAAAGCCCGGATGTAGACCTTTAAAAAGAAGGAGGAATATTCTGTTAAAAACTTTATCATCTCTGTATTTATTTAACTTTATTCATTATATACAAAAAAAAAAAGTGTAAGATACTTTGGTGAATACACATATAGCGCTGTGCAAAAGTCCTGAGCCACTCGCCAGTGTGTCTACACATAACAGACGACTAAGCCAATAACAATTTTAAACTGTATCTTTAGACACTTTGTTACTATCAGCCTGACACAGATCCAAGATCCAGCAGAGATCTGACACAGGCTGAAGCAACAACTGGTCGCTGAAGCCTCATCAGGCTTTTATTCCAAGGAAAGAAAGCTGAAAATGGACTGGAGAAAAAAAAAAAAAATAAATAAAAAAAAAAAATCTGTGGCAACAGGTCTTATGGAGTAATGAACCCTAATTACATTTTTGATTCCAATCGTTATTAATTTGCACAAAAGAGATCAGGAGAGATACAACAGTGAGTGAGGCTCTGTCATGGTTTGGGGTATTTATTTTATTTTTTTAAATGAGGGGTGGATCATGACATTTTTTTTTTTTTTTTTTTTTTTTTCCACAGTTCTGTAATTCTGCAAGTTGCACAATCAAACATTTGCTCATACGCAACACTAAAGGGCAAGGTAAAGAAAAGTAAAGTGGATACATGTGAATAAACCTTGATGAAGGGCTGAGTGGTTGTGACCTTCCATAAGAAAAGCCTGCATACTCACGCAGCAAGCATTCCTAACCTTGCTTTCTTTCATTTTATCGTCATCTGCAACAGCTGGGATGATTTTCAGTGTGATGGAGCCTTGTGATTGGGACTAAAAAAAAAAAAACAAAACAAAAAAAAAAACAAAACACAACAACAGAGCACCACAATGATCGGCTGCCAGCTACAAGAATCATAGTATCTGAACTAGTCCGATTCCACATTTATTACCAGTATCTGACTAATTTCATCTGGCCTTTTGTGAGTTATCAGGTTTCCGTTGACCTCTCGAAGCTCATCCCCTACATGCACCAGACCTGGAAACACAAGCGCAGCACCCAGGGGGAATACAACTAAAGAAATGCCCAATACACAGATTCTTAGAATATAAACCTGAAATGTGAACAAAAGACGTTTTTGTGTTGCCACTATGTCGATAACATTACTATGGCAACATCCAGACGCAAACCTAGTTTATATTCCCCAAATATGCAATCTCGTGGCACTAATCTCATGGATTTGATTTCTGTTACAGTTCACAGGGTTACGCAATGTAATCTACTGACCTCTCTCTCAGTATATCAGTAGTGCTAAGAAAGTCCCACTGGGTAGCGTTAGCATCCACAGTAATAGAGATATTATAATACAATAGTGCTGTTCCATTACGCATTTGATTTTCCACATAAAAAAAATATCTGGCATTTAAAGTTCAGTAGAAATGTTTTGCAAACTCAGTCTCACCACTCCGGTCAGCTGCGCCTCCCCTCATGATTCGGGCCACAATTACAGCTCCTGTTGCTTCATCTCTCCGAATAGTCGCTCCCTGTTTATACAAGCACGCACATTAATAAATAAGATGTATTCATAGCAAATCTCATCCCAAAGTCACTAAACTGGCCTAATCCTCCGACTGGAGGAAAAGGCTCCCAATTTGCAGCTAGTTGTAATTGGAAAGATCAATAACTGACTGAAGCTAAATGTCAAAATGGTACGTGAATGAAGAGTCTGATACCCCATCATCAATATTGCCTACTTGTTTGTGCTTCTACTTAAAGTTCATGCAATTTAATGACATTTAAATGCTGTAATTACAGGTTTTCTAATTGCTGCATCAAGCAAAAAAAATTTGCAGCCCACTTTAGCTTCAATCACTGTTTGCTACTCTGGGTTACAGCTACATTTTTAGCTTTAAGTAAATCATGTGTTAGTTTGACACTTTAGAAAATGTGATGTACTTATTTCCTTTCCTACTGAGAGCTGGATGAAGAGATAAACACTAATGTCATGTCTGTGTACTCACAGCATGAAGGTGCAGTCAGCAGACAGTTAGCTTAGCTTAACAGTCTTAAATCTGGAAACAGCCAAGCTAACAGTTCCCCCCCATGGACCAAGTGGTCTGTGAGGCTTTGACAAAACTTCTGAAGGTTATATTTTGTGTCAACAATGAAACTCAGCCAAAGTCTAATCTACAGCTAGCTGCTTGTTGATATAAAAGTAGGATCGCATTAGCCGTAAATATTTTTTCTGTGGATTTTGTAGACACTCATTCATACTTCAGATTTATCCAAGACTGTTCATTGAAGTTCATTAAAGTAAAATTCTTGAGGACAGGATGAGGATTTCCAGTTGTACAGTGTAACATTCTTGCATTTACGTAGCACTTTGTTCTTCTTACCGACAAATCAAAGTATTAGTAAGTTATACAACTTATATAAGAGACAGCTACCCCACTACAACAACTTCCTTAAAAAATAGTCTGCTTTGATGATTTTTTTTCTGCTATACTGCAGAGCGTCATTTGCAGCACATCGCCCTCTTTTACCAACGTTTGAAAACCTCTGGACGGAGAAGGAGGCAACCAGTTTAAGAGTCAATAAATATCTGAAAATGATCCGGCTCTGTAATGTCTTCTACAGCCTCCTGTACACAGGTTCTAACTTGTGAATGAAGCAGTGGGTGCCGGCAGGTTGGGGTTGATCTTTTCCACATATGAGTATGACTGCTCCTCTTTATCGATGCCCTTCATAAAGTTGTTTCAAATTCCAATTGAACAGGTTCAAATAAAGATGTTGATTTCACCTTCATAGGAAAATCTAATATCAATCATCAGCAAATATTTGATACTCAGTAGGAATATTTCTTTGCTTTTTTGTGCGCATTTCTTATAATCTGATTTACTGAATCTGTTTCATTTCTCTTTTATTTCATTAGCAGTCGTTTTCAAAAAGCAGGTACTAGTTTAATGAAAAGCCAAACTGCACCCTTAGACACTTACCAGTGGCTCCTTGTTCTTCACCAGCCGAACGATCTTCACAGACTCTTCCTCCAGGTCATCGTCCAGATCGTCTGGGAGTGGTGGCAGCACAGGGTCAAATTTTTTTTGAGCCACTGTGTCATGAGCCGATAGCACTGCCTGAATCACAAGCCAAGATTTAGGAGCTCGATCAACAGAGATAAAAGGATCCAGAAAAGAAGGTTACAGCACGTAGGAAACATACCCGATTTCTGGGGAAAAGAAAACTGAGGGAATAAAATGAACGTTCTGATTCCACAGCTATCATCAATTCCCAGAATGCTTCCCAGACAGCCAATAACCTGAGCATAATCACTTGATCAGAGTAATTAGGCAGTCTTGTGTGTGTCTAGGGGATGGGGAAGGGGTGCAGACAGCTCTGACGGTGGTGTTACGTAATAAATGTGGAAAAATCAGGTGTGCAGGGCAAAAATACTGTGAAGCAGCATTATTAAAGAGATCAAACCTCAGAAGGAAAGAGAGCAAGGGAGAGGTATGGTCTAGCATTTAACAGCTTCTTTATGCAGGCTGAAAAAGGCTGAGTGTGTGTGTGCGTGTACACCTTGAGATGAGGAG
Source organism: Simochromis diagramma (assembly GCF_900408965.1). Lineage (NCBI taxonomy): Eukaryota > Metazoa > Chordata > Actinopteri > Cichliformes > Cichlidae > Simochromis > Simochromis diagramma. Next base: position 297,441 of record NW_024386972.1, read on the forward strand.
TGCTCAAGAGGAGCAGCAGTTCTTGCTCATCATCCTCCAGTGGCCCATTCTGAAGCTCTTCTGCTAGCTGGTGATTGAAATCAGAAAATTACTGCTTTAAGTATTTCAAAGTATTCTTCTAGTCACCAGAGAAAATATATATTCACTTCTAATTGCACTTACATCCTCTGCCAAACAGGAGGCACTGTGCAGGACTGGAGTGGGGCTGTGTTTCTCATACTGCTTCAGTTTTTCATGGATCTGGATGTAAAGCAAGAAGCAACAAAACCACAAATGCAGATCATTAATTTTTAATGAAAAACAACAACAACAACAAAAAACCCCAAAAAACCAAAAAAACCCAAAAAAAAAAACCAAACCCAACATCATATATGATGTGTACCGTTTTATAACCAGCCACTATGTTAGGTAAAGTTGTTCAACTGTTTGTTAACACAAATATCCAATCAGCCAATCACATAGCAGCAGCTCAATGCAGACATGTAGACAAGGTCAAGACAACCCGCTTAGGTCCAAACTGAGCATCACATCGAGAAGGAAATGCGATTTAAGTGACTTTGAACAGGGCATGATTGTTTGTGTCAGACAGGCTGGTCTGAGTATTTCTACTGATCTACCGGGATTTTCCCACACAACCATCTCTAGGGTTTACAGGGAATAGTCAGAAAAAGAGAAAATATCCACTGAGAGGCAATTCACTGGGTGAAAATGACTTGTTGATGTCAGAGGAGAAGAATCAAACTGCTTCAAGCTGACAGGAAGGAAAAAGTAAGTCACACAACCACTCATTTAATGGTTCGGTTTTTATATAGCTCTCTTTTGACTATACTTGAGCACTCAAAGTGCTTTACACAACATGTCTGATTCACCTATTCACACACTTTCAGAGTTTTTTCTGTGCTTTGTGTCCAACATCCAATTGTAGATGGACGGTTTTGGAACAACTCGTGGTTCAGCGGTGACCCATGAGTAGATGTCATCTACACCGTAGCAATTAAACTTAATGTGCATGTACAGTAATCCAGCATGTGTGAAAAAAAATAAAAAAAATAAAATGTCTGAATCACAAATACAGTAGTCACTTCTACTCTGATGTATCCACTATACCTTCATGAGGTATCCAATGCTTTTCTCGCTGAAGACATCTTTGAGGAAGACCAGGTCTTCTTTGTGGTTGGCATCAGGGTGAAGCTGAGACGTGAGCAGAGCCAGGATCTCATGCAGCCCTTGAGTATTTAAAAAAAAGAAAAAGAAATCATGCTGTATATTTATGACTGAGTCAAAGAACAATTTCTATCTAGAAATGCATCATACATAATAACCACCTTCATCAACAAAGAGACTGTATGGATTCTCTCTTTAGCTCACCGATGTTTATAATAATATGCTTTTCCATATCACCCCCCTTTCAAATTCCAACAGTTTATCCACATTAATGTAATAATGCTTTATTCCAGCACATAATTTATTCATAACTACATAAAAAGCTTCAGACCATGAACGAGCCTGAGCACATATACCTGTGCTTGCAGATACGATGGGCATGGCTTCAATCATTCAGAGGCGGCAGGAGGCTGCGGAGAGGTTGGAGGGGGAGAGAGGAAACAGTTCTCTCAAATAATTCCCTCTTCTGTTTTGTTTTGTTCCTCACATGAGGCCGAGACAGAATCACAGAGAACAACCTGGGATGAAAACAAAGAACACAACATACGGCCATATCAGTGAGGACGCCTCAGAGCGCCATAAAGAAACCCAGGACTCATTGTGAGATTTGTCTCTGTGCACTGCAACTTCATGTACTATTTCTGCATCCAGCACCTGATATTTGGCAGTCATGTGCATGTGACTAAACGCACTGGTTCTGGATCTTTTGCTGTGTTATTATCAGAATGTCATTATTTTTAACTCACTGTAAGATTAAACAAGAGAAAAAAAAAAAACAGGTATGCTTCTTTTAAAAAAAGTCCCTGGCAACAAACGTCTGATTGATTGTGATGCTTACAGAGAGGACAGCGAACTCCACGCAGCACATAATTGGTCATTTAAAACCAATACCCAAATCTGAATACATTTTTCAAAGGGCAGTCCTGCTTTGACAGTGATGAATGGACCCATTACTGCACTCAAGTTCCAGTATAATTAATATTTGCTCTCATTACCGAGGCATAAAGCATTAATTTCATTTCAAACTGTGCGACTGCTCATTTGAAGAGAAGCAAGGTCAGATAATGATACCAGGCACTTTTGTCCAATAGGATTCTTTACCTTGTCACCATGACAACACTATAGTATCAGTGACTGATAAGCTTTTTGCAGTTAAACAGAGCCGTTTCACATTGAGTAATGAAAGTCTTTAATAATGTTGCATTCAGGTCTTTTGTATATTAGAATACTTTTGTCACAATCATTCATGTGCAATCATCATACATGGCTTCCCTTCTCACTGCCAGATACATTTTTAACCACACTCCTCATTAACTGCCAATGAACACATGTGGCTGAAGTGGTGCAAGCTTCACCTGCAAAACCAGCTATTTTTGGATAATCCTGATCAAGGTTGCAGACTAAACAGAATACGTGTTTAGATGGAGCGCTTCTACTTTATTTGCAGGGCATTCAGAAAATTGTCCTTGGGCTGAATATCCTGGCTGTCACAGGCCAAGAAAGAACACACTCTGGAGGCTGCCAATCTATCAACCAGCCGCACTCATATTCACATCTACAGCCAGTGTGGAATAATCTAACATGCATGTCTTTGGAATGGGGGATGAAGCTAAAGCACCTCAAGAGAACTCACTCAAACGCTGGCAGAACATGGATGGATTCGAACCCAGGACCCTCTAGTTGTGAGGTGATGGTGCTAACCACGCCACCTGCTGTCCTGGATAAAGTGGAAGGAAATGGATGAAGCCTTATGTTTAAATGTTTAGATTGGTCCTCATTGACTGATTTTGAAGTGCAAGTAAAGAGTTAAGACGAGTTAAGACAAGTTACGATGTCATTAATGAATCTTGTTTTAGAGAGCCCAGGAGCTTAGATTTGGCCCAATGTTCATCCTCCAACAGGACAGTTACCAACACAGCTGAGAAACTGCAAGCTATGGGCATTCAATTTGAAATAGCATTGCAGATGTGACATTCAAGTGCCAGATCTCAGTTGTAATGCATCCCTCTTTTCTCACATTTATCCAGTTCAGGATTGTGGGGTGCTAGAACCTATCCAGGCTGTCATAGTGTGAGAGGCAGGGTGCACCCTGGACAGACCAATTTATCACAGGACTCTGTAGGAGAGGATGAACTTAAGATATAGGCCCAGAGTTGTTATTTTTTATTGTTTTATTCCGAGAAAAAACTCTAACCAAGTCTGATCAAACTGGCTGTTTGTTTCCAATAAGACGCCCAAGTTAAGTTTGACAGTTACTTCACAGGCCAGGTAAATCATAATGTTCACTAGGTAATAAAAACAGATTTTTAAGATCAAAATTAATACACAGACATGTTGGCAGATGTGTTTTTTCCTCTTTCTGACACACAAAAACAGATTTCTCTAAAATTTGTTGTGTTTCATCATTTACTCTGCCCAAGCCTGCTCAGATCAGCTGGTTGTTGCCAATAAGGAGGTTGCATAGTGCCCTCTGGTGGACAAACTGTGCAATGGCACTGATGACATGACTGAAGGGTGTTTCTCTTTGCTTTTAAATTACTGGCTGTTATAAATACTGATAATGAATGACCAGAGAGTGGCCATGCAATCCCTAATGCTGCTTGCTGTGAGCACATTCTGCCTTTAGCTTGACCGTCAGGGGGATGAATCCTGCTGAGTCAGATGAGGTTACAGACTTGACAGGTAATCCTTTTGAGAGACTTAAGAAAAAAAACAAAAAAAAAAACAATAGTTCTGCGAAACAACCATTCCTTTTTTGTTTTTCCACTTTATTCATTTTTCAACACGCATCCTGACCTTTTTGTTTTTGATGTTTTCCAGGAGTTTGCGGCAGAGAGTCCTGGGGGAAGTCCAGTCATTAATTCTGACAATGAAAGCAGTTTTCATTACCACTGTCATGTTCTAGTTTTCCTTAAAAGGAAAAATAAAAAATCGATTATTTTAGAAAACCAGCCTTTGATACCCAGAAAACTCTCCCTTAATCTAAAAATCAATCTCGCCTGACTCACATCCAATCACGAACCCTCGCATTCTTGTCACAAGGGCAAAAACTGTCGATATAAACCTAATGATGGTCAACCACGACCATGCTGGTAAAACCTTTAATACAAGAAGAAAACTGTATGTCTCTTAATACTGGACTATGCCTTTTCCTCTAGAGCTGTTGGCATCTGTTATTTATTTTAATTAACAGTCCCTATATTAGTGCAGCAGGTGGAGCAGCTATTCCCACAGACCAGCTGCTACATACCTGCTCACCCTCATAACTGCTCCTGGAATTGCTGGCTATGTAGGTGGGAGGCTAAATCTCCCCTCTGAGCTTAGCTCACAGCTGTGGGAGAGACTCATAAAATACCAGGTGAGCAGAGCGCACAGTGTGTATGCAGAGTCTTCACAGTCTCATCCTACACACATTCCTTCATTACCGACAGTGCTGAGAGGCCATGCAGCCGATTGTGTTACAATCAACTCGTTCCCATCACATAAACGTATATGAGTAAACCAGCATCTCTATGGAGATGAATAAGGATGTTAGTTAAACAAAGGGCTGTCTTTTTTTAAATCTCTGCACATTTTCTTCACAGCTTGAAAGAATCTCTGCCAGCTCTCCACATGTATAAAAGACATTTCTTTGTTGTAAAATGCATATTTTCCCATCTACACTGGACTAAAATTTATTCCAGTCACCCAAAGCAGTGTTTAGAAAAATGTCAACCAAGCACGACACAAACTTTCACCTCTCCGCATCACTTTACACCACAGACTGTACAAGAGACAGAGCCCGTACTTCAAAGTCAACCTTTGGATAAGTCTAAATCTAACTCTGGGTTTTCTGTACTACAAAGGTGGTTCACTTCTTACCATGGTAAATCACCATGGTAACTCATGCACTGAACTCAACCTGCCCTGCAGCAGGTTATGTTTCAGATTAGAGATCAGAGGTGTGAAATCACTGCCTACTGACCAATCGATTCTCCAGAAACAGCGTGACCATCTTGAGAAGATTCCTGAGACCTCTGTAGGGCGAGTAGGAGGATAGGAGGGAATTTTCCAGTAGTGTCTAAAGTCTTCATGTTATCCTGATGAGCAGGATAGGACAGATTCTTGGATGCAACTTTATTCCTTAACCCCCCCCCCCCCCTCCTGTCACCAGTAAAACAAACAAACAAACAAACAAACAAACACTGCATTATTATATAAACATTAATATATGATCCTGCACCTACCTTATCTATAACATTTAATATAACATTAAATGTCTAAATAGATCCAGTTTAGTTTCAGAGCTCTGATGTGCAGCCGTCATGTTAGAAATCAACAGCAGAACTGCTAAAAACAATTTCACAACAGGATTAATACAGGATCTGAAAAACAGTGCACCTGTTTCTACTTGCTGATCTTCAATTAAATTCACATGTAGACCAAGCCTGTATTTAAATTCTGCTTTAAAAAAAAATATACTCATTGCTTGCTCTCAGACTGTTAAACACCAATTATCTTAATAAAATACTCTATTATCATCAGATTTCCCTTAATGATTCAGCTGTGATTCTGATACGCCTGTTACTTTCACAGTTAGCCTCTTATCTGGCTTTGCTTGCAGGCTTCAAATAGACTAAAATTCTGTAATACAGCAGGTCTTTTCCAGTCTTACTGACCAAAGCACTTAAAGGTCGAGCATTCATACAGAGATTTGATTCTAAACTAATGTTCAGTACCTTTTCCTTTCACACACACTGTTTCTCTGGAGCATCTGTGTTGCTTTCAATCTGCGTTATGCGTTTCTTCTTGTGTAAAAATCAGCCACTGTGATTGGTTAACTGCTGCCAATGTCTTCCCTTTCACATGAACCTGCTCATAGCTAGAATGAGAAACCCTGCCTTAATTTAGCATGTGGATAAGCAGCTTTGTGTGACCATTTATACTTACATTGGTATAAGTGAATCCAGATAATGGAAAGATACCCTGGCTATGTCGAATGTGCTTTGTGGCATGCGGCCCAGGTCTGAAAAGTAAGCTAACTCAAAGCTCAACTTGCTTTCTTTATGACAGCCAGCACAAAAAAACTGTCTTTTCTGCTAATATAAAGAAGCCTAACGCCACACTTATCTTAATATAAGAAAAAGCAGCATAGTTTCTGTTATTTATTTGCTTTCCTGTTACTTTGATGCAGTATGAATGAAGGAAAAGCTGTACAACTTTAGAAAATACAGTTAAGTCTAAAATTTATGCTCTACTTCACTTCTATTCCACTACTTATTCCAGAAGCTGAAAAACAAGTAGATGACTTTGTGCAACATTAGAAAAACATCATCAGAAGTCTATTGGGCCACATTTAAAACAAAAAGAATCATTCTTTTTAAGGTAGAAGAACACTTCAATCCCCAACGTATGTGGCAAGGACTCCAGACCATTACAGACTACAGGACCATCAAACCCTTCCCCACACCCTCTGATGTCTCCTTCCTCAACGAGCTCAACTTTTATGCTCGTTTTGCGCAAGGGAATCCAACAACTGCAACTAAAGCAGAGGGGACTCCGGACCACCAACCACTGACTCTCTCCCCCACCGATGTAGGAGCGGTGCTGAGCAGGATTGATGTCCACAATGCTGCAGGTCCTGATGGCATCCCCAGGCGTGTTCTCAGAGCGTGTTCTGGGGAGCTTGCAGGAGCGCTGACAGATATATTCAACCTGTCCTTGGTCCACACTGTAGTACCGGCCTGTTTCAAATCTACCTCCACCTCCGTCCCAATACCCAAAAACTCCAAACCATCAAGCCTCGATGACTACCACCCAGTAGCCCTCACCCCCATCACTACAAAGTGCTTAAATCGGCTGGTCCTAGCACACTTCAAATCCTGTCTCCCCCTCACCCTGGACCCCCACCAATTTGCATACCATCAGAACAGGAGCACAGGGGATGCAGTCTCCATCGCACTGCACTCTGTCCTCTCACATCTGGACAATAAAAACACTTGCGCCAGGATACTGTCTATAGACTTCAGTTCACCGTTCAATACAATCCTCCCCTCACAACTCATCAGGAAACTGACAAACCTAGGCATCAGTGGGAACTGATGTGTAAATAGTTACTGGACTTCCTGACCAGCCGGCCCCAACATGTCCGGCTGGATAACCACTGCTCATCTACAATCACAATGAACACCTTTGTACCACAAGGCTGTGTGATGAGCTCTTTCCTCTACTCGCTCTTCACCCACGACTGCAGACCTGCTGATGGTTCCAACACAATCATTAAGTTTGCAGATGACACCACAGTGATTGGCCTCATCAGTGATAACGATGAGGCCGCCTACAGGGAGGAAGTGGGTCGTCTGGCTGAGTGGTGCGACACCAACAACCTGCTGCTCAACACTGAGAAGACCAAGGAGCTCATGGTGGACTACAGGAGGAATGCTGACCCACATTCACCCATCTACATTAAGGGGACGGCTGTGGAGCGTGTGAGCAGCTTCAAGTTCCTGGGAGTCCACATCTCCGAGGATCTCACCTGGACGACCAACTGCTCAAAGCTGGTCAAGAAGGCTCACCAGCGCCTCTTCTTCTTGAGGACTCTGAGGAAGAACCACCTGTCCTCAGACATCCTGGTGAACTTCTACCGCTGCACCATCGAGAGCATCCTGACCAACTGTATAACAGTCTGGTACGGGAACTGCTCTGCCTCGGACCGGAAGGCGTTGCAGAGGGTCGTGAAAACCGCCCAGCGCATTGCCGGAGCACCACATCCTGCCATAAATGACATCTACAGGAAGCGGTGTCTGAAAAGAGCTCGGAAAATCATCAAAGACCCCAGTCACCCATCACATGGCCTCTTCAACCTCCTGCCCTCTGGGAGGCGCTACAGGAGCCTCCGGACTAAGACCACCAGGTACCGGAACAGCTTCTTCCCCACAGCTGTCAGACTCCTGAACTCTGCCTCCTGACATCTGACCCACATTAAACTCATGGACTGAACACACACACACACACACACACACACACACACACACACACCCACAACTGAACACACACACACACACACACACACACCCACCCATAACTGAACACACACACACACACACACACACACACACACACACACACACACACACACACACACGGCCAACTGTACCATCATACAGACAATAAGAGACTGAACCACCACTCACAACCGCTAGCACTTTATATAACCTATGTAGAAATTAGTCACATATCTCACTGATCTAAACTGCACTACTGTAAATTCTGTACAGACAATCATTCTGTAAAATAATAATTATAGTTCTACAACTGTTTATAACTTGTATAGTTTCATATTTCTATCCTGTTCATAATTTGTACACTCACTACAGCCTGTACATACTTATAATTATAGCATATTCATAACATAACTTCATACCGTTTACATTGTAACATACCCATCATAGACCCATATTTTGTACCCTCATACCTATAATAGACCCATTTTTTAAATATATATTTTGTAATATATCTATATTATTGCTAAAGCACTTTCTGGATGGATGCAAAATGCATTCCGTTGCCTTGTACTTGTGACATGTGCAATGACACTAAAGTTGAATTCTATTCTATTCTATTTTTCCTTTCAGCAGCAACATTTCCTTCGAGTTGGAAATGACAAAGTAATCCTGCAGCAGTTTCTTGTGGTTTTGAAGGCTGACAAATCAACCCGCCTTACATCGACAAACACACCCCTGACGTTCGACAACAAAAGACAGAACCGCCTGATCAGCACAATGACAGTGAAGCAAGCCATCAAGCTCTCCTCCAATTTCATTACGGTTAAGATGCAGAACTGAGATCTATCACGCTCGTGAATTTGCCTCGTTACTGCCGATTATAATTACACAAATCACTTACAGCTATTGGGGGATCATTTCTACTTCTGGTAGAGTTTTTAAAAACAATAACCAATTGTTTTTTGTCATCTTGTGTCTCATATTCTGACAAATTAACAATAGTCTTGGGTTCATTATTTGTCACGTTCTGTCAATTCTTTGTCACATTTCCCCCTGATAGGCTGATGAAAACATACTCGCTGCCAAGGAAATGTCTTTTTTGGAAAATGTTGATTGAAGACAGGATGGCGCTACGCCAGAGTGGCAATTAGAATGAACCGCCACGGCACAAACAATCCTTCATTTGGCTGGTGACAAGTGCCCAAGGCAGCCAGGCTGGGGCTATATTTGAAGTGTTTAAGATGTAAGATTTAATTGGACTGCTGAGTGTTGTTGAAAACAATCTGCTTTGAAAAGCGTTAGTAAATATTGTAAAGTGAGCCTCTTATTTTGCCGTGATCAGCTGAAAATGAACGGCATTACTAATGGTAACCACGGTGCATTTTCTACCACAGTAACACACTCAATCACACAATGGTCACCTGTGTTTGGGAGTAACTTTAGGTTTAATGTCTCAAAACAAATAAAAAAAAAAAAAAAAGGATATTTTAATCTGCCACATAGGCCACAGTAAGTCGTTATTGCTCATATGAGAGAGGTGGTCTAGCTCTGGCTAAAAATAAACGCACTGGAGACTTGGTTTGTTACACCTTACTATTACTGGGCTGAAACCCCTTCACTTTCAGAAATCCTCATAGGTGCTGGAAACATTCCTCTGAGATTCTGATCCAAATTGACAAGATAACATCACACAGCTGCTGCAAATTTGTTGGACACACATCTATGACGTGAATCACCGCTTCTACTACATCTGTTGGTTCAGATTTGGTGACTGTGGAGGCCATTTGAGTGCAGTGAACTCAATTTCATGATCCAGAAGCCATCAGAAGACGCGTACACTGTGGTCCCAAATAGATGGCATGGTCAGCAATGTTTAAATGATGTGCGGGTGCTTAACTGTTGCTCCAAGGCAGGCTGGATCCATGCTTTCATGTTTATGCCAAATTCTGACCCCGACCAATTCAGTGTTGCAGCAGAAATCATTGTCAGACCAGGCAGTGTTGTCCAATCACCATTGCCTAATTTTGACGAGCTTTGATGGCCCTGGTGTGGTCTTCTGCTGCAGTAATTTGTCTGCTTCAAGGTTTGACGTGTTTAGAGATGCTCTTCTGCATACCATGGTTTTAACAAGTGAGTATTTGAATTACTGTTGCCATCAGCTCAAAGCAGTCTGCCCATTCTTCCCCGTCCTCTAGCATCAACGATACATTTTCACCCAGAGAACTGCTGATAACTGGATTTGGTTTTTTTTTTAATCCTAGTAAAAGTAGAAAGTGATCCAAGTTCTCAAATAGAAAGATATTAAAGTACCAGCCCATTTACAAGAGATGTGATATCGCTCCCTATCTGAGTAAATCTCCAAGTATCCAGAAGAGTGCAAATACACAGCACCTAAGCTGAAGCACTGCTCAAGCCTGACATGCCCCTAGATCGCTCCTATGATTGCCCCCCATTCAGGGTTGAGCCATAGCAGGTTGGCAGCAGACTGGAGCAGTTGGGCAGATACCCTAATCGGCCGTCACTGTTTGTTTTCCCCGTAATGAAACTTGACATGGGAATTTCCAAATCAATTAGATGGGATTTAAAAAAAAAAAAAAGGAAGAAAAAAAAAACAATGAACAAGGGAAACATTATCTGCACAAAATGTAGACCGTGTTTAAGAGGCATTTGAAACTTTCTTCAAAAACAAGAATTGCATTTTAAATGGCACTCACCGTGCATCAAACTGCACGGACACAACGTCGGATTAGTTTGCCGGACTGAGGAGTGCCACCAGCAGCTTTCTTCCCTCCCAGGTTAACATCCATACGCCTGTACTGTGGTTAAGTGTTTTTGTACCACTGTACTCTGACACAGCTCATGTACAACTGTTCATTTTGTGGATCAATAAACTGCAGAACACTCACATGCCTGCACAGCCCAACTCTGTCCTATGCATCTGTCGTTTGATGGTTCAAAACACAGTGTCCTGCTCAATTTGATGACCAACTTAATAATTAACCTTAATACATCACCTCACTTCCTCTGGGGTTTCCTGCTTTTCTTCAGGCCTATGCTCCACTGAACTCTCTCTCTCTCTTCAGTTATGAAAGGCTGGCGAGAGCTTAAAGCCGACATCTTTCTGTGCCTTTCATTCACTGACTGTCTTCTAAATACGAAGGGTTCCCACTGGCCATATGGTGGTATAATCTAGCCTCTTTGATTGAAGTTGGCAGTGCTGACAGCTGTGTGCATCGCAGAGGATTTTGGTGAATACAATGAAGCACTGAAAAGAAAAATTCAACAGCAGCAGGGATGTTTCAGGGAAAAAAAACCCAAAACAAACAGCTATATCTGAGGTGTGCTGGTAGAAGGTAGAAGTAAAACGTTCATTGTTCAAAATCTACTTCTTAATTATTCTTATTAACCTAAATTAATTAACAGTATTTTGATGGGTTCTAGTTTCTAAAGCTGTTTTACTCCATTTTATGTCTCTCCATACAGAGCTTTGGCTTCTTTATTCAAAATAGTCCCTTGGAAGCAACATGCTATGTATTTGCACTTATTTTCTGACACTTCAAACAAAAAGCTGCTGAAACAAATTCTGTGATTTAAATTAAATTAGGTTTAAAACAAAAATGCCTTTGAGCAGGTGACTATATGCCACATGGTTGAAATACAGAGGCTTGGGGTCTCTGGCTCGGTTTCTCCTCCTTCCTGTCTAATCTTCACAGCTACAGTGTCCAATAAAAGAAAAATGCCCCAAAAATTATCTTTACAAAAGTGAAACCCAGAGGAGCTAATTCAAATAGCCTTCAGGCCGAGGAGCAGAGCTGAGGATGGTGCGTTTCTGTTTTTTAGGCCACCCCCTCGCCATAAGTCAATTTTAGCTAAATTTATAATAAAAGTTTGAAACTGTCAAGTTATAAATGGGAAAAAGCCTCAAAAAGCCCTTTTTATGTTAGATTTTTGATATCTACATTTATTTAGTGGGGTTTAAGATGATCAGCAACAATATGAATCAACACCTGGCAGCCTGGAAACTTAACATAAACAGCCATCTTTGCTGAACACAAACTTCAAACCAATAAACTACCAAGACATGATACAATTCAATTCCATTATATTTATACAGCACCACATCACAACAACAGTCACTTCAAGGCTCTATACATGCACTGTTGGTAATCAGTGCCTTTAGACTAAGCCGGGTGAGCAGTTTTCCTGTCTTCCAATCATCCTGCTCAGTAACAGTTGAGTAAAGACAGGTGACTGCGCTGAATTCTTTCAGAGACAGAATTGTAAGTAGTTGCAGCAAACAACAGACTGTCCAGAAACTGAGCATGCAAACCCTCAACTTAACTCAACCCCCTGACTTTCAACTGCACACCTGCTCAGTAGGCAGCAACCAGTCTCCAAACAATCACAGTCCAACTCACACTGACGCAATCACTCTCATATGGGTTTCTGAAAGTTTGCAAATAATTTCAGACTAAACGGGGCTTCCAAACACTCTGCAATCAATCTTAGCTAAATTGAAATCCTGTTTTTGCAGCAGATGACTTAACTAGTTGCAAACTGCTTGAACCCTGGTTTTACTTTCATTTAAAAACTTAAAAGGTTGCCGAGCACCTGTGTCATTTTGCAGTTAAGTCACCATTCTGCACCAACTATGTCACTATTTATGTTGGAATTTCTGCTTCAAATCTAACAAAATCTGGTTGGAATAAGCGTACACAGATAATATGAAGTTCTGTGTATGTAGATGGCAAGACATTTGCAGCAGATGACAACAGATTTCCACAGATTTATCACAAACAAATTGCATGTAATTTCCAAGTTGACACATTCAATCACAGATTGATGTAATAGTAACTACATCTTATTGCCATTTTATCTCCCTAAAGTTGTTTTGAAAACACCTCCTGACTGGGAGCGGTCGCAGACCTGATTTCCATTTTCTAACACACCATTTGAAAGAGAGTGAGATTGGAAGTTCATTGCACAGAGTCAGAACAAATCATTGTTTACCCCGACTGTAGCAGATACTAAACTATCAAACATTGAATACAAATGTTTTCCAAAATGTCAATGTTTAGCTTGTGAGTTTTGTCCAACCACACCAGTTGAGTCCTTGCTCATCTGATTTGTATTTACATGGATGGTTCACGCTGCTACTGAACTAAAACACCAGAACAACCTCCAAACCTCCAGCTGAGTAGTGGAGTTACTTCATTATGCTGGCATTGTGCTGGGAGAGCTTAACCTCATGTCTCTGTCCTCTCCACTCACACACAAACATGTATGCATGCCACCTGCTTGCCAGAATCATTTGCCATTGGATGGGTCTCGAGAGAGCTGGTGGGGGGGGGTGAGGTCACCAGTACACTGCTGATGCCATCTGCCCACCCCTCTGTGTGTGGGCAGCCCATCCACCACCTACAACACCAAACACACACACACACACACACACACACACACACACACACACACACACACACACACACACACACACACACAGCTGACCTGACATGTCTGGATTTGACAGATTTCATTCCAATATCCATTTGAGGAAAACAAGTTCCCCGCTGTACATTTTGAAAAAAAATCTCATAACTCCCAACAGCAACAACTAAACCGTCTCTAATGGTTGCTTTAAAGCGGATAAACAGTATTATAGTTCTGCATTCCTAAAAAGGCTAATTCACACTATAAAAATGCTTTTTTTTGCCCCATATCGATTTGTAGAATGTAAATGCAGTCTGGGATTCCTTATTCCCTTCCTAACTACACAACTAACCTCGAAATCTAGTTTAGATTTTACTTGTGCTGGTACAGGAAAAAAAAAGTGAAGATGCTGGAAACAAAATAAAACGTAGTGCAGAGAAGGTCAGCGGCCAGACGGCTCTTAAGAGGCTTATGAGAAGAACATCACCTCAAAACACCTTCAACACGCCCACTCTGAGACGCAGCAGGATCAAGGATCAGGCTGTCCTGCCCTCGCAGCAACAGGAGAGCAAATCTGGCTCCTCGCCCGGGCAGGGAAGCCCAACACTTGACACTTTAGCAGTTTCAACAGCCGAGTGGGTGCTGGGAGCAGCACAGGACCCCGATGATGTGGTTATTTGGTGGGGAGCCAAAAAGTCAGAGAGTTGCGACTGATGACTGAAGCATAATGATTTGTGTAAATGCAGTGGAATAGAAGGCTGTGAAAGGGGACATGCACGGGCGGATTATAAGACAATAGGCCTCTGGGCACAAACATGCAAAAAGCCCTCCATAACAGCCACCACCACCTACACACCACCTGAAAAGGCACCAACGTTGCCCGTTTGTGATCCCTTTGGGTCTCCTTTTTGTATTGTGGTAATTTTACAGCCCGTCACTGTGTTCATCTTTTCCCCCTTTCTGTGGTCGTTGCATATGCGGAAAAGGTTTGGGCACGTCACACCTCTTTGGCCTCGATTTGTGTAAGTTTCGCTCATTTTTGTTCATTTTGTGGCCTTTTTGCATAACATTGTGTCACTTTGTAGTCTTGTGTAGTCATTCACTTCAAACAGCTCAGGCTTAAGGGACCCAAGGGATCATCCTGTTCAGTAATCCTTCCATGGGGACACCAAGTGCAGCATGTACGCCTACAACATTTTTATTTTATTTATTTATTTTTTTTTAAAAAAGGTAGCCTTACCAATAAATTCAGGTCTTTCATATTAAAAAATGATTGTTTTTTTTTTTTTTTACCTGAAGGAATGGCAACATCGCTGTAAACAGAAAAAGAAATCCTTTAAGCCCCTACATGGATTTCATAAACTGATGCGCAGTTTCCCCCCTTCAGTCCTTGTTTACCAAAACCACCATCTATGACTCCGACCTTCATTAAGTCTCCTGGTGCTTCGGCTTGTCCCGAAAGCCAACAAAGGCACGCAATAGATTCTGTCCTGCCCTGCAGCAAAGCGTGACCAGACCACGTATAAAGGCTGAGGTCACCAATCACACCGAGCCGTCGCTTCCCGTTTTTAATTAAATCAAATTTGAGAAAAATAAACTAATAAATAAATAAATCTGGGAGGTGATTTAGTCTGAAGAGAGACTGGAAGCACTTCAGGCCACTTTCCTCTAAAAGCGGAGCTGTCAATCAATGACAGGTGATACACACCCCTCATTAACATGCGGTACAGCCAGGCAATCCACATGGTGTTACTCAGACATGTGCTTGCAAACCTAAATCTCTTTTTTTTTAAACAAAAAAAAAAACAAAAACAAAGAAAGAAACCCAAACAAACACGAGTTTCACTGAGCTTTTGGCACTAAACGCGCTAAGGTTTTAATGATGGTTAACGCAGAGAGTTGTATAAACCATCCCTGGAGCTACAGATGTCTGTGTCGCTCCACACGCGCGCAGAGGTAAGTCAGTCCACATTAGAAAACATTCTTACCTGCTTGAGGCTTCTCACAGCCTCAGCGTGCACAGCTCCCCTCCTTGTATCTCGACAGCGCTTATAATACCAGCCTGCCCCGCTTTCCTGTTTCCCTCTTCCTCCCTCTCTCTGTATTTCTCTCTGCTCACTCCGTCTCCAGCTGACTGGCACACATTTGCTTTTATTTCTCTGCTACACCCAATATATCGCTCAGTGAGCCTCCCCTTCCCCCTCTGTCAGTCAGTTTGCTCTCATCAGCCCTCTCTTCTTCTCTCTCTCTCTCTGCTGCCTTCAGGTGATCCTGGTAAACGCTAAACTCCACCGCTATTCGCAAAGACTCAAACGCTGAGCTACTAATTTGACGTGTCTATGAGGGGATTCACCCACCTGTACGCGCCCTAAGCCACTCTGATCAATAAATCTGAGGTCTGTGATCATTACTGTAGCCATACTTTATTGTGTGTGTGTGTGTGTTTTTAAAGTGGTCTTGAGTATTAGTTCTCCAGGCTTTTCAAATATTTTTTCAAAGGTTTTCTTTTGACATTAATTGCTTTTTTCACTAATTTTCAGTCTAGTTCTTGTACCCGACCATTCTCAGAGGGATATTTTTGTTATTTGTTAAGACACTTAACACAGAACTATGAATCATGCCAGTGTAAAAAAGCCACCTAACTCAGTGAACCATGCTGTTTTTATGCCTAATAGACAACTTGGCAAAAAAACAGTTTTAAACTTCATCTTCAGGCACTTTGTTACTTGTGAATTATCGCAAAACTGCATCATTTGTTTCTATTTCTTTTGTTGAATCAATGAGAAATGCCAAATACTGCCAAAACGCTATCAGGTATAAACTGGACATATTTTGGCTTGATGTGCAGTGTGTCCTTAAAAAACACTGAGGAATCTGGACAGGTGGAGGATAAAACAAGATATGGCAGGCCTATCTACAAACTATCTACAGCACATGAAGAGTATTTGAAAGTTACATCCAAATTACACAAGAACTGGACTGAAGAACAGTGGCAACAGTTTTCCCAGGTCTTATGAAGTAATGAATCCAAATGTGAACATTTTCATTCATCATCAATATGTATGGAGGAGGTCAGGAAAGAGTTTCAACAAGAGAGTCTCTACAGCTATTTGTAAAACAAGGTGGAGGCTCTTTCATGGTTTGGAGCTACATTTCGGCCAGTGGTGTTGGGGATCCTGCCAAATTTGAAGGAATTATGAAAGTAGAAAAGTACCAGGTTCTGCTCCACCATGCAATGCCATCTGGAAAGTGTCTCATTGGCAGTGGCTTCATTTTTCAGCATTACAATGATCCCAAACACACTAAGAGTGTAGTAAAACCCTACCTGGACAGTAAAAAGAATCACACAGTGGAGCACTATCAGTCATGGATTGGCCTCCCCAGAGGCTCGATCTCAGCATTATTGAAGCAGTGTGGGATCATGTTGATAGAGGGGCAGCCAACATCCAAAGGAAAGCTTCAAATGTCCTTCAAGAAGCCTGGAAAGCTATTCCTGAATACTACTTAAAGAAATACCAAAAAAAGCATGACTAAGAGAGTTCAGCCTGTGTTGAAGAATAAAGGTGTTCACACCAAATATTGACCTTCAGGCTCGTAGCTTAAATTATTAAAATAATCATTAAAAAAAAGCAAAAGTTGGTGTTTCCATGTCACCTGTAGAGTCATATAAACACAATCATTGAATCATGAAGTGAATTGATGTTGTTCTGGAATGTCTGTCATCAGTTTAGGTATTGACTGTAGTAGAAAATAGTGAGAACACCTATATATATATATATATATATACATACATATATGTATATAAAATTAACTTAACATTTCCATTTTCACCCCAGTCCAACAGGAAAAACAGACAAAATCAACAAACTCCCTTTTAAATGGTTTTTGTTTCAATTTTACACACCAACTTCTTTCTTGCTATTTACCACAAGTGGGTTTATTATTTCTGACAGCCCATGAAGGCAGCACTGTTTGCACACATGCTGTTAGCTGCATGCCCCTTTGGTTTGCCCCTCCATCCATAGCTATTCATCCCCTCCCTCTGTGCCTCCGTCTCTCACTGAGCAGTACAGACTACACACTTTGGCTGACTCTGGCAGATGCCTTGTGGGGAATCAGTATTATGAAAACAGGGATTGTGAATCATCACAAACACACTGGTCACAGCTCTCTGTTCGTACCTCCCCATTGTGCTTTCTCTGTTCTCCACTCTCTCTGCCCACTTGTTTTCCCCTCTCTTTCACTTTTCTTTTGTCCCAGTGCTCATGTGGCCGGCCTAGTTGTTGCAAGCTCATAGACCTTGATGTGTTCAGACACTCATGACAGTGGGGCAGAAGACGAGCAGAGTTATCACAGTTGCTCTGTCATCACTCTCAAAACTGTCTCTTTGATTAAAGAGATGACAAAGCGTTTCATCCTGGTTCACTGGGCCAGATACAGTAGCTGGGAAACGGAGTTCTGTTGGAGATGAGGGAGCGGATAACACCAGCGGGATCCTCCTGTGATATAATTGCCAGAGAAAAGCATACTGTGCATCCAGAATGGAGCGAGTACTGAAAACACACACTGATGATAATGGCAGTTTTATTACATAACTTTCTCACAATTTACAAAAAGAAATACAAACTTTTAATTATTAATATAATATAAGTTTTTACTGAGTTTCTTAAAAATCATTGAACAAGTTTCTTATCAGTTATATTAAATCATGTTTATAATAGTGCTTTTTTATTTATTTATTTATTTACACAAATAGCTACCATGAATTTAAAGCCGGTTAGTTTTTGACTTTCTCTGATTTGTTGAGTTTGTTGAAACGGTGCCGCTGTTTTACAGAAGCAAGTGAGGGTTTTAGTCCTGAAACAAGGTCCAGTCTAGTCTCAGAATCGGTAATGTGTTACGGGTCCTCCTGGAAGATCAAAATGATTATTTTAAATGGAGAAATTACATTTCAAGTACCCAGATTTTTAATCACAATTTTTAATCACAGAAACAACAGCAACAAAAAAAAAAAACGTAATGTCTGTCATTTAGACTGCAGCTTTTTACTTGAAGCATAAACATACAGCTCACTAAAGCCCGTTTACCATTAGTACCTACTCGGATCAAGTTGACTTGGATCGACTGGTTTTCCATTACAGTATTATAGCTCCCACTAAGTACTAAAGGTGATGCAGTGTCCTGGGTTTGTGTGCTATCCTGTCTAATCTCTCTCAACTGTCCCATCAAAGAAAAGCTAAAATGCCCACATTCACCCTTTGTGCATCCTGTGCTCACCGTGTATGCAGGGTTTTGGAAAGATGCAGAACTCTCATCTCCATTTGGCTGAAACATATGCAAAGGAATTTTTTTTTAAAGCAGGCCCATGTGTATGCAGATGATTGCAGATTCAGATCCCATCATTATTTGCTTTCAGCTTCTAATGCTTGAATACTATTCTGACATCTGTCTTTGTGGATACCTGCGTGCTCGAAACAGCTGGTACATCAGAGCCATATGCTGGGATCCCAAAATCCTCCTAAAAATGCAAGAAGTAGAAGAAGTTTAGAGAATTAAATAAACAAATAAATGATCACCACACAATAAAACAAATAAGACTATCAGAGCGAGATTTGAAAGCAATTTTTTTAAGGGTTCAATGTGTTACGACTCGCTCAAATGAAACTAATCTGCGAAGATTTGTGATGAATGTGATGGCAACCTCAATGGAAACTTCAGGCTTGGAATCACTTCCTATGCGTTCAATCACAGCTTGAGCCTCTTTCCCATATAAGGGATTCTCAACAAACTCCTGAGGGAGGAAAAAAAAATAGGGTCATGAGACAGAGCTCATCAAAATATAAAACCCACCAGAACACAGAGCAGCGTTTTAATACAAGAATATGATGCTGAGGAAAGGTACTTTACTTTTTTTCATGCAGTTACGTAACACAATAAACAGCACATACAAGATTTGCACTACGTTTATATTAAAGCCTTGAAATGTAATTTATACACAAAGTCTGAGCACAAGAGCATAATTCATAGGGGAATTGTTAGACGCAGACATGAAATAAAAAGGAATAGAGAGGAATCAAAGTCCACAGGAGAGCAGTGTTGTTGTTTACTCACCTCATTTGTTGCCATAAGAGCGGAGGTGGCTTTAGGCAAGTTGTTGGAGGGTAGCGGTTCTCCACCTTCATACGCTGGGTTCTCAAAATTCTTCCCTGATGTCTCCACCGTGAATACGGACGTACAGGGGACCTGACATCACACAGCACACATTAGCGTTATGGATCACCATAGACAGGATAAGAAAGTATAATCTGTATTAAATCTCACAAAGCATTTTTAAACAGTTAATGAATATATTTTGTTTTGCTACTGACCGCCTCTCCATTCTGCAGGCCTTCATTGTCTTCTCTTTTCATGCCATTTTGGGTTGAACCATTCCTGCAAAGTATTATTATTTGGATGTAAATATCATACTAGCATGTTCTGATAATGCTCTGTCAACAACCTTTAAATACAATGAATGGATCTGCTTTTATATTCATTTTTATTCAGAGTGCTATTGAATATTGAATAAAAAGGTTAAATTATATCAAAATGAAATATGAATTCTTATTCTTATTATTTTAATATTTGTAATAAAATTTTGTAAAAAAAAAAGTGCGTATTTATCATTGTTGTGATTTTACTGTTTATTTACTTTCCCATTTGATTTTAAGTTTACTTATGAATTTCTTCATTATTAAATCTCATTGTTAGACCACCACGCAGTGTAAGGTTTGTGGAACTGGTGCTCAAAATTAACAGTACCGGTAATTACCAAATATATATTTTTTAATGTTTATGTAACAGTTAATCCACCAGTATGCACAAGTTCTGATTAAAATGATACCAAAATAGGTTTTGTTTTTATCTGTGAATTTTCAATTGTATTGTTTCTCCCCCCCCAAAAAGCAGAAAAAAATTATAAACCATATTTTTGATTAAGATGTCAGATTAGAGTTTTTTTTTTACTTTCATTCCTGAACAGAAAATCAGTTTTAGTGGTTGAATGTTACACTTCGTTAATTTCTGACTTTTCCGATCTTACCTGAAGTTTGGAAAATTAGCCATTGATGGCATACTGGGCATTTTGGGCATGCTTGGTAAGTTGTTCCGCAAACTCTCGGCCAGATTCGACTTCTTCTTGGCAGCATAGACCAGAGCAACCAGCAGAGCCACAACCGCCACCGTTACCCCGATGGCTATTCCAACTGCCAGGGAGGGACAGAGGCAGGCAAGCAGGCAAGAAGTGACGTATGAAGAAGCTCGTTAGAATTAGAAGGACATTTTTATTTTGTTATTATATTATTTTTCTTTAATTAAAATCAAACATACCTGACGATGCAATCACATGGAACACGCTTATCTCGCAGAAATCTCCTTTCCATTCTGAAGGACATCTGTACAAAAAGCAAACCACAAACATAACAGTTCCAACACTGCCAATGGTTTAACTTTATCTCACTGACATTACATTAACACCAGCATTAACACAGCAATTTAATCCAATGTTTTATTTTGACAGCTGGCAGGGGAAAAAAAAGGAAAGACAATCTTACATGCAGAGAGCCTTGTTGTCATCAAAGTAGCAGGTGCCTCCGTTTTGACACTGGCAGGGAGGCGGCATGGTGGGTGGTGGATCAAACCCTGAACAATCATAACATTGAGAGGTTTTTACTGTGCTATGGCAGGAAAACAATCATTACTGAGACATCAGTACTGATGATACGGTGTAGCTTAATTTAGTCACTTTATTTAGTTATTTATGTAACACTAATTCAAAAAACAGGCCCTTCAAGGTGCTTTATATTGTAAGGTAAAGACTACAATATTAGAAAGAAGCCCCAAGCCACAATCCCTTCTAAGCAAACACTTGGTGACAGTGGGAAGAAACTACAAGCAGAACCAGGCAGAACAGTGGCCTTTATCCTTTCTCCCATTTACTGTTGGTCTCTCACGCCTGCTCAAAATTTCAGTTCACGTAACACTAATATAAAAATTCAATTCAAATCAAATTTATTTATACAGTGCTGAATCACAACAACACTCACATCAAGGCTCTTTATATTGTAAGGTGGACTCTACAATAATACATACAAAGAAAACCCAACAAGGATACGACCCCCTATGAGCAAGCACTTTGGCAACGGTGGGAAGGAAAAACTCCCTTTTAACAGGAAGAGAGAAGGAAGACAGGACAAAAGACATGCTGTGGAAGGACGTGTTACAGTAATGTCACAAAATAAAAGTCTGAATACATTTACAGTAAAAATGTCACATTAATATGGTGAAATAATATTATCCTCACTATTAGCTACCAGCTGATGTGAACCCCAGCAGAAATTGGCTGATCTGCTGCGAATGAGGTTGAGCTCGACTTCACAGCCTGCCTGAGTTAACACCGCCCTTGATTTTATGACACTACACATGTTTACTAAATCTATTTAATCTATTCTATTTAGTCCCACCAGCTTCACTGAACTCTGTGTTAATTTCATGCTGTGTAGATAACAGGGAAAGTGATAAAAGGTTGTCAATATTGCTGCAGGAAAGATCACAGAATAAAAAAAAAAAAAACTTATGATGAATTGATGCATTAATACTTCTAATCCTTTTCTACTTAATTTGAGCAGTCTAAGAACTCAGTCATCCAATCACACAAGTTCTTTTTCTTATGCCTAAGAACTTTTAACTCAGGACTCAGTGCCTTGCCCTACGATACTTCGACAAAAAAAGGCAGGAATCTTACCGCCAACCTTCCGACTGACAGATGATCTGTCTCTTGAGCTGCTGGCACTCCCAGCTAAGACATGATGCCTACTATTTTATTAAAAAGGACAGAGGAAATTAAAAAAAAAAAAAACTCCTCTTCTCACCTGCATCACATTCAGTTTTACTGCCTGGGATGAAGCTGGTGCCCTCGGGGCAGGCACAGCTGTACCCTCCTGGTCGGAGCAAACACAGGTGGCTGCAGGTTCCCTTGCATGGATTCTTCACTGCAAATACAAATAAATAACATATTTCATGTTTCATCATCATCATCATCATTGTCCAGGCAATCTCCTCTCTTTACAGTTGTGGCTAATAGAATAATAATGTGTTCCTCTGTTATTCATGGTTGACTTCTTCCACTTTCCTGCACATTACTGCTAATGCTGAACACACAAAAAAACATAAAATAGCTCTTGTGGGTCAAAGCACTCAATGTTCACGATGTTTAATGGACTATTAACGTAATATCACACAGAAATAAAATGGATACAAATGAAGAGGCTTTGCACACTGTAAACAAACAAACCCTGCATGCACACTTTGTGGACATGTGAGAGAGTGTGCAGCTTACTGGCTATGGTGTTGTATCTCTGCTGCTGGTACACAGAGACCTGGGTGAGCCAGGGCCCAGCAGTCAGCAGCTTGATCTTGTCACCCTGGCCAAACTTGTCCTGTCGAAACACCTCGCCTTTCTCCTGAGTGCTCCAGTAAACATGGTCTTCGAATACACTCACACTGAAGGGGTTCCTTACATCTGGGAGAGATGCAGAAATGAATAGTTTTACTCAGCTCCAGTAACAGCAACCGTTTGGAATATGAACGATGGATTAGGAAATTAGGATCACCTATGTACACGGCCGTTTTACGCTGCTCTCCTGATGGCAGAATAGACTCTATGCGGCTCTCCTTGGAGTCTGACCAGTAGATTCTGTCATTGTTGGTGAAGTCGACTGACAAGCCAGTGGGCCACCCAAGACCATCAGACACGAGAACTTTTCTCTCCTGACCATCAAGCCAGGAACACTCAATTTTGGCTGTGGTCCCACGATCTGCCCAGTACAGCATCCTGCAGCAACATGACGGACATGAAATAACAGCTCATTAAGACGGTTTCATTGAGATTTCCCAGGACAGCTACAAATTCTGAAACTACAAGTATTTTGAAAATCTTGGCCAACACTGATACTGATGCAGGGTTTCTAACCAGTCCCCCTATGCTAAGTTGACCCTCCACCTCGGCATGTTCAGCTGATATCTCCGCTTATGTCCACAAATACAAGATCACAGTCATCTTGGCAAACACAGAAGTCCTGTGATGTTTCATATTTGTACAGTCTTCATATGTTGCTCTTGAAGGTATATCATTGAATCGCTAATAACATCTAATATGGGCCAGTGCAAACTGGGTTCTGGCATAAAAGATACTGTCATTATTTAGCGTGTAAGAGGTGAGAACTCTGTGATTTTATGTGACCCTGTTGTATATGCACTGACTCATGTGTGTTTCTGGGAGCTCCTCTCTTATGTTTTTGTGCTTGATATATAAATTAACAGACTGTGCCTGTGTTTAGAAAATCTAAACACAGGTGCAATCTTACCCCAGTCGTGGGTTCACAGCCACAGCAGATGGGTGACCCAGATCAGTCTTGACAAGGTGCTTCCTGTAGCGTCCATCCAAGAAGGCCACTTCTAACCTCTGCAGCGTGGAGTCTGCCCAGTAAAGGTTTCTTAAAAAAGGAACAAAATTATCAGAGAGCTGAAAAACATTCTGGTGCTTTATGGGCAAACCCCCTAAAACTTTAATGTAAATAAAATATATTTTAATAAATTAGGATTAGGATTAAGGCATTAGAGCACTGAACTACTGTAATCAGGTAAACTCACCTGGCGACCCAATCCACAGCGATGCCGTCTGGGCTGGTGATGTATTTGACGCCGAGATCAACAGCAGCACCGATGTTATTACTGCCATCGTCCACTGATGGTATGTATGCTCTCTTTATGGCGCCTGGCATAGCGTCTTTACCAGCAACAGTGAAATACACCATACCTGACAAAACACATTTGTTGTTGGTGTAATTTGTGTGCACCTAGGTGTACTATGTGGTTTTTATAGTAGGTAGTCTTAATTATTGGTCAAACTATCGATACCAATGCCAATACTGACCTGAATACCTACACAAGTTGTCTTTATAGGTCAAAAGTATTGATATCATCAATACTGGCACTTTATTTACTTGGTATCAGATCGATAGTATCACACAGCACTGATGTTAATCAATGGATATCTTACTGAATCCTGTGTTGTTGTGGTCCCAGTCGTAGTCCAGAGCCATGATGTGCTCCTGTTCTTCGATGAAGTCATGGTAGCCCTCTGTCTGCAGGTTGAACCTCCGGATACGAATGTTCTCCGGTAGAAGCAGCATGGGAGCTGCTCCTGTTGGACACACACATACATGTTTACATGTTTTTGTCACTGAAAAATATAAAAAACAATCAAAAGTGCATTCTTATTGTTTAAAGACATTTCATTAAGGTGCACAGGCTGGTCTCTGAGGTCTTTAAGAGTTTCTAAGAGTCTCTCCACCAATAAAATGATCAGTATGGCCTGCATCTACTTGTCTTTTTATAAAATATACATTGTAAAATATATGAAATGTATAACTGATGTAGGTAGTTTTTAACAGCAATAGAAACAACAGTTATTACTTACAACAGCATTCTTGCTGTTTCAAATCTAGCAAGAGAAAAGGCATGCCTGCTAACTAGACCCACCATTAAATCATTGATGAATCTGTTTTTCACACTTAGATGAGAAAGAAGACTGTAATGAGGCCAAAAATATATTTCAGTAGCTGTGAAGTCTTCTCAGCTCCATAGAAAACCCAGCGGTTTCTTACCCACAGCCTCGCACATTTTGCCATTGCCCACTTTCCTGTAGCCGGGGGCACACTCACAGTCGTAGCTGCCTTTGGTGTTCTTACAGACCTGAGGACAGGTGCTGTACACCTCGCACTCATTGATGTCTGAAAAAAATCACCAGCCAGGATCAGAAGGAGTGTGGGTTTTACCCAACAGATATTTAACTAGACATGTATATTTATCATAAACATGTATGTATGAGTGTGTGTACCCAGGCAGGTGTAGGTGCTGTCTGGGTCCACTGTGTATCCGGGCCTGCAGGAGCAGATGAAGCCTGTGCCATTAAGGTTCGTGCACTCATGCTGGCACAGATTCTCGTCACAGTTGCGATCGAGGCCAAAATCTGGAGGACAGACAACATGCAAAAAACAGCTTTTGAGCCACACGCAAGAGCTACTTATAGGCTTAGTTTACACAGGCAGATTAATTCAGATATAACCCAGTAATCTGGTTAAATGTATTCACCATCACTGAACATATGTGTAAGCACCTCGATAGAAGCAAATGTTTTTACAGTTTACTGGCTGGGAGCACTGCTAGGAAGAAAGACATCAGCTCAGAGTAGGAACTGCTGCTGCCCGTCAATCTAAAAAAAGCACTAAAAGAGCCCACTCCAAATAATCTGAAGTCATCATCCTACAGTAAGTAAGATTCAAAACAGTTGCCAGTGTTTTAAGAGGGTGACATCCCAGGAAATTCACCCCAAGGTCAGACTTTGCAGTGCTCAGAGAAACTACAAAAGAACCCAAGAGGTTCCTCTCAGACTTTCCAGGCCTCAGTTAACACGTTAAATGTTAAAGTTCATGACAGCACAATTAGAAACAGACTGAACAAGTATGTCTTCTATGGAAGTGCCCGAAAAACAGTCTCCTCTACAAAAAGAACATTGCAAGTTTGCAAAGTTACAACTGAATAAACTACAAGATTTCAGGAACAATGTCCTTTTGACATACGAGATGTTTTTCCATGGACAGTGTCACATTTGGTGCAAAAACAAACACAGCATATCAGCTGTTAAACACAGTGGTGGAGAGGTCATGATCTGGGCTCATTTTGCAGCCACACAACCTGGGCATGTTGCAGTCATTGAGCCACAAACTCCTCTGTCTGACAGATAAAGCGTGGCTGAAATTGGGTTATGTAACAGGACAATGATATGAAGCAAATCTACAACAGAATGGCTGAAAAAGAAAAGACTCCAAAGTCCAGCCAGTTTGACATCCTGTGGTGGGACCTTAAGATAGCTGTGCATCAACAAATGCCCACAAACCTCAATGAAGGGAAGCAATGTTGTAACGAAGAGTGGGACAAAATTCCACAGTGGCGTGAAAGACTAATAAACTCATACAGAAAATGATTACTTATTGCTGATAAAAGTGGGTCTAAAAGCTGTTAAATGATGGCCTTTAGTTCTTACTGCTTCTTTGGCTTAACCTTTGCTAAATAAATAATGACACCATGTCATGTTGATGTTCATGTCTGGTTATGTTTAAGTTATTTTAGGACCCAGTAAAGACCAGATGATTTTTATTATGTCCTGGGTGGCAAACTTCATTAGAATATTGAAGTAATTATCTATATTTGTGCTGTGCAAAAATCTCATTAATTTGACAACAGTTATAATACTGTTATCCTATAATTCCCTCTGATTATGAGAATATATCTCCTCTTTCTGTAGAAGAGCACATAATCTCAATTATGTAATATTATACATAGATCCATGCCATATTTCCTACTGATTGCACAATACATTTGTTTTTGTTTTGGTCAATATAATGCTTGGATTCGTTTTTCTGCCTGAACCAAAACACCGTAAATCTTTTATTAAAGCTCCGTGAAAACACCATCATCACTCGTCCTAAAGGATTCATGCTGTTTTTTCCCAGGAACATTTAATTCCAGCCATTGAGTTAAAGTGAAAAGACGATGCTGTCCTCCTGCCAGGAAGCTGAATAAGTCTTTTGTTGTGGCACTTACTGCAGCCCATTTCGTCTGTGCGGTCTCCACAGTTGTCATTGTGGTCACACACGTATTGCAGGGGCACGCAGTGTCCGTTGGTGCATTTAAACTCCTCCAGTGTGCAGGGGGCCAGTGTGGGCTCGCGGCCTGTGAAGGACACAGTCGAGATGAATCATCAGCACAAGTATTCAGAAATGGTTGAGTGGGTATACAGCCCACCTCTGAAAGCGTCACCTCCACTTATCTAAGATTAAATTCAGAGCTTTTTCTAGAAGCTCTTTACTTCTAAATTTTCAAACACAACTCCTCCCACTAGATTAAAGCGTAAACATGCTTTCGTGATGCACATATACGCCTTTCACTCATGCTTGTGTATCACAGAATTGCACATCTTTACTGTCTCCTGCCAACAAACAAGTGGATTTAGATGAGCAAGCCAATGTCCACCTCTGCTCTGAACCAAACTATTTAATCTCCTCTCAAAATAATTTGCTCTGATTGATGTTTAAGCTGATTGTGTAACAATTCCATACAACAGACTTTTTCCTTATCCTTGTTATGTTTCAGCTTTGTGTCCTGTGCAGGCACTGATGTCATTTTGGGATTTCCCATTTGACTGGCTTTAAAGAGGAAAGTTCAGGATTAGCATTGTTGTTTGGACTAATGCTTGACAATCCCAGTAACTGATGATAAGAGGTGCATTTGCTGAAACTAATATGCAATCTGATTATGTTCACATACAAAAAGGAAAAAATAATATATATATATAAAAAAAAAAAAACCACCCAGCACGCCCCTGCGGGCGGTTTATCCTTCAAGCTCGGGTCCTCTACCAGAGGCCTGGGAGCTTGAGGGTCCTGCGCAGTATCTTAGCTGTTCCCAGGACTGCGCTCTTCTGGACAGAGATCTCCGATGTTATTCCCGGGATCTGCTGGAGCCACTCGCCTAGCTTGGGAGTCACCGCACCTAGTGCTCCGATTACCACGGGGACCACTGTTACCTTCACCCTCCACATCCTCTCGAGCTCTTCTCTGAGCCCTTGGTATTTCTCCAGCTTCTCGTGTTCCTTCTTCCTGATATTGCTGTCATTCGGAACCGCTAATCGATCACTACGCCGTCTTCTTCTGTTTGTCTACCACCACTATGTCCGGTTGGTTAGCCACCACCATTTTGTTCGTCTGTATCTGGAAGTCCCACAGGATCTTAGCTCGGTCATTCTCCACCACCCTTGGGGGCATCTCCCATTTTGACCTCGGGACTTCCAGGTTATACTCGGCACAGATGTTCCTGTACACTATGCCGGCCACTTGGTTATGGCGTTCCATGTATGCCTTGCCTGCTAGTATCTTGCACCCTGCTGTTATGTGCTGGATTGTCTCTGGGGCATCTTTACACAGCCTGCACCTGGGGTCTTGCCTGGTGTGATAGACCCCAGCCTCTATGGATCTTGTACTCAGAGCTTGTTCTTGTGCTGCCATGATTAGTGCCTCTGTGCTGTCTTTCAGTATATATATATATATATATATATATATATATATATATATATATATGTATGTGTGTGTGTGTGTGTGTGAATAAATATATATATATTCACACACACACACACACACACATAGTATTTCCCCCCTTTCTGATTTATTTTGTTGGTTTTTTTGCATATTTGTCACACTTACATGTTTCAGATCACAAAAAAATGTTAACACTACACAATAAATACAAAATGCTATTTTCAAATGATGGTTAAGGGAAAAAATGACCCTCTGTCCCTTCTTTTAAACCTAATAAGTGATTATTCCCTTGGCAGTGAGAGATAAATTCTGATAAGCGGCAATATGTTTTTCAAGTTGCTTCTTTAGATTTAAGTCTGGACTTTGACTGGGTCACTCCAAAACGTTCTTCTTTTGTTGTTGTTTGTTCTTTATGCTGGAGTGTTTACATAACCCCAGTACTCTTGAGTTTCAGTTCAATTCAGTTTTATTTATATCGTGCCAAATCACAATAATAGTTGTCTGAAGATACTTCATATTGCAAGCTAAAGACCCTAAAATAACACAAAGAAAACAGAGAAAACCCCAACAATCATGTGACCCTATGAGCAAGCACTGTGGTACAGTGGGACGGAAAAACTCCCTTTTAACAAGAAGAAACCTCCAGCTGAACCAGGCTCAGGAAGAGGCGACCATCTGCCATAATCAGCTGGGGTTGGGGAGGAAGATAGGACAAAGGACAGGGTAGTATAAAGTGCATTCTGTATTTCCTCTGGTTGGTCTAACGTTAAAATGAATTTGATTGTCTGTAAGATGTAAATGTGAAAAATATGCAAAAACACAAAACTGAGAAGGGGACATATACTTTTTCACGGCACCATATATTTACACAGTACACTAAACATAGTTTATGCAGAGGGCAACTACAAAACATCAATGTTTATCCCTCTATATTGCCAAATGTTCAGCTGTCCTATTCCATTACTCTACGTCCAATTACGTCCAATAACTGATCAGATTTGTGCATTTAAATGTATATTTTTAGTCATGCTAAAATATGCAGATTGCAGGAATGTGTGAGTGGGAGTCATACAGAGGTCTTCTTTCTCATCACTGCCATCTCCACAGTCGTCCTTCTTATTACACAGCACTCCAGCATAGACACAGTAGCCGTTGTCACAGCGGAACCGGGACGGCATCTCACAGGTGATGTTCACTGGTTAAACACAAGCAAATGCGACTTGAGCCCAATGTCTATGTCTGTGTGTCTATATATATATGTATATATGTATATATATATATATATATATATATATATATATATATATATATATATATATATATATATATATATATATATATATACACACACACACACACACACCCCTATCTATCTATCTATCTATCTATCTATCTATCTATCTATCTATCTAGATATACATAAAAATTAATAACAAGCTTCTCACAGCATAAGTTGAGTTGCTCATCAGATCTGTCCCCACAGTCATCAATGCCATCACACACCCAGCCTCGGTTCACACAGATGTGGTTCGCACACTGGAACTGGTGCTCAGGGCAGTAACGTCCTCCAGGGTATCGAGTAGCTGGAAAGATCGGGAAAATAAGGGAGATAGTTTGCACATTGTTACTAAAATCAGTTGATTTTTTTCCCTGTCTTTACCAAGGTCATGTTTTAAACTGTCTTTCTTAAAGAGATATATCAGTGGAGAAATAAAACCAACCATCACTGCACACCATTCTGGTCACGGTTTCTCTTAAAGGTGCCTCTTTTCAAAGTTGGTCCACTTCTTTTAACTTTCTTTTTAATGCCACAGTTATTTGAATTATCGCTGGTAACTTTTCTCTGATTTGTGCCGTCTTTGGACATGCTGGTTGGTAGATTTTTCTATTTTCTACAAATATGTTATTACCACTTTCCTTCCACAGCCCTGCTGCTGCTGCTGCTGCTACAGCATGGCAACCAGAAGAACAAAAACTGACATGTTCCCAGAAATCAAAGGACGATATGCAGAGAAAGCATAGGGGAACCAAGTGATGAGGCAAAAACAGATGGGTCCAAGCGGCAGAGAGTTTTCTTCAATCATCACAGACAATCTGAGATTGCTGGATGCGAGAAGAGCTGAGGGGACTTTTTTTTTTCTTTCAGTGTATGGTTACATATTTTACAGAGACAAGGATACAGCAATTACTCTGAATTCCCACTGTTACCATTTCAGAGGCGCTTTGGGCAAACAGGAATAAATCCAAGTGTGGAAAGTGAAGACACGGATGGCTTGCAGCTTTCATCAACAGCAAATGAAGCCACCCTGGTTACATTACCTTGGAGGAACATATCAACAGACATATCTCTGACTTTAAACTGTTAGCTGAAAGAATACCTTAACGGATTAATGGATGGAGTGCTTGTATAATTGTCCAGCTTTCATATATTCAAATAACAGTTACAATTTATCAAAAGGTATTCTGGATTTAATCTTAATATCTGGGAAATTTGGCATTTACAGGACGCACATAACAAAGACTGGTTTTCAGTCTACAATCAATTTGGAAGCATGTTATGGCTTTATTGGATAATAGTTAACAAAATGACTGGAGAGAAAAGGAAAGAATGCAGGGAAATGACTGCAGTTGATGGTTTGATCTCACTTCCTGGATGACCAGAGCCCTACAGGTGCAAAGTTCAACCACACCAAATTATTCAATGTGTGTTCAAATGTGAAAAAAGGATAAATCTTGTATAGCTACTCTGTGGTTTAATTACTGGGGTTAACTAATATGCAGTTTTAAACCATCTTATTGTGTTTCTCACCTCATTTAAGCTTTAAGCAAAAACTGTATATCCCTGTCTGCTGTTAGACTGTTGTGCCACATTTTCATTCTTTTGAAGCCATAAAGCCTGAATAATTACCTCACACACATATAAACAGAAAAAATAAATAAATAAAACTGCGGGGGCCCAGAGTGCCATTAATTTTCACGCTGTAAACTTACGACAGCTGGTCTCATCTGACAGATCCAGACAGTCGGGTCGGTTGTCGCACTGCAGAATAGCGGGGATACAGTGACCCGAGTCACATTGGAAAAAACCTGGACGACATGTCTGCAACTCTGGAAGAGAGCCAAGATGTTATGTTGATGTGTGTGTTTGCGCCCGTGTGTGTTTTGTTTACGGCTGGATGTAATTTTAAGGAGGCCGAGGAGTTAGCAGGAGGAGGAGGCGTCTGCTCACCGCAGTCTCGCTCGTCCGAGTTGTCCCCACAGTCGTTGACATGGTTACACGTCCAGCTTCCAGGAATGCACTGCTCGTTGTCACATCGAAACTCACTTTCAGAGCAAGGCCTTGGCTCTAGAGACACACACACACACGTGTTCAATATGAGATGTGTGGCCGCTGTGATATAAGGCTTCAAACTACATGAGTAAAAAGCAGTCAGAAGAAACATTTTTAATAAGAAGACATTTTTGAAACAGATTGCACTGAAAAACTTACGGCAGTTTCTCTCGTCTGAGCTGTCGCCACAGTCATTGGAGCCATCGCACTGCCAGCGGATGGGAATGCAGCGGTGATTGTCACAACGGAAATCTCCCAGAGGGTCACAGGTCACTTCCTCTGTTATAAAGCAGCAGCACAAAAGGTGTTTGAACATGTGGTCATGAGAACATTTTGGGAAATAAGATTTTTAACCTGCTGAAACCAAAGACTTAAAAGGTAAAGTGTGTCAATTTTTAGGTTACTTAATAGAATAAAAGAAGGTTGTACTCATAAATATAAATTGATCAGTGTGTTATTACAGCTTCCAACAGATTGATGCATTTTCATAAACTTAGAATTAATCCATTAAAAATACATAGAAGCCAGTTTGTGGAAGCCCCACAATCTTGCAAATAGTGGCCAAGATGTCATTGCTGTCAGGGCTCTAAGACATGGAAATATAAATAAAAGGACGCTTATTTATTCCTGACATTGTCAGTAGACTGCAGTCTGCATTCTACTGACATCTGGTGGTGATATCTTATACACTGTAGCTTTAACTTCATGAGTTTTTAGCCTTTTTAACACAGCTTGATACATTTTCACTAATAAATACTAATTGTGTGTGACCACCTTCTTACAGTGTAATTTCTATCTATATAGGATGATGCATCTTTGCTATTTGTTTTTACTGTTCTGCATTGCACCCATTATTATTTAATCTTTGGAACCGGAGCTTTAAAGTCGTCTACAGCCAAGGCTGAAACGAATAAATATGTTATTTAATGATTGAGCGGTGCAAATGATCTGTAAAGGTATTCAGATTTCTTTTTCTGGATTAGAAACTACAAGCATTGCAGAGCTTGAACTTTTAAAGTACACCACAATATCATCAGATCTTTAGGAACTAATTTAAGATTTTGACACATGTGCAGTATGCAGCTGGTCTGACAGCCCCGACACGTCTGCTGACACATGAGCACTGACCGCAGCCTTCCTCGTCGCTGTTGTCGATGCAGTCGTTTGAGCCGTCGCAGCGGGCCCACTGAGGAATACAGCGGTAGTTTGTCTTGCAGGAGAACTCTGTATCCTCATCGCACTTGTAGTCTGGACCCACTGTGGAGACAAGGCGACAGAGACATCAGGCAAAGGATGGAAGGAAAGTGGTGAGATTAGTAGTAAGATCGAAAATAAAGTCTGCAAGGTGACAAGAGGGTGAGAAATAATGAGGGAGGATGAGTTGAGACAGAGCCAGACAGACAGTAATTAGAAGCAGAAGGAAGAGGGGGAGGAGGGGGAGGAGGGATTGACTGTGCAACTTAAATTTAGAAAAATCAACACTACGTGCAGCTTCATTAATTCACCCAGGTTACACCTGCGCTGTGTCTGAATCGATTGTATATCTCTGAAACAGATAAGTCGATGCTTGATTAAACGGTCGTGCGGTTCTGCAAAGTGCACGGCTATTATCAATTAAGCTGCTCCTTTTGTGCTCATCACAGACAGACATGGGGAAAAGAAAAGGAAATCATGGTTGGCACATATTTAATTCGCGTGACAGTAGCACTCACTGCAGACTTCATACGGCTCATCAGATCCATCACCACAGTCGTCCTGGGCATCGCACACATACATTGACGGCACGCAGCGGCCGTTTGCACACGTGAACTCTCCCGGTTTGCAGGTCTTCTGGGAGCAAGTCTCCGCATCCTCATCGCTGCCATCTGTACAGTCAACTATTCCATCGCAGTGCCAGGACACAGGAATGCACCTTTTGTTTTTACACTGGAACTGGTTTCCAGCGCAGCGGTGATCGCCTGTGAGGACAGGAAACAGGTTTAACATTGAACCCTCTTCCTGAAAACAGGCTTTCATTTTCAGCAGAAAGAAAGAAAGAAAAAAAAAGAGAAAAAGGAAAAAATAAAGGCCTAAGAGAATCATAGTTAAAAACTTGAATCTGGTAAACGTAAAGTAATTTTTTCTGTTCAATTTTTATTTGATTGAGTTATTTAGAGTTCGTATTCAGGATTCAGGAAACTTTCATACTGCAGAGAGCAGCATCCTCATCTGAGCCATCAGGGCAGTTTTGGTGGCCGTCGCAGAGGAAGCCAGGGTAGGTGCAGTTGCCATCTTGACACTGGAACAGGCCAGCTGAACAGTAGCGAGGTGGGCAGGTCTGAGGTTCATCTGAGCCATCACCACAGTCCGACTGACCATCACACTTCCACCATATCGGAACGCACCTAAGAACAAGAAAACGTACAAAAAGCTTTACCCCTAATGATGGTTAATAAGCAGTACAGTAAAGTATCATGACTTTCTGTCACACTAACTTCTCATTGTCCCCACAGCGGAACTGGGTGCTGGAGCAGTCAGCAACACACTGGATCTTAAATCCAACAGCCACACCAATGAAGTGATCGGGACACTCGCAGGTAGCTCGCTGCCCTCCAGGCGCGATCAGACACAGATGACTGCAGGTCAGGTCATGGGACGAGCAAGGGTTCTCACCTGGGGAATAAGACGATTAAATATAAATTATCTTCTGCCGTCCATTGTGATGCCGGGAATATAATAGCACACAGCTGTCATATACTTACTTCGAGGCTGCCTGTAGGGATGGTAGACGTGAATGTCATAGGGGCGATGGGTGTTGTTGCCCATAACTGTACGCTCCTCGCCAGTGTACTTATGAGCTTTTTCCACAGTATGCGTGTTCCAGTCTGTCCAGTAGACCCAGTCCTCAAATAGAGAAACAGCAAATACATGGGGAAGCGAGCCAGCGATGGCCCGGTGCCGATTCTGGCCGTCCATGTCTGCAAAGCTAAAATGCACAGAATAGGGAGGTTTATACACAATGTGATTAATTCACATGTAGAAACATAAAGAGAAATCAATGTTTAGATAATTCAGTGCAACACAGAATAAACGTTCTGTGGGATACTTCATGAACTCACTCCAAAAAGTTAAGGTGGGAATCAGCAAAGAAGATCTTGTTGTTGGTGTAGTCTATAGTTAGAGCATTAGGCCACTCCAGCTTGGTTGTGATAATTGCACTGATATTTGTTCCATCCATGCCAGCTCTGCCGATATATGCTGCGTCACCCCAGTCGGTCCAGTACAGCCATCTGGGCAAAAGAGGGCAGGAATGAAGGAATGAGGGATGAGGAAAAGTCGAAGCAAAGGAATGGGAACAACTAAAAACCGGGAGGCAGAAACAACTGCACACGTTTGGTTTTAGAGTCAATCATAGATTTTCTCTGTATGTGTGTGTGTGTGTCTGTGTGTGTGTGTGTGTGAATACCCATATTTAGGGTTAACAGCCACAGCACGAGGTCTGGTGATAACGTAGGTGTGATTTCTATCTGTAAAGTGTCCCGACAGCAGTTTCTTCTGGTAGCGCCCATCCAGCTCCATCACATGAACTGAGCTGTAATACCTGTCCACCCAGTACAACTTCCTGCAGGAGACAGGAAGGAGAAAAATTAAATAAATATATAAATTAAAAAGATGTTGTTTGTGAAACACATAGATGCAAAGTTAATAAAAATTACCCCATTCATATTCTCTTTTTCTTTATTTTGTATATGGAAGTGTGCGTGTGTGTGTTTACTCAGGATGTATTTTGTGCTCTGAGAGCGATTTGCTAGTTATAAAAAATAAAATAGGAGTACACGTGCAAACAATTGTTTTCCAATTGTGCGAATCACTTCTTGTTACTTAATAACCTAAATACTTATATGTAACAGATTATTATCTATTAGGTTTCTCCTGTTTTACAAACCTGCCAACCCAGTCCAGCGCCAGGCCTTCAGCTCCTCCTATATCGTTGCTCACCAGCGTCTCCCTGTCGCTCCCATCGAAGCGCATCCTCTCAATCTTTCCTGCCCCTACATCCAGCCAGTACAGCCTCTTCTCATAGTGATCAAATTCTAATGCCACCACATTTGTCAGGCCCTGCAGGACTATGCTCAACTGTAACCCGTCAGTGGTCAAATTGCGGATGTAGTAGCGATTGGTATACAAGAGGTATGGGTTGATGCCGCTGTTCTGACGGCAGGTACGTCCATCCGGTTCGCGGATGTACCCTGAGGCGCATTTGCAGTGGTATGAGCCAAAACTGTTCTCGCAGATCTGGCTGCAGACGGCGGGTGTGCTGACACACTCGTCGAGGTCCTCGCAGGCTTTGCCATCTGGCATGAGCTGGTAGCCTGGGTTGCAGGAACAGTAATAACCGGTGAGGGTGTCAGTGCAGATTTGGGCGCACTTGTGGACTGCTGGGTTGAGACACTCATTAATTCCTAAAGAGAATAAAGAAAAAGTGAGAAGCTGAGCAAAGACAGAATATGGATGAGGTTTTAAGACCTGCAGCAAAAATACAGGTAACAAGAGCACTCAAAGAGCACAACTCTCCATGAAGGGCAAGAGCTATACTAAAACTCGACAAGAATGTTTTAAAAGAGCTCAAACAATGACAGTGCTTATGTTTTCCACTGACAATATATTGCTTTAAAATGTGGAGATTAACCAATGGAATCTCAAATGAGCCTTTTTCCTCATTTGTGTCACCCTGACCTTTGACTCATGACTTTTAAGTACTAAAATTGTGTATTTTATTATCTTTGCCCACATGATTGGAGGTGATTGGAGGTGATTGACTGAAATCTTTGGTTTCTATAAACTGTAAAAAAAATTCGATTAAATTTAAATTGACTTTTGGTGCAAACATTGAAGGTCAAGATTGGCCTGCTTAGCCAACCCAGGTACTCACGTCCCCCAAGGCCCTCTATATTATTGTCAAGTTTAAGGACAATCCATAAAACATTTTCACAGATATTCATATTTGACGTGACCTCTGATTTTCACCAAAATTAAATCATCCTGAGCTGTTTTTTGTGTCTACTGTCACAAAATCTGCAAATGTGTATCTTGAAAACTGTGGATGTTGGACTGCTAACAAACAAACAGACACAGACAAATACGTCTCATTACATACTCCATCTTTTCAGAATAAATCATCAGTATTTATAATATGTAGCACAAAGAAACCTGTATAAATATACATATATTTATAAAAGCAAACATTTTCATAAAATATGAAAGCACATAGGCTTGGTCTGATTGACAAATATACTTTTTGTGACACCTTATCTTTTTTCATTATATATACTTTAACCATGTGAAGATTTGTGCAACCAAAGTTTCTTTTAGATGCTGTATGACAAGGAAATACAGTTCATAAATTCTATCAAAAATGTCCCACAGTTTTCCATATTTGTTTGCCTCTTACCGCAGCCTTTTTCATCACTGTCGTCCTGACAGTCCTTCTGTCCGTTGCACACCTTATTGGAATCAATGCACTCTCCCGACTTGCACATGTACTGTTGAGGAGAGCAGGTGGGCTGAGGCGTGAGGCACAAGCTGTCCGCCTCGTCCGAACCATCCAAACAGTCGTTCTGCCCGTCGCAGATGTAGAAAGAGTAGATGCAGGCTCCGTTACTGCAGGTGAACTGGTTGCTGCTGCAGGTATCATATGTACAGCGCAACTCATCGCTGCCGTCTCCGCAGTCATTCACGCGATCACAGCTACAGAAGAGTAGTGATTAATTACTTGCCTGACAATAGAATTTGTCTTGAGACCAGTAAACACATCTCTACTTTTATTCAATCACACATGTGCCACACTTACTGGAAGGGGATGAGGATGCAAAGCCCGTTGGCGCAGGCAAACTCATTCATGTGGCAGGTCCGGTTGGGACAGTTCTGGAGCTCATCAGCTGCATTGGCACAGTCTTTCTCCCCATCACACACAAAGCTTAAAGGCACACAGCGTGGATGGCCCGGGTACCAGGTCGGACAGGTGAACTGGTCAGAACTACAGGTTCGTTGGCCTCCAGGTGACAATATGATATTAAAAAGCAAAATTGATGAAAGTGTATGAGAATGCTAACCTGAGATTATATAAATGAATCAAAATATTGAGCAGCCTAACGCTGTACAAATAATGACGACATATCTAACTGGTGTCTCACCACACTCCAGCTCAGGAGCCTCGTCACTGTTATCCCAGCAGTCATTGTTGCCATCGCACACCAGTGACTCAGGGACACAGTTTCCATTGGTACAAGTGAAATGGTTTGGACTGCATGTTCTGATTATATCTTCTGCACAGTAGAAAACACAGAATCACATTTTAATGACGATGGGAAGTGTGAACTGAAAGAGAAAAAAAGGGCTGGCTTGCTTCATACAAGTGTGTCTTCCTTATGCAAAACACGAGTCACTATGGAAACTCACATCAAACCTAAAGTATAAAAGTCTTTGAATTTAAGTTAGCTGCACTAATGTTGAGCACTCACCACAAGAGGGAGGTTCATCTGTCCCATCAGTGCAGTCTTTGATGGAGTCACATACCCAAGTCTGAGGGATACACTTTCCTACATCACAACGGAACTGATCGGGAGCACATGTACGCCCCGCTGTAACACACATAAGCGCAAGTTTGCATAGATTTACATCTTTATTGATGTGCAGTTCAAATTAGCTGAAGCTTTATACATTCTTTGACTCAGCTCACCACAGAAGAGAGGATTCTCATCACTGTTGTCTCCACAGTTGTTAAAGCCGTCACATAGGTTTCCAGGGTAGATGCAGATGTTGGTGTTGTCACACTTGATCTGGCCATTGGGACATGTACGATCAGCTGGAGAGATGTTGGAAAGACACCAGATGGGATCATTCACCCAAGGCCACTGGCAGCCCTTTGACACTACATACGTAACATTATTTATAACATTATTATTTAGCAATATAGAATCATTTTAGGTGTGAGTACAGTATTTGACTTGAAATTGTCCAACTTTAGTTTCTGGGGAGGAACGGATGGAGAAAACAGTGACTTCAATCTCATCTTTTTTTATTTTTTTCTGTGTTTGCAGTAACCATCTCATTGTCTAACATAATCAAATATTAAGCCCAACAATTAGTCTCGTCATTACTCACGGCAGTTGATTTCGTCAGAGGTAGCGTTGTCCCGACAGTCGTTGTAGCCATCACAGACAAAGCTGGCGCTGATGCAGCGTCCGTTAGCGCAGGTGAACTCGGTAGCAGGGTTACATGTGGGGAAGGGGCAGCCCTGTTCATCACTGTTGTCACCACAGTCATTTGTGTAGTCACAGGTGTAGCTGAGTGGGACGCAGCGCCCATTGTCGCAGGTGAAGTCTGTGGCTGAGCAGGTGTGGAAGGCTGGGGAAGGGTTAAAAGAAACATGAAGGCTTTTGCAGATGTTGGTATAGCTGTTTGCTTCTTGGCTGGCTAAGTTTGTCTGTTTAAAGAAGACATTTTGAAAAAAAAAATGTCCGGATTTCTCACCACAAACTCTCTCGAGCTCATCACTGTTATCGTGGCAGTCATTGTAGCCATCACACTTCCAGCGTGCTAAGATACAGTTACCATTGAGACAGGTAAACTGATCTGCCTGACAGCGTTTCCCCGTGTCTTGTATACAGTCTTTGCCATTGTTTGCCAGATACCAGTTCCCCTCATGAGGACACTGGCACTCAGGGCCGACGGGACCTGAAAAGCCACAGGTAACACAGATACCTGAGGTAAGATTCCTTGTATATTTGCTGTCTTTTTCCTGTTGTCTATTACACAACTTAAGGTGGGATTTGGTGCCTTTTTGTGCATCAAAAAGCCTGCTCTTACCAGAAACACAGACATGACTGCAGCCACCGTTGAACTGCTGACAGAAGCTGGAGCAAATCTCCTGCTTTGATTCAGCATGAACGTGAATGTCTTTTGGTAGGTACTCCAGATTCTGGGCTAGCACTGTAAAGCCAGAGCCATCATTCTTACTAGCCCTGAAGACACCTCTTTCAGTCCAGTCGGTCCAGAAGATATCCTGCTTGTAGACAGTCATACCAAATGGATAGCTGAGCCCTTGCATGATCACTTCTCGATTCTCACCAGTCAGGGTCGACC
This sequence comes from Simochromis diagramma, assembly GCF_900408965.1. NCBI lineage: Eukaryota > Metazoa > Chordata > Actinopteri > Cichliformes > Cichlidae > Simochromis > Simochromis diagramma. The sequence continues at coordinate 337,664 of NW_024386972.1, forward strand.
GCTCAATCTTGTCTCTGTAGAAAGAAATTTAAAAAAAGAAAAGAAAATCTGCTGCATAATCTGTCTCTCTCCTAATTTTTAATTTATATGAGAATAACTAGACATACTGTGAAACATCGACCCAGTAGAGCATCCTCTCCTCATAGTCTATAGACAGTCCGGTGGGTGATGTCAGACCCGTGCTGATGATGACAGTCCGGAAGCTTCCACCCAGTGTTGCCCTCTCAATCTTAGCTGGAGATCCCCAGTCAGTCCAATATAAGTAACTGGAAAGTGAGAAGCATCAGACAGAGTAATAAGAGGGAGCTCAAAGCTATACTTCATAGCATGTTTAATATCTGAAAGTCATCTTCAATCTTTGGACATTTGAGAATATTAGTTTGCTTTTACCCATAGCATGGATCAACAACGATGCCTTTGGGCCAGTTTGCAGGGGCTATGATTGACCGGTTACCTCCATCTACTCCGATCGACTGGACATTACATTTAAAGTAGTCGGTGAAGTAAAGACGCTTGTTTATCCAGTCAAATGCCAAACCCTCTGGATTGTCCAAATCTAAGCAGCATTTAGAGGATTTGAAATTAAATAAAGTCACAAATGAGAAAAATGAAATGATGAATGTGAAGAGTGATAATGCTTAACTCACTTGAGATGATAGTGACAGGGGGGCTGGTGACAGATGTTGTGGTGATGTAGCCAATCCTGCTCCGACCTATCCCGACATACTGCGTGAAGAAAATTCGTTTCTCTCGGAAGTCATAATCCAGGCCCATTACGCCATTGCCCAAGGTCACAGTTGGATAGGGTAGACTATGATCCGTTGGGTCTAACCTCTGGCTATTTAGCGTGTAGCTTGTGGAGAAAACTAAGAACTCATCCGGTTCATAACCACATGATACTCCATTACCAAGAAGTGTCCCGTGGGCACAAGCGCATTTAGGTCCTTGCTTGTCTGGAATGGCAAAGCAGAGCTGCTGGCAGCGTCCGTTGTCTTCGTGGCATGGGTTAAATCCTACCAGATTGGCAGATGTAGGCTGGACATGTGCGTCAAAGATGGTGACGTCCATCAGCTCATCGAGATTGTCTCGGATTACCTGGTAACACCAAAAGTTGTTATTTCTTTGTCAGATAGCATAGGCATAGCACAAGTGAAGAATGATTGTTAAATGCCCACAACTAATTCCAACTGCTATCACAAAAAGTATACCAATTTTTTGCTCGCTGTTAGCTCAAACTCTCTCTTACAATACTACAGACAGAAAAACGGTTCTTATGTACCCAAGCTAAATTTGACGAGCACTATTATATTATATTATATTATAGCTTAACTATTAAGCAAGTAAACCAAAAACTGACATCAGATGTATTTAATTTCCAGATTCTTAAAAGAGGATTTTCTGTTTACCTGTACTTTATATTATTGTAAGCTATCACTGGAGAGAATGACAGCTAAAACTACAACTGTGTGCTAAATTAGGCAAATTCAATGTTCACCTCTGGCTGGTCGGTATTGGCTGGGTCCTTACTGGCTTGGAAGAGCTTTCCAAGCCTTTTATCCACCCACAGCATGTAGTTTCCTAATATAGCTAGTCCCATTGGAGATGGATACCGGCTCCCATACCGGATAATCTGCCTCTCTGTGCCGTCTATGGCCATGCGTGAGATCATATCAAGAACATCATCTGTCCAGTAGAGGAAGTTATTACTGTAATCAACTGTTAGGCCACGAGGTGACGCTAAGCTCTCTGATGCCAACACTGTGCGGTTTGTGCCATCCAGCAAGGCCCGCTCAATCTTCGGTGTCTGACCAGCATCAGTCCAAAAGAGGTAGCGAAGTTTAGGGCTGACAGCCACATCCCGGGGCTGATCCTCAGAGGACTTAATGAGAATCATTCGGAAGGTCGTGTTGATGGCCATCACCTCCAGGTAGGTTTCAGTTTTATGAGCATTGGTGAAATACAAGTTATCTGAAAAAGTAAATAGAGAAATTCTACATTATTTTTGTAGATTCTTTACATTTTACATTAATGCTAGTGGAGGTGGATGGATAAAATTGTTGGTGGATGTTGCCACATACTTGCAATCCAGTCAACAGCCAGACCCTGAATGCCTCTTACGCCAACTCCTGAAGGGAGAACTCTGGTGTAATGCCCTCCATCAGTTCTGGCTTTGAAAATACCCTTGTATGTGGAGTAGGTGCTGTTCTCAGTCCAGTACACATAGCCAGATTTAATGTGGGCATCGACCTTATCATGAATGACATATGATGCTGAGAAAAATATCAGAGAGGAACTTGGGTTAACGGAAAGTTGATGATTATAATCTATGCTATATAATATGAAAACAGGTTTGAACTTCATATTTCAAGACAATAAGAAGCCAACATACATCCGCCAACAGGCACCATAGCTTCAGAGTGGTCAGAGCTGTTTACGTGGAAGCCACGGATATATGAGCGAGTGGAGACAACGGCGAAAGATTCATACTCTTGGCAGCTGGAGCCATCTGGAGATGGGTGAAACCCCGTAGTGCAGGCACAGGTCTTCTTATTGTCGGGTTTGGGCAAACAGAGGTGCGGACAGCCGCCGTTGTTGGAGCTGCAGGCATTAGTGGTTCCTGCTGAGTCTGAGGTGGAAAAGACAGGGTGGCGAAGGCCAGCGTTACTGGATGCTCATATTTGACTGGAGAATAAGAATTTATACCAGATCTCCTGACATGAAAAGGGTTTGACTGATATTATACAAGTAATTTTTGTGTTGTGCCGAATCTGTGACTTTCAGCAAGAGAAAATCTTTGATCATATAAACTAAGTATGGACTTTTTTTTCTTTTAATTAAACCTGCTTCCCAATATCCTCACATACTTGTCTTCTTCGTATTCTGCGATCTATCTCAAACACAGAGGTGACGCACCCTTTTTTGTCAGGAGTCCTAGACTTAAATGCATCTTAACATAGACAAAGACATAGATGTAGACTTGATTTACACAGTGGGGAAATTCACTTGTTCCAGCAGCACAAAGAACAGGAACAAAAAGTGAATTAGAGATATATTAGAAAAAGTGAAAAGTGAAAAAAAATGAGTAAGAGAATAGAAAAAAGGCCAAAATATAGTACTACGTACAGATATGTTCAATAAAAAAAACCACAAACATAGACAGTATTGTATATTCTACTATGCACACACAAGTGAAATCTCCCAAAATGAAAGATCATTTACTTTTTGTGAAAAACAAGAAAATGTTATGAGCAAAACACAAAAAGCTAGATTCAGAAAACGAAATAAAATTAGCCCTAAATATCATTCCCTCAGTCACTGGCTGGTATTAATTGTTATATAATCTAACCAGTCTGCATGAGAACACCAAAAACCCAAAGAACGGGCACTTCTGTAGTTATTTGAAAGACACTTGATTCACATACTGTCTCTTGCATGCACTTTGAGACCATGGAGGCCAGACATGCCGCTCCTCATCACCACCATATTGGCGCCAGTGTCCTTCTCCACCCTCTCAATGACCTCATAGTCCAGGTCAGTGTAGTAGAGGTAATTTTGGTAAATAGTCAGCCCCCATGGATGGGACAGACTGCTGACCACTGTCACACGGCTTGCCCCGTCCATAGTGCCACGCTCAATCTGGGAAAATAAGAACGAACTGAAAATATTAAAGTGATCACATTTCTAGTTAAAGTCTACATATTAAACAGGTAACTTGTACTCACCACCCCTGTGCCAGCCACGCCCCAGTACAGTTTCATGGTGGAGATGTCAGCAGTGATGAACCCTATGTTAGCCATGCTGCCTGTGTAGAGGTTCACAAGGTTGCTGCCATCCATGTCAGCGCTGGCGACCTTTGGAGGAACTCCACTGTCCGACCCCTTGTCTGACCAAAATAACTTTCTGTGGATGGAAAGGTTAAACATGACAAGTGATGTGATCTCAGCGAGTCATACCGCCAACTTCTCCTCCCATTCAGTCAAACGTCACACCTAAACGCAAGATTTGCTGCTGGTGCCACACTAATGCTGATAGGTAACAGGATGTTAAAGTCCAAAAAACAGAGATTTCTTAGATTTTAAAAGTGAGGGGAATATGTTGCCAACATATTCACCAGCCAACTATTGTCTTCTTAATGGTAATGAGGGTGCTGTGTACTATCTACATATAATATATACAAACTAAATAGCGCTGATCAAGGTAATTATATGTATTTATTAATTTTTATGAACATGTGATTTACCCTCGGGCTGGATCCAGCACAATTCCAATGGGCTCTCCTACGCCCTCTGGTTTTCCGTTAGAGGTGATAAGGATCTTCCTGTAATGCTCACTTCCATCAACACGGATAACCTAAGTGCGACATTGTATTTTATTTACGTCTACTAAAAAAAAAAAAAAAAAAATCCCCCAATAAATAATAAATGCAAAAGAACAAAAGGCAAATCATAACCTGCAGGTTAAAACAATAAAGGTTAATTTTAGCACTGAGCAAATGTTCAGCAGTCACTTTATAAAAAATTGAATTTGCAATCAAAAAGATACAAAACCTCTGAGTTAACCATGCATAGCATTTTTAATTGTAGGTTGTTGTAATAATTTGCTAAACTAAACTTCTTCAAGTAACAAAAGTTTGAAAATATATCAATTTAATAAATAATAAAAATAAAAATAAAATAAAATAGTAATATACCACAATAATATCCAACAAAAAAGGAAAAAAAAGGAAATGAGTATATTTGATTTGGGGTATTTTTGGTAATTAAACACAACATCATGACGACATCTGTATTTAATCTTTTTTGCCACGGTGTTTTCTGATCTCTTCTAATTCAAGTGTTGTTTACTTGTTTGCAGGTACAAGTGAGCCTAGGCATGACAGCATCTTATCAGTAATTGATAATTCTGTGTCTCACTATAATGCTTACTTCAATGGTTTTGGCAGTGGGATTGGTGTAATACATTATTCGGCCTATCCAGTCAAAAGCCAGACCGGCCGGTGAGCCCATGAAAGCAGCTGGAGCAAACTGAGTTTTGTTTGTTCCGTCGGTTTTCACTCTCCAAATCGAATCCTAGCATGAGAACAAAAGAGTCAATTAATTTAAAAGAATTATTCAGAATCTGCAGGTACTATTGATGTGCACTGATCTCATTTTTCTTCTGTTTTAAACTTATTCAAATTTAAAATGAAATACAATTTCCTTCCTAATATAATGAATTGATTGTAATAAGACATCTTAGAATCTATGCATGTTTCACACTCAAATCTATTGCATGTTATAAAACTCTTTCCGCCTCTTCAGTTTAAGACCTCCACTCACAGTGCTCTGCACCCAATAGACAAACTGCTCCTGATCATCAAAGTCAATGTCCCGCCCCTGGCTGATGCCAGACACTGGGGTCATTGCATTGTTGGAAGGGTCTGTGGGATCCAGGGGAATGCCAAAAATCACAGTATCCCTAACCACCATTAAGAAGGGAGTCTCATCTAGAAATGAATGGAGAAGAACAAAGAGATGCACAGTTGTAGGAGAGATTTTTTTTTAGCAAAACATTTACAAAATGAACATTAACCACGAGCAGAAAACTCATTACTGACACTGATTTGTATTCAGCACTGTTAAATTCTGCGAACAGTGAGTCAGAGAAAGGTGTAAAACCAAAATTACCTTTAACACAGGTGCGCTTGTCAGCATCCAGCTTCCAACCTGATTGGCAGTGGCAGGTGTAGTACCTGGGTCTCAGTGTTGACAGCAGGCACAGCTGAGTGCACAGGTGTTCGCTGCATGGGTTGATGGCTAAACACAAAAGCACAGAGTCACTTTCAGCCTTGAAATCGGATTCATTAAACTATCACACTGGTATCATTAAAAGAAGAATTTAGTGAACAAACAGATGACAAATGAAAGGAACAAGCTGAGCCTTCCACGCTCACAGTGAAGGGATCTGGTGCCTCTGGGAGCATTTTGCTGGCATGATTTGATCCACCTATTTTCTTTAGGGTATCAAAATTGTGCCCCAGGGGACCAGAACTGATAAGGACCTCCTCCATGTCCATTCATACTACCCCAAAGTAACCAAGTAATACATAAACATTTACATGACAGAAAGTTGTTGTTTATTCACTATTTACAATATAAATTTATACTTTTATAGTGGGTTCACAATAGAAAGGAAAAAAGAACATTCTCTGTGAAGAGTTAAACTTTGTTTAACTATTACAGTAGAGCATCACTGTAGTGTGTGTGTGAAACTCATGTACTCAGTTATTATAGACATCAACACATTTTAATACACTTCTTAAAGCTACAAGTATCCAAGTAAGATTTGTTTTTTATTTGAAAACTACCTGTGGGTTGTTTGATGGGATGAGCCATCACAATGCCCATGGGCTGGTAGACATTGTTCATGTGAGTAGTGATGTTGCCACCATGGAACTTGTTGGTACTCATCACCTTGCTGGTATAATGTTCTGACCAGTATATGGTGTCTTCAAAGATGGTCATACCATATGGGTGCTGGAGAACCTGGTGTTAGACACACAAAGGATAAAAACTTTTTGTGAACAATGATTATATTTTAAACGTAACACTCATTGTATTTGAATGGTGTATGCCAGTAACCTCCAATAACAGACATGATAACACCCCTGGCTTTAATGCATGTGGTAAGGAGTGACACCAAATTGTCTCAGTTCTCTAAACAGTGTTGAAAAATGATTAAAAGGGTATAAACTTTAAACAAGTAGTAAATATTTCCTCCTTATAATGAAAAACAGGAAAAACTAAACTTACCACATCGCTTGCCATAACCTGATATCGGTTGTTTCCATTATAGTCACAGTAGTCAATATATCTGAGATAGGCGTCTGCAAAGTAGACTCTTTGTGTGGTGTAGTCCAGGGCCAAGCCATTGGGCCAGTAGATCTTAGTGCTGACGATGACTTTTCTCATGGTTCCATCCATGCTGGCCTGCTCAATCCTGGGGTTCTGGCCCCAGTCTGACCAGAACATCAGGTTGGTACTGGCATGAATGAGAAAGACAGAGAGGTCAATGATGTACTTCTTGAGTATGGTAAAAAAGGGTGAAAATGTATTTATAAAGGGCCTTTTGCTTAACTATTAAATTAAATAATGTAATACTAGCATAACATCCATGTAACTTGAGTGTACTTACTGGTTACGGGGGTCCAAAACCAATCCACGGGGGTTGGTAATATTTTTACTCATGAGGACCTTGCGATAACGACCATCCAGAGTGGAAACCTCAATGTTCTCCATGACAGAGTCTGTCCAATACAGATTCCGACCAACCCAGTCGACAGCAATACTCTCTGTTACCATCAGACCAGACGAGAACACCTAAAACAACAGGGACATATTGAGCACTCACAAAATTAAACCGTTCATTTAAATGTTCAGATTATAAAGCAAGAAACTCTGTTGTTAGCCTTACCGCTTGTTTGCCAGTGCCGTTCTGGTAGGCACTCCATATCTTTTTCTCTTTGGTATCAGCCCAGTAGATTTTGGAAGTGACACTGTCAAAGTCTACAGTCACAATGCTTAAACCGGTGATCACTGGACTCATCAGGGGTGGTCTTATGTTGACTCGGTTGGCAATGATCTGGCTACGTTTGGCAAGCAAAAGCACAGCTGCACTTGGGTCTAAAGATGGAAAAAGAGCTTGTTGGTCACTGAAAGACCTGTAGTATCTTTATACAAGTTACACAGTTCCTGTATTGTGTTGCTTGTTGCTTACTCGTAGCTTTGCAGGTCCGTCCATCTGGCTCTAGGAGGTAACCATCAGAACAGTGGCACCTGAAGCTTCCTCTTTCATTGTAGCACTGCTGGCTGCAGAAACCAGGAACCAGACACTCGTTGATGTCATCGCAGGTCTTTGAGTCATTGAGGAGCTGATATCCTGGTGGACAGGTGCATTCAGCCCCAAATGGGCCTTGAATACAACCATCGCTGCAGCCCCCGTTGCTGAGTGAACAGTCATCTTCATCTACAGGAGTTAGTAATATAATGTATTAGTAATATAATGCATTTGTGTCTTAAATTCTAGTACATTTGTCTTTTTGTCTTACTTATACCAGTTTTTAAGTAATATAAAGCATTTTAGCTATCCTTAATTTCTTTTCTTTTTATGTCCATTTAGAGATTTAAATGTTATACACAATGCATTTAACTCACTGCAGATAGGTGACTCATCTGCTCCATTGGGACAGTCCCTTTGGCCGTCACACACCTTGTCCTGGTCGATGCACACCTCACTGATCGGACACAGCCACTGTCCGGAGGGGCAAGTAAACGGAGGGGTGGGGCAGTTCAGTTCATCACTCATGTCCCGGCAGTCATTTTCGCCATCACACAACCAACTCATTGGAATGCATATCTTGTTGGCGCATTGGAAGTAGTTGGATCTACAGGTGACAGGTGGGCAGGAGTTGTGTTCATCAGACCCATCCTCGCAATCTGAGTGACCATCACACTCCCACTCATCTGGTACGCAGAAACCGTCGCTCTGGCACTGAAACTCATCATCGTGGCAGAGGCCTGGACCTCGGGTGGCTGGAGTTGTCAAAGAAAATAAATAAATAAATAACTAAAACTTCATTGACTTTCTCTGATAAATTTGAGCAGAGAGTGGAATTCCCAATCTATAATTATACAAAACATTATTCTGTGCAGGTAACATACGGCAGCCTTGTTCATCAGAATGATCCCTGCAGTCAAACACTCCATCACACCGATAACTTGAATAGACACACTGGTCCCCACTGGCACAGGCAAACTCAAAGGAGGAACAGGAAAACTCTTAAAGCACAAAGGAAACAGAAAACAAAGAAAAGACGAGTAAACTTTTATGGCACAACAACAAACATATGTGCAATATGCCAACTACAATCAGTGGCTTGCAGCTTTTTGCTGCCATCAAACTAGTTGCATTAAATATACGATGTTGCTCCAAAGATCTAAAAAAAATTACTAAAACATGGATGATTTTCCAGATACGTACCACAATCTTTCTCATCAGAGCCATCCAAGCAGTCTTGGTCTCCATCACAAACATAGAAGCTACTGATGCAGCGATGATCGGGACACAAGAAGTAGTTTGGAGGGCATGTGGTGATGGTTGAATCTGATAATCACAAACAGAGCTCATTTATTTATTTATTTTTAAACATGTATGTTAATATGTAATAACATAATAGCTGTATGTGCAGCAATTCAAGAAGACTTGTGGAATCTGTGCTTACTGCAGTTGTGCTCATCAGAGCCATCCCCACAGTCATTTTCACCGTCGCACACCCATTTTGCAGAGATGCATCTGTTGTTGTTGCAGGTGAAGTAGCCGGATGAACAGCTGGTAGGGACATGAGTGGGACAGTTAATCTCATCTGAGCCGTCTCCGCAGTCGTCCATGCCATCACAGCGCCAACTGGCATAGATGCAATGCTTGTTGTTGCAGGTGAAGGCGTACGGAGAGCAGGTCGCTCCTGATAAAGATAAATGAGGCGATCAGTTGGATTACTTAAAAATATCTTCTTACACTAACTCCTAAGCATGTGCGTTTTTCTTTTTCATTCACCTGAATCTGTGCAGTTGGCCTCATCAGTCTGATCTATGCAGTCAACAATCCCATCACAGCGGTCAGAGTTAGGTCGGCAACGTCCTTCGTCACACTCGAAAGAGTAGTCCCCGCAGATGTTGTCAGGTGGAGGAACGGAATCGTCCTTGATGCAGTCCCTCTGATTTGACTGAAGTTTCATACCATATGGACAGCCACACACTCGACCAAAGTTGGGAGTTGGAAAACAGAAGTGGCTGCAGTGTCCATTTGGCAGCATGTTACATCGGCTATTGAAGGCTGTCAGAAAGATCACAGAGAAGAAGTCAGTAGGGTCCTCGATTGCTTTATCACTGCTCATGTGTTGTCTTGACCCAGGAGATCATTTACTTCCTACCGCCACTCAAAACTCCAAAGTCCTGGTCCTACAGCACTAAAATGCACCTCTAAGCACTTTCCAGAATCCAGTGTCTTTCTTTGGATAAACTTACTGCTGTGGAGGTCAGCTGTATAGGCCTTGATATTCATGATGCCGGTGATTCCTTGTCTGACCATAATGTTCCCACCACCGTCCCTCTTCCTCATCTCGAATATAGCACTGGTCCTTGTATCAGACACATACAGGTAGTCTACAAGATAGATATTGCTGCGTTACAAGCAGTTGCATATGTAACTAAAATACATTAAATGTTATAAATGTGATTTAGTGGTTGTTACAAGCTGGTAGAGTGGGTCAGCTACCAATCACAAGGTCGGTGGATCAATCAGTCCCTGTATCCTCCAGCTATGTGTCAAAGTATTCTTGAGCAAGAAACTGAAACCTGATTTGTCCCGATGCATCCATTGGAGTGTAAATGCATGTGCACTTGGGCATAGATAAAAGCACTGCTTGATTGTGTATTTGTTTGGGTAAGTGAGATTTGCAGTAGAAAGTACTTTGAATACTAAATTGAGTAGAAAAGTGCTATGTAAGTTCCAGTCCATTTACCAATTCCATTTTTGGAATTGGGGAATATCGAATAGATGCATACTGTAGAAGCCAGAAGGTAATCAAATAACAATAATAAGGCTAACCTTGGTTTCCTTAAGAGCTTGCTTATGGTGAGTATGGTGTGTTTGTGTTTTGTGCAGTATTCTGAATGAGTGTACAGTTGAATTAACCTGTATAAACTGTCAAAGAGTAGGGCTGAGTGATCTGGCCGATGTTGGTAAATGTCTGCCTGTCACTTCCTTCAATATCAATGTGGCCAATCTGATCAAGAAGGGTATCGACCCAGTACAGCCTGTCATTCCTGTCAAAGAGAAATCCACAAAGAATAAGTGTAGCTGAGTCATACAATATACTGTTTATTATTCCTTAAATGGAGCCAAGCAGGAATTCTCATAACTGACATAGTTGACCACTCTACTTACATATAGTCAACAGCAAGCCCAAATGGCCATCCCAGTGTTGTGTTGACAAGAGGGACAGCATTGCTGCCATCAGTGAAGCCTCTCATTATTACTGCTGGACGATACCAGTCAGACCAGAACAAGTAGCTGTGGGGAAATGTTTGGTGAAGTAATGCAGTAGACTACAGTGAATAATGATAATTGTTATCCTGAATATAAAGGGTGGAGGCCCATGTGATGGCTGTGGTTTAGGAAGTAGTAGTGTAGAGTAGTGAGTATAGTAAAAGTGGTTTGAATAGACAGCATTTTTCTATGATCAGAAAAATCTGAATAAAAAATATTCATTACCATTTATTGTGTTTAATTTCCTTCCTGTCTCTACAAACTAAAACCTGCTCAGGCAAAGTATCTTTCAGGAGTTATTTGTGATAAATCTGATAACTCACCCAGCACTAGGATGCACTGCAATTCCCTTTGGGTTCCCTAATCCCGTCACAATGTCTCGTCTGGACTTGTCCGTGACTCTGAAGGCTACCACTGAGCTGTAGGTGCTTGTGGTCCAAAACAAAACTTTTGAGGTCCAGTCATATGCCATGGCATCAACTATCCCCACTCTGTAGCCTGTCAAAATCTGCTGAACTGAGATTGGATAAATATAATAGGTGAGATCGCTTTGATTAAACACTGTAACTATATCAAGGTTAGGTTATAAAACTCAGCACCCTAAGTGCCACTTTTTTTTTTTTTTACCCAAGTCAAAAACTCACCACTGCCATTGAGGTTCGACTTATAGATGAGGCCTTTGGACCTGTCGTTGTAGAAAACAGTCCCCTCATTGCCGTCAAACTCCATTGCAGAGCCAGAAAAAGACGCCCCGAGGCCTGTGAGGGGCAGAGTGATGTCCTCCTGCGTGGACAGATTCAGTGGGATTCCCCGCACCGCCAGTGAGGAGGCCACCAGCAAGTAGTCCTTCACCTCTGCACAAAAAATTAGTGCCAGGGCTTATTATCATATAAACTTGCTGTTTAAATGATATATTAAAAAAACCCTTAAAATTCCCAGATCTAGCTTACCAGAAAGGATTGCAATTTTTTAAATTGTCAGCACATTATTATACATTTCATTAACTATTTTTTTAACCCAGAACAGAAACACGTATATAAACACGTGTATAAGAGAAGGGTAAGGTCGTTTTACAAATTAGATAAACTTACTGAAGCAGGACCGAAGGTCCGAATGGAGGTCATAGCCATGGCGACACTTACAGCGGAAGCCCAAACCATCATTGTCAGTGCGGTGACTTAAGACACAAATTTGCTCACAGCCACCATTGTTTCTCCCACAAGGGTTCTTCACTGCATTACAAGACAGATGTCATCATTTTATGACATCACTCAGTGTAGTATGTAGCTCTTATAGATAACAAAGAATTTTCTTTTTGTGATAAGATAAAAATTTGTTCACAACACAGTTGGTATATTTTTTTTAGTCGAGTAAGCAGTTCACGATATCTGGAGAAATACATTTTTAATATTGTATTTTTTACCATAAATTAAGAGGCATCTTGTTACATTATATTCAAGGGAAAGCAGACATTTTAAAGTTGTTTTCTTCAGACTGAATGTGACTGAATCTCCTTACCCAGAGGCTGCATGAGAGGGTGGGAGACGACAATATGGCCTGGCCGGTTCGCGGCACGATAGAGGAGGGTTGGGTTGCTGCCATTGAAGCGATTTGATCTGATCACACCCATCTTGCTCCAGTCAGTGAAGAATACGTGGTTTTCAAATAAAGCAATTCCAAAAGGATGTGGCGACTGTGTTCCACCGTTGAGGACTAATTTTCTATGTGAAACAAGTACGCCTTAGAAAGAACATCAAGGAGGATACAACTGAAGGATGTCAACAATTTATTTCTAATGTAACCTTTACCTGTCCAAACCGCTGTATGTGACAGTCTCCACTGTGTCAAAGTGGCTGTCAGACCAGTAGACCCTCTGGGTGATGATATCAAGGGTAATTCCTGTTGGCGTGCCGAGCCCGCTCTTTACCAGCTCGAAACGATTGCTGCCATCCATGAAGGCACGTTCGAGCTTAGACTGCACATTGTTACCACCCATGTCTGTGAAGAACATGTAGCTACAAACCAAAAGAAAATGTAAAAGGATGTTATATGAGTTATATGAGCAAAACTCAGGTGAACTCAAAGACTCTTGGACATCCAATCTTTTACACTCAAATTATCTTTAACTCACAAAATTATGATGTTTATCAAACTTTTTTCCTGACACTGAATTTGTAGATGAAAAAATTGCCAGTAATTCAAAAACTAATGCCCAAACCTAAAGTCATATTTCAATCTTTTTGTGATTATAAAACCACGTCATTTATTTAAACTCACCCTACTGTTGGGTCCAGGGCGAGGCCATGAGGAGTCCGCAGGTTTTCAGCCACCAGCGTCACTCGATTTCCTCCATCAAAGTCACACACATCAATGCGCTCCACCCTGGCCTCCAGTACATAAAGTTTGAGGTTGATCCAATCAACTGCAATATTCTGGACGCTGTGAACCGAATTATTCAGAATTGCCTTAATGTCGCCTCCGTAATAGTTGGCGGAATAAACCTGGCAAAAGAATTTCAAAGTTTTGGATTAATGTTTGTTGTATAAAAAATAACAATAAAACATAATCAAGAACTTCATCAGACATTAAATTCAAACTGACTTTTTTGGTATAAGTATCACTCCAGAAGACTTTGTCATTGTGCCAGCTGTAGGCGACTGCCACTGCTAAACCTTTTCCCTGGGATGGCACCAGAATCCTGACAATGCGCCCGTGCAGATCAGCTATCATCACATCACCCCCATTGGTGAAAATTAGCTGTGGCAGCCCAGCTGAAAAACACAAATAACAGACACTAGAAAATGTAACCATTGATGTAATTGCAAACAAAATATGAGGAAAAGAATGATATTTGAAGATCGTTGTCACTCAGCTGGACTGTAAACAATAATGTCTTTTTAATTTAATGATTTCAGTCTCATCTTTTAAACAGCAAAATTAAACACAGGTACCATGACATGTGTGCACTCTCTGTACCTGACACATTTGCTCTGCAAACATGACCTTGCTCCAAGACGTATCCATCAGCACAGCTGCAGTGGTGTGTGCCAGGACGATCCTCACACAGCTGGTCACAGATGCCCCAGATCTGACAGTCATTATAGTCTGGGCAATAGAACAAACAGCCATGTTTTGGATGTATAATGTGAGGGACATTATAGTAAGAGTCTACACAAATGATTTGCAGCTAGAACACACTGAAATTACACAGTTTATGCTTCCTCAAAGCTCTGTGCTTTTTCCAGGACGCAAAACACAAGTTGCTAAAACTGTGTGTGCTGTCGATGTCTGATTCAATTTTTAACACTGCCACACATAGAGACGATGTTTTTAGGGAAAAAATACATATAAAAGAACTCACCTACACACGAGCGACTGTCATTGGCTACAATGAAGCCATCAGGGCAGTAGCATGCACCACCCTGAGGAGATGGGTGGCAGTAGAACTCACAGCTCAAGGCTGAGCACCTTTCCAGGCCTGTGAGTCAACATCACACAAATGAACATCATGGACAAATGTAAACAACAGTAAAAGTGTAAAATTAATCCTATTCTAAGAAGCTTGGATTCCAGGACGTTATTGGTATCGTAATAAGCTTTATAGGCCTGAAAATGACCTGCAAAAAGTTAATATTAAACCAAGTGTGTGTTAAAGCAGTGATAAGGAATGCAAAAGTTATGATTATAGTATCTGAGCAGCTGACATCTGGTAAACATTTGTGATTACTCGACATTATAGCCAAAGCCCTTACACCCAGATTTATCAAATTGCGGTTCTGAAAACGTGAGACATTCTACACTCGGCAAGATCTCGATCACTTCAATTCCTTCAGATTCATCTCATTTGTTGTTGTTGTTTTTTTTTAGACTAAAGGCAGGTGTGACATGATATTATCATAAATGGTAGAATTCTTAGTGCGGGACTTGTACACGTCAGGCTTACCGCAGGTTTGCTGTGCAGTGGTGTTGGTCTCATCTGTGCCTCCAGGACAGTCAGGCTTGTCATCACACACGTTTCCCACTGGTATGCACATGGTCGAGCCTGGGCATCCCCACTCACCGGGGTAACAGTCTCGGGAGTTACTATCTGAAAAACATTGAAAGACGTATAATTATGTTAAAAATATGCAAACATTCTTTCATGTTGTTGTGAGGAAAAAATCTTTTTTGATTTGTTATGATGGTATAATTTGAGCTTTAACTCTTGAAGAGTGATTTCAAAACTCAATGAACCTTCTAATACGTCTAATAGTTAAACTAATCTTGACATTTTCATGAACTTTTTAAAAATTATTTTATTGAAAGTCATAAACAATGTCACATATTAGTAAATCAGTCAAGTTTTCTCACCACATCCTCTCTCATCACTGTAGTCCCCACAGTCGTTGAACTTGTCACACACCCACTGCTGAGGAATGCAACGGCCACTGGCGCAAGTGAACTGGTTGCCACTGCAGCTCTGGTAATCTAGACAACCAGTAAGTTAAATGGCAGCCTGTGCTTATTGAACACAATTTAAAATGTAAAAGAGGCTCATAATTAGCTAGCATGTGTGTTCGGTCTCATTCACCCTTACCACAGTTTTGCTCATCACTGTCATCCCCACAGTCATCCCAGTGGTCACACACAAATGACATCGGGATACAGAAGCCATTTGCACATTGGAACTGGTGGATGGGGCAATGCTGAGTTGCTGAAAATAAAACAGAGACTGGATTTACAGGAGGTCCAGCAATATGTTAATTATTAAAATGAGTTATGACTCACAAAAACTAAAGTAACAAGTGAACACATCTCAATTTAGGTTCATCAAAATCACGAGGAGTCCAGACTGATAAAGATCCAGAGGTACAAAGGTTGAGACTTTACTGCTCTCTGGAACCATAGACTGCTAAACTATAATAATGCATAGCTGGGCTATCATTACCTGTAAACCAAATAAAATTAAAATACTTCATAGCCATTATGCAGAATAAAACTGGCTAATTAGGAGTTAAGCATAACTATCAAAATATATAATATGAAAATAATAAAAATGAACTTTAAAAACTTTTAGTTGCTTTAAAACACGGCAACCATTTTGTGAATATGTTCTTTAAGCAACTGGGATGAAAACATTCTGCAATGTTGCTGCACAACATCATTTCATGCATCATCTTAACACCCCATGCAGGACCTACCATTAGAGGCCAAACAAATATGGTGTCTGGAAATGGCTTTTTGCTATGTTTATACAACAGGAGAACACTAATAAAATTTAGGTAATAGCATATTTTAAAAATATAATTAATAGAAAAAGTATAAATATACATAAATTTATTAGAATGTTTGTTAAATTAGACGCAGAAGAGACTACAGAAGCCTATTTCTGCTACTGAAGAATTTTTTTTGCCGTCCATGAGGCCCAACATCAGGTTGGTATCTCAGAATTTCAAGATACTTGAGATACCAACCTGATGTTGGGCCTCATGGACGGCAAAAATGTATGACAAGTATGACAAAAGTTTGACTTGCTCACAATTAACCTGAAGTTTTGAGATATTTACTGAGTCAAACTTTTGAGAAATGTAACTCAACATTTTGACTTAGCTGTGCTCGGCACTTTAAGGCATGTAAAGGTAAGATAGGTAAGAAAAGTGTTGAATTTTAAAGGTGCAGACAAGACAATGGAAGCTAGTTTCCACAACTGAAAAATGTTTTTCTCCTGTTGGTGAGTTCAAATTTCAGATTGGTATCTTAAAATTCTGACTCACTAACTCAGAATTTTAAGTTGTCAATCTCAAAAGTTCAAGTTACATATCGCAAAGTTTGGATTGACATAGTAGGTGGAAATCTTGAGTTCGGTATGTTGAAAGTCTGACTTGCTCAGACATAACTTGAAATTTTGAGATAAATAACATTTTTTTTTCCTACTTTGGTGGAGTTGAAAACAAGAAGAGTAGAAGCGTTATCTACTCACTACAGTTGAATTCATCAGAGCCGTCTCTGCAGTCTTCTCGTCCATTGCAGTGCTGTGAGTTGTTGTAACAGGCCCCGTTGGCACAGGTTTTCTCAGTGCATTGTGGATAGTCTGCAAACAACAAGTAGTTCCTCCATTACAATTAGAATACTATCATCTAGTAAAGTAACCATGGCCAGTTACATCTAGATCTAAAACTCTTACTGCAGTTATTCTCATCAGAGTTGTCCACGCAGTCCTTTACGTGGTCACATCTGTACTTGCTGGGGATACACTGGCCCTCCCGACAGGTGAACTGGTTTGGGCTGCAGGTCCGTCCACCTGAACCAAAAATATGAAGCTAGGCTTGTTTCAAAAATCCACTTTGTGGGAGAATTAGACTTCTAACAAGGAGCGTAATGTGATTATAGAATTACTTCTTGGTTCAATAAGTCTTTGCCACACTGAAAGCCAAACACAGACTTTACAAAAGAAATGGTTCATAATGTAGATTGTCTGTTATAACGGGTTTGTGTAATGAATAAAGCACAGTGTTAACTTTAAATTCATGAATATTGGAAGACCTAAGTTTTAACATTAGATACTTGAAATGCTTAGTGAGGTCAGATAGCTTCTTTTACAGATCATTTAAAGAATCAACTTTTTTTAAAATTTTGTATAGTTTCTGTTCCTTTTGAAATTACGAACAATACCTTTAGAGGCCACCTAGTTTAAGTCTTCATTACTTCATTATAAGTACACATTTTTTTTGTCTTGTGATTATGACAGTTTTCAGGACAAACAAAAGTGTTTGTTCATTTCTCTGTTCTTTGACGCCACGTTCAAGCATTCATTCTGCATACCGCAGGTTCTTTGCTCATCTGAGCCGTCGATGCAGTCCTCCTCCCCATCGCAGACAAATCCCGATGGGATGCATTCACCGCTTGTCACACATTTAAATTCCTGTGAGGTGCACGACGGAGGTGCTGCAACAAAAGGAGCAAAACAGTTGTTTAGGATACAAAAGAAATGTAAGTCATACAGTTTATGCTTGGCTTCACGTTTCTTCTCTTTGTTTTATTTTTGTTACATTAGCAAGAGCACATGTACCAACATATGTCTGACTTCTTAAAGGGATTTTTTTCTGTGATTGTTTGCGATGCTTACGACAGTTCAGCTCATCTGAATCATCTGTGCAGTCTTTCGTTCCGTCACACCTCCAGCCTATGTTGATGCATTGTCCATTGTTGCACTGAAACTGATCACTTCCACAACTTCCTGTAGAGAGATAAAATACCTTTCTTTCTTTTTTTAATGGCCAGCATGTGTGCTTCACATGCACAGATTTGGTTAGAAATCGTTTACAAAATATACATATAAAAAATAGGTGGAAATCAGGCAGCTAGCTGATATTTAATTGCTTGAAGTCCACGTTTCTTAAGTAAGATGAACATGTTTTATAGTTTTCTTCACAAATGAGTTACTATGTTTATGAGAGCTACTTCCTCCGTGTGCAGCTTCTGAACTTTAAACATGTGAGTCGGCGTTTTAAACATGACTAATTAACACCTCAGCAGTCCAACTTATGACCCAGGAGATTATGAGACCATCATTTTAAACTCATTATCAAACTTTAATTTAGCACAACGTTAACTGAATTCGTGTACTTAGTAGAAAAGCTAGCTATTTTAATTCTGCTTCGTTTTTTTAAATGAAATTTGTGGTTAATCATTTAGTTTTGATTGCAGTTTGGTTTTAGTTAAGAATGGGTTTGCTCTGTTGTTGTTTAAAAATGTTAAAATTTATTAGATCACCCTGGATCACTTCGCTCTTAGACTGAAGGCTTACTTGTTGTTCCCAGAGTATTTAAAAGCAGAATGGGAAGCGGAGCCTTCAGTTTTCAGGCCCCTCTTCTGTGGAACCAGCTTCCTGTTTGGATTTGACAGACAGACACCCTCTCTACTTTCAAGATTACGGTTAAAACTTTCCTGTTTGATAAAGCATATAGTTAAAGCTGGATAAGGTGATTCTCCCTTAGTTGTGCTGCAATAGGTGTAGGCTGCTCGGGGCTTCCCATGATGCATTGTGTGTTTCTTCTTCAGTCACCTTTCTCACTCACTGTGTGTTTACACACCTCTCTGCATTTAACTATTAGTTATTATTAATCTGTGGCTCTCTTTCTCCCCTCACACCAACAGGTTGCAGTAGATGGCCATCCTTCCCTGAGCCTGGTTCTCCCAGAGGTTTCTTCCTGTTAAAAGAGAGTTTTTCTTTTCCACCAACACCAAACCTCTTGCTCATGAGAGGGTGATATGATTTTGCCACATCTTTTCTTTTTTTTTCCCTCTTTGTATTAATATGTGGTCTTAAGCTCATGATATAAAGCACCTTGAGGGAACTGTTGTTGTGATTTGGTGATTTATAAATAAATAGGAACTGAAGTTATTAGACTGGATTAAACCAAACTGCTAAAAATTAAAACCAAAAACATACAGTAGTTTCTTGTTTTTTAAAAAATATTATTTTAGTTTTGTAAGTACACAACATGTTTTCAGATTTTTAAAAATTTACTTTTTGTTTAAGTTCAGTTAACTGAGATTTTTACATTAAATTATAGCATTTATTTTAGGTAGTGGTTAAAAGTATTAACTTTTTTCAGATTTTAGAACTCAAATCACTTACAGAAATTACACATTTTGGTGAAAAAAATCACTGGTATGACACAGTTTTCCCCTTTTTATTGTACTACTAGTGTATTACTTACCTAAAAGTATGCTTTCTTGAAATGAAGAGTGCACACCTACCTTGAACAAGTTTAAATCCCTGGAACAGCAGCAAAAGAATTAGAAGATGAAGACCTTTAAGGTCCATAATTTAAAGCTCTATTTTCTTTTGGAGTGATCTTGTCTTCCTCAGGTCTGCCGTTAGTTTGACAAAGTATGTATGCTCATGTTAAATCTGTGCCCTCACTCTCCCAAACCCAAAAGAGAATGACTTCAGATAGTAGATGTATGGCTCAGACCAATCAAGGAAGGAGTGATCTGAGATGGAGTTATACAGCTTTTTATGGCCAGCTATTTTACATAAACTTCATCTAAGATTAACTTTTAATTGTTGGAATGTTGTCTATGTCAGCAAGAAAAAGTAACTTGTCATATTTGTGTAAGATTATTAAAAAAAAAAAAGGTTAACTAAGTTAAAGCATCGATTATTAATGTGTGGCACTCATAGGTTTCTGTTCCCTGAAAAGGGCCTTTTTGTATAATTCTGTTAGGATGCCTGGGTCGTTGACCCAGGGTTTTGAGTTTATTATATTATTTATCCTTTCTAGTCTTTGGTTTCTTTGTTAGAGTTCTATCTTATGGTTTATGTCTCTGTGTTCTCTAGTTGCTCTGTCTCCCCTGTCAGCTGTATCCCTTTGTCAAGTTCGTGTCTCTGTGTTAGGTTTCCTGTTTTACTTTGAAAGTCCATGTCTCATGTAAATGCGTCTGGTTTTGCTTCCTTTGTCTCGTTAGGCCTGATTTGCCCCAGCTGTGTTTCCCTCTTGTTACCCTTTTGAAACACAGGGCTTAAATACACAGAGGGAACAATCAGGGAATCCTGATTGTTCCCTCTGTGTATTTAAGCCCTGTGTTTCTCTGTCTGCATAAGTTTACCTTAGAGTCTCAGTTTTGTTACTTTTTGGAGTTCAGCCTTAAAGCTGTATTTAAGTTCACCTTTTGTCTCAGACTGTCTGCACTTTAGGTCCTTTTCCTGCCTGCATACAGCCTTCACATAACAAATTCTGATTTGTACATGTTTCTTCAGTTTTGGGAAACCTTACCTTACCTCTGGCAGTTCACCACTTACCTTTGTACCATTTCCAGCTATTCACTGGACTTGAACAACTTGAATTGGAAAGAATAGCTGGAAAAATTGGGGTGTTCTAAAACTTTTGACCAGTAGTGTATGCCACAAAGAATGACGGAAAAGGGGGGTTTAGCTTAGTACTACCAAGATCTAATTAGTAAAGTGTCTAAGTGTATATAAAAAAATTGTGATTTGCATGAGATTTAATCATGCAAGATACAACATCACACAGCATACAACAGTATTAATCATAGTTAATGCTGTTGCATTTTGACAGTTGTATTTTTTGCACAATATACACTATTAAATATTGTCAGCAATTTTTGCACAATCAAAACAAGCTAACAATTTTTCACACAGGTCTTTCATGTCCCTAAATCCCCTCCCTTCCAGCACACACAAACAACAATAAGTCAAAGATGCTGCCTTAGTGTCAAATGGTGCCACATCACTGAAACATCATCACATTTTCTGACAGTTTCTGCCAACTTCTTTATTGCACTTTATTACTACAGTGTATGACCTTGTCAAAGCAACTCTGCTCAATTGCTTTATAGCACAAATGGATGTCTCCTTGCAGGAGAAATATATAATGATCAATGTTCTTCCAGAATAAATGAAACTAAGCCTAGTGAAAAATACTGCATGAGTGAGAGGTCTGTGAGAAAAGCTTCTCTCTGAAATTGTTAAAATTATGTCAATCCCACATTTAAGATTGAAGCCTACCCCTAAAAAGAAAAAATAACAGAAATTGACATAATTTAGTATTTTGGAATTATAATTAACTCTTTCTCTGTCCACACACACACACACACACACACACACACACACACCTTTCTATAACGGTTCCTCTTCTTGCTCCTGTTTTTTCTCGGGTCTGCTGACGGAGGTATTCACTAAGCACATCATCAGTTGTGGGGATCTTCATGATGTACTCATAGATCATAGTTCTGACACTCTAGTCCTCAACCTGCTTCACTTCTGCTTGATGTACACTCTTAGGGTGAAACCCTCCGTGCATGGTAAGGA
The DNA here is from genome assembly GCF_900408965.1 of Simochromis diagramma. Classification (NCBI taxonomy): domain Eukaryota; kingdom Metazoa; phylum Chordata; class Actinopteri; order Cichliformes; family Cichlidae; genus Simochromis; species Simochromis diagramma. The sequence goes on from NW_024386972.1 coordinate 359,565, forward strand.
GCTTCCTTGTCTTGATATCAGTGGCTTCTATCGCCTTCTTTGACCAGCTGATTATCCCAGCAGGGTATCTGAACACCGGCAGGGCATGGGTGCTGATTGCCCAGATTTTGTTCTTCACATTCAGCAGACTTCTCAGGACTTGCTTTACCTTGTTTGGTTTTATAATGTTACACAAATATAATGTTACACAAATAAACACAAATGTTTATAATGTTACACAAATAGGAGCAAGAACCCAGTGGTTCTTGGGCATATCCTTGACTAATGCCCTTCTACCCCGAATGTTCAGATTGCCCGGGCAGCCAGCTCTAGGAAAAGTCCTGGGGGTTCCAAACTACTTCCATTTACACATGATGGAGGCAACTCTGCTCATTGGGACCTTCAGTGCTGCAATTTGTTTTTTCTGTACCCTTCCCCAAATCTGTGCCTCAATACAATTCTGTCTCAGATGTCTGCAGACATTTCTTTGGACCTAATTGCTTGGTTTGTGCTCTGATCTGCATTGTCAATGCCATATGTACATATGCAGGACCTTTCCAAATCATGTCCAATCAACTGAATTTACCAGCGCTCGAAATATCAGGTTCTGAATTATTTCAAGACAAATGAGGAAATCATGTGGTTTTCCAATTGGTACATCTGCTGTGCATAAAGCTACTGTTTTTCTGTTGTTGTACGTTGCTGTTATAAATTATATTACAGTGTTTTTGTTAACTTTTAGTACAGCTGCAGAAATACTCTAATTCTGATTCTACAGTGGTTGGATGTATTAGTGATGGGCAGGAGGAGGAGTCCACATCACTAGTGGATGATTTTGTGGAGTGGTCTGGGAGGCATCCAAAGCCTCTGAGTGTGAAAAACATCATCTTCAGAAGGAAGAGAGTGGTGACATGACCCATGTACATGCTGGATGAAGATGTTGATGTGGTAGAGAAATATAAGTATCTGAGCTTCCACACCAACAACAGACTGAACTCGAATACCAAGACAGGGAACAGGCTCAATTTCCACAGGAAGCAGAGATTCCTTAGTAGCCACTGGCTTGCAAAAGTATTCGGCCCCCTTGAACTTTCCCACATTTTGTCACATTACAGCCGCAAACATGAATCAGTTTTGTTGGAATTCCACGTGAAAGACCAATACAAAGTGGTGTTCACGTGAGAAGTGGAATGAAAATCATACATGATTCGAAACATTTTCTACAAATACATAACTATAAAGTGGGCTGTGCGTAATTATTCAGCCCCCTTTGGTCTGAGTGCAGTCAGTTGCCCATAGACATTGCCTGATGAGTGCTAATGATTAAATAGAGTGCACCTGTGTGCAATCTAATGTCAGTACAAATACAGCTGCTCTGTGACGGCCTCAGAGGTTGTCTAAGAGAATATTGGGAGCAACAACACCATGAAGTCCAAAGAACACACCAGACAGGTCACGGATAAAGTTATTGAGAAATTTAACGCAGGCTTAGGCTACAAAAAGATTTCCCAAGCCTTGAACATCCCACGGAGCACTGTTCAAGTGATCATTCAGAAATGGAAGGAGTATGGCACAACTGTGGCACCACCTAAACTCACAGGCCGAACAAGGAGAGCGCTGATCAGAAATGCAGCCAAGAGGCCCATGGTGACTCTGGACGAGCTGCAGAGATCTACAGCTCAGGTGGGGGAATCTGTCCATAGGACAACTATTAGTCGTGCACTGCACAAAGTTGGCCTTTATGGAAGAGTGGCAAGAAGAAAGCCATTGTTAATAGAAAACCATAAGAAGTCCCGTTTGCAGTTTGCCACAAGCCATGTGGGGGACACAGCAAACATGTGGAAGAAGGTGCTCTGGTCAGATGAGACCAAAATGGAACTTTTTGGCCAAAATGCAAAACGCTGTGGCGGAAAAATAACACTGCACATCACTCTGAACACACCATCCCCACTGTCAAATATGGTGGTGGCAGCATCATGCTCTGGGGGTGCTTCTCTTCAGCAGGGACAGGGAAGCTGGTCAGAGTTGATGGGAAGATGGATGGAGCCAAATACAGGGCAATCTTGGAAGAAAACCTCTTGGAGTCTGCAAAAGACTCGAGACTGGGGCGGAGGTTCACAAAGACCCTAAACATAAAGCCAGGGCAACAATGGAATGGTTTAAAACAAAACACATCCATGTGTTAGAATGGCCCAGTCAAAGCTCAGATCTAAATCCAATCGAGAATCTGTGGCAAGATCTGAAAACTGCTGTTCACAGATGCTGTCCATCTAATCTGACTGAGCTGGAGCTGTTTTACAAAGAAGAATGGGCAAGGATTTCAGTCTCTAGATGTGCAAAGCTGGTAGAGACATAGCCTAAAAGACTGGCAGCTGTAATTGCAGCAAAAGGTGGTTCTACAAAGTATTGACTCAGGGGGCTGAATAATTACGCACACCCCACTTTTCAGTTATTTATTTGTAAAAAAAATGTTTGGAATCATGTATGATTTTCGTTCCACTTCCCACGTGTACACCACTTTGTATTGGTCTTTCACGTGGAATTCCAATTAAATTGGTTCATGTTTGTGGCTGTTATGTGACAAAAGGTGGAAAAGTTCAAGGGGGCCGAATACTTTTGCAAACTTTTGCCCGGGGGTTGTGGACCGGAATACAAGAAGCAGAGATTCCTTAGTATGTGCAGCAAAAATTATGGAGAATTTTTATCAGTCAGGTAAGGTTAGTGGTGTGTACTTTGCTTTGGTCTGCTTGGAGCTGGTTGAGAGAATTAACATGGATAATCCTAACCACCCCAGTGTTTACAGGATATAAGAAACAAGTGCTTCTTCTTGTTATTATTATCATCTACAGACGACATGCCTGGAAAGGAAAGCTGACATCCCGTGGATGCACAAAGCATGACACTTCTTTACTTCATGAGTAGCACGGATGCTTCAAAAATGTTTGTCAGTAAAACTCTGGTGCCCTCCAGTGGTTAAAACAAACACAAATTACAAATAGAATTGTCACAGATTGATGATGAATTGTGTGGGAATATTGTGTGTGCCCTTATGCTTTATCTGTATGTAAATTAGATAAATATGACTTAAAATAATTAAACTCTTCCTAAAGCATCCATCCTATAAAAGGATTCAGATGTGTCTTTTCAGCCAAATCACTGAAAAAAAACAAAACACCTTTATATTTATACCAGTGAACCCCCAATATTTTAAGGTGTCGCGTATAAATACAACAAAATTAAATCTGTACATGTACCAAAATAAAAGAAGATTTATTCATAACATGCGGGAAAAGACCCAGGGAAACAGAGTTAACGATAAAAGCAATAAAAAAATATTACCGCTAAAAACCATAAATTTCTCTCTCTCTCTCTCTCTCTCTCTCTCTCTCTCTCTCTCTCTCTCTCCCTATATATATATATATATATATATATATATATATATATATATATATATATATATATATATTAGGGGTGCAACGATATTCGTATCGATATTGAACCGTTCGATACAGTGCTTTCGGTTCGGTACGTATATGTATCGAACAATACAACATTTGTAATTTATTTTATCAATTTTCCTTCTGACGATGCTGTCTGTGTTGAGCGCTCAGTGAATCTGTGTTCGACTACTCCGCCTAGGCTGCACTGTCGAGCGCAGATCCACTGAGCGCTCAACACAGACAGCATAGTCAGAAGGAAGAGCGCAGGGCAAGCTAGCGAGACAGAAGTTAAGCTCTACTTGCAACATTCAGATCTGGCGTTTGGAATTATTTTGGTTTTCATGTGACGTATGACCCTGAAGGTAAGCGAGTCATGGACTAAAGTAAAACAGTATGTTGGATGTGCCATGCAATGCTCAATTACATTGGTGTGAACTAGTGTGTTAGCGCAGTTAGCTCGTTAACGTGTTTGCCGTCTAGCCCCATGCACGGAGCGATCGGCGGTAGCTCGTTAACGGAGATTTGCCGTGTTGTGGCGTTAAGGTCATTTCAACGAGATTAACCTGAAAGCACTAGTGGGAACACAACGAATATGACTGCACATTTACACCGACATCATCCTAGTGCAAAGACAAAAACAACAAGCATGCTACTAACTTTAGCCGAGTCATTTAGACAGCTGTTAGCACATGATTCTCCTTATGCTGCTGAGAATATAGCCCAGAAGAAGCGGATAGTATAGCTTTTATTTTGGAAAGAGCCATTTCTCTGTAATAAACTCTCTTTTCCAAAGATGAGTGATTCCTCAATCAGATACAGGGCTTGCAATATCGCTAGCCCGACGTCCCGGAGCTAGCGATTTTTTCAGTCGGGCTACCAAAATCTATCTCTGCCCTGCCCGTCGGGCTATTGTAGGAAAAATATATGTCAATGCTTTTGCATTCTTTCAGAAATGTAGCTGGGTAATTATGTCATTGGCATCGGTGAGCCACTGTCAATATGTGACATATTGAAGTCGCGTTTGAATTTGCGCTTGTTTTTTTGCTTTCACTTTGCAATCGTGCGAACTGTGTATAGAGAGCGGCAGCACTGATCTGTGAGTGATGATAATTTGTGCACCAATTCCTCTGACATCGTCTTATTAATCGTTAGCTTACTATGCAAACATGACAAGTGAAATCTCCCGCAGCAAGCTTAAACATGTGAGAGGTTGATCGCGCAGAGAATCGCTGAGCTTATGTGAGTGAGCGTGTAAAAGCATTTCAGTTCTGCTGAGCCAAATAAGACAGGTCAGGGTGAAGAAGTGACAGCCAAAGAAAAGCTTACCACAAAACGGAGAAGTTATGACAAATCAGACTATAAGGCAAAAAGAAAGTGCAGCTTTATGGTTTCATGGACAAAAGAATTTCTGTGGCTGCAATATGATGAGCTAAATAACCAGGGCTGCACATAAGTGGTCCGCAGGTGCGCATTCGCTGTCAAAATAAAAAACACGCACAAGGGTTAGGGTTAAATTTAAAAACTGTACTTTTGAGTTAAAATATATATTTATAATTTTAATAAATGACAAATTAAAAATGCATGAACATTTTTTTTGTATCGAAAAAATATCGAACCGTGACACCAAAGTATCGAACCGAACCGAACCGTGAATTTTGTGTATCGTTGCACCCCTAATATATATATATATATATATATATATATATATATATATATATGTATATACAGTTGAGGGCAAAATTATTAGCCCCCCCTTATGAAATTAGACAACACTCCTGAATTCAGTGTGAAAATAACCATTAACAACAAGTCTTTGTTTTGTATAGTGTATCTGTTTCCAAAAAAACAATGTCCACTAAGTTTAATTAGCATATTTTATTGAGACACCGAGTTGAAACAAGAAAGGGCAATAATGAGACATCCAAAATTATTAGCCCCATGGCGATTAATAGTCAATAATCTACCCTTTCTGACCCACAGCTGACAACAATCTCTTAGAGTACGTCTTTACTTGGTTGTGTTGTTCAGTTGTTAACTGAACAACACAGTTAACAATTCCTGACCATGGCCATCTACCTGTACAACTCCTCCATCTAACACACTGTAAACACTGCAATAGTTACACCCTTTTTACACGCTCTTTTCTACTCTGGAATATTCTTGTCAATTTTCTTGATATTTATTTATAATCACCTCTGTTAATCCTTGATATTTATAATTGAGTGAGCTGTGTGTATTAGTGCTATTTCCTAAATGTGTAAAAGCTGTAACATGATGTATTGTTTGGAGTTTAGTCTGTTACTGATACTATTTTTAGAATTTCTTCTTGGACCAAATGTAACCCACATAATTTCCTTAGGGATTAATAAAGTATTCTAAATATGATTCTGATTGTTTCAGGATACATGACCTGCCATTATCCAATGACACTTTATCCAATGTATCTTTTGCTTGATTCTCCTCCTTTTTTTTTTCCTAAAATGAGCACCTGATGGCTTTGAACTTTTCTTGTCCATCTTCCATTGGTTTTAATTTTGCACTCCAGAACACCCATCCCCCAACCCGAGGATCACCACAACATAACCTAATAGACCTACACCTTAGTTCACAGATATGCTTTGTCTAGGGTTTATTTCTGGGATTTCACACAACCCAGGATTCAAATCATGACTACATAATGGGCTTGGATTTACAACATTATGAATGAAATGTGCTGTATTTGGAAGTAGCTGGCCCCCTCCCCTGTCGACAGGTTGTGTGTGAGACTTTAAATCATCAAACTGTAAATCAGTGTTGGTCAAGTTACTTGAAAAAAGTAATCAGTAACTAATTACTGATTACTTCCCCCCAAAAGTAATCCCATTACTTTACTGATTACTTATTTTCAAAAGTAATTAATTACTTAGTTACTTTTTAAAAACACGATTTACAACCTGAATAGGTGATAAAGCGATAGATCTTTCAGCCCAGTTCTACTTTTTCTGCATAATCCATCATACAAAATGTAAACAAATGAAAAAGTCTCTTTTTAAAACTTGTTTTATTAGTTTTAATCTTTTAACTTCATGCATCAAGCAAAAATTAAATTATATGCAACATTCTCTGACTGGAAGAAATTTGTTTAATATTTAAACCTATTTTCTGCACATTCCAGCACATAAAATGATTTTTTTTGTTTACACTCACTCTTTCAAATAGATGCAAGTAAAACACAGTAGAAAATAAATAAAATCAAAAACTAGCAGTCCTGTTGCTCTATTATCATCTGTAAAGCAGGACTGCGGTAGGCGGAGGTTTACCCTGGTGCAGGTGTGCAGCAGCGGTCAGTGGAAGAATCCACGAGTTTCTCTGTGAGTTTCCCATTACGTGGTAGCGCACTCGGTGCTTGCTTGGAAGTTTAGGGGTTTTTTTTTCACTGTAAAAAAAAGTTTTCTTCCCACGCACAATGGACACTAATGTTTTTATCACTTTTTATGGAATCAAACTCAAAGTAAGGTCAGTACTTCCACGCTTTAAATGCTGCACGCTCATACTCTCTCCCGCACTCGATATATTATCCATTGTTGATCTGCACACAGCTGTTGTCACGAACGTCGCACTCGCTTACGTCACTGTCATGAGACATTCTACTAAAATCACGGTTTTAGTAACGCAGTAACGCAGCGTTCCTGCGGGAAAGTAACGGTAATCTGATTACCGTTTTTGCAATAGTAATCCCTTACTTTACTCATTACTTGAAAAAAGTAATCGGATTACACTAACACATTACAAGTTAATGCGTTACTGCACATCTCTGCTGTAAATTATAAATTTTAAATTGTTATTGATCCCTTTACCCCTAGTCCTAAAGTATATATTTATTTTCTTACTCTTCTTATATTTATTGTTTGTTTACTTGCACTGCTGTAACTTGGGCCTCGCCTGTACATAGCAGAGGTGACAATAAAGTTTACTTTGACTTCAGCACAGCAGCAAGCAGGTGTACCGAGGGCTCTCGTGCTCTCTTTATCGAATTTTGAAAAAAACACGTGTATCATAAAAATCTGTATCATAATGTCTGCTGTTTTGGTGTTTGTTTGTTTGTTTTTATTTTGTTTTATTTTGCGAGTTGGTTATTAGATGTTGTTCCAGCCAGCGAATCCCCTGCCACCCCACCCTCTCCTCCCTGTGCCACAAGCAGCAGGCGCACCTCGCAAATGGAGGGCGCCCTTACTCCCAGCAAATGGGCGGCAGAAAACCGACCGGTGCCTATGCCATCTCCAAAACGCTCGCTGATGTCGGGGCAGTATGAGTACCAGCAACTTGTTTTTTGGAGATGCCTGTGATGCCACCCCCACCACGATGTCGCCCTGGGCAACCACCCATGTGGCCCTATCAATAACCGCTAGTGAGTAATAGTAGTTCCTCTCATGTGTTCAAGTGCCCTGTTCCTTGGAGTCTTTTTATGCTGATTGAATGTTGTTAGGAAGCCAATTGACTGCACGGGTGTGGTGTCAAAGCTAAATGGTTAATTACTCTATATGCTGTTCTCACTAAAGTTTGTTGCAGGCAACGTAATTTCAGCTATACAGCTAGCTTAACATTCTTTATTCACAGCACCTCATCCTCCAAGAAACAGGCTGCTTGTTGTGTTTGGCAGGATTTAATGATGAAAATAAAGTCTCTCTCTCTTTCTTTTTTGTAAAACTGTACAAAGTAAAGGAATACAAAATGTTCCATTACACTGAGAGAATAACATTGCTCTAGTAAAAGATATAACCACCACATAACCACTAGGGGTGCAACGATACATAAAATTCACGGTTCGGTTCGGTTCAATACTTTGGTGTCACGGTTCGATATTTTTTCGATACAAAAAAATGTTCATGCCTTTTTAATTTTTCATTCATTAAAATTATAAATATATATTTTAACTCAAAAGTACAGTTTTTAAATTTAATGTTGCTGAAACAACAAAATAATAAAAAAAATAAATCTATCTGATCGAGAAATCACTCATCTTTGGAAAAGAGAGTTTATTACAGATTTATTTATTACGGTCAGTCAAAAATGTAAAAAGAGAAATGAATGAACTTTCCAGGTTGCCCGATCTCTTCACATATCTTCCTCCAAGCTCGGTCCTTTATATTCCTGTCTCGGTACAGAAAGCAGCTGGTGTCGTACAGCTCCGGGTTGTTTGCTACGGCGTTGATTAGCCTTCCCTCCATTGAAGAATGAAGGGCTTTGGCTGGATCTGCCCCTTTGACCTAAAGAGGGGACCTGAAAGAGGGGGGAGGGGCGGTAGTTACACTCGCAGTAGCACAGAAACAGAGTGGGAGGGAGAGAGAGAGAAAGAGAGCCGGGACAACAACGTCACATTAGAAAGGTATAGTGATCATCCACAACTATTTTCAGTTGATAAAGGATTCAGAATTTTATTTATGCAGGCATATGACATATCTGTCTCCCATATGACAGAGAATATGCATGTTCTTTTTGTTTTCATATTGTAATTTCAGAGCGTTCTCACTCCCGAGGCGTAACATGTCGACGTTTTGTCACGTCCCGCGGCGTACCTGAGGAACGCGAAAGGAGACCTTCGGCGTTCTTATGGTACGCGGCGGGTTATGGCTGGACTCCAGTGCAATGACGCTCCCGCGGTAATAGACGTTCCAGCCCTGTATTCCAGCCCTAAACCTAACCTTATCCCTAGCCCTGACCATAACCTTATTCCTGACCTTAACCAGGACTTTAATGATGTTAAATAGCGTGTTTCTAAGCGATTTGAAGAAAAAGAGCGAACATGTGTAGATTCAGTCCACAGGGTTCTCATATGTCCTCTTTTTTCCGAGGTTGTCATTTAGGAACGTGGTGGGTAGCCGAAAACGTAATATGGTGACGATTTGTCACCTAGCGTAACATGTTACGCTTTGGGAGTGAGAACGGGTTGTGTAATTTATATTTAATTGTGTTGTGGTTTGCAGTGTTTTGTGTTGTTTCACTTTAAAATTGTTTAAAAGGAAAATGCTGAAAATTTTAATAGTTAAAAGTTGAAATGTGAATAAATGGTTTTTGAATTATATGATTTATTTATTCAATTTTATGTGGAGTGAATAAATAAAGTATATTTATGGTGCTCCAGGATGCTAGGCGCAGTTTGAGCTTTTGTTACCTAGTGGCACACAAGCCAGGAAGTACCAACGACCGTATTTGATGTGTGGTAGTAACAGGTAAATGAACTTTTTTTTTTTTTTAAATTATTTGAATATATATGAGTGCTTGTGTATAAATACACAAACAATACACATATGCTTTCAATTGTGTAATTTAAGTGATCTAGGTAGCTCTGTTTTGGAAGTTCAGTTAACGCTAGAAATGTTTTTTGGTGTTTGTACGTGCTTTGTCTCAAGAGGGCATAAAATATATTTATATATAAACATATATAAAGGAAACCACTTTTTTTACATTAGTAATTCCTTTTGTGCATAATTTTATATTATTGTTAATAATATATATATATACATACACATACATATATATATATGCATATATATGTATGTATGTATGAAATGTACATGTATGCATGTAATTTTAATAAATATTAAATATTTAAAGAAATATTTAATTTAATATTTAAATAAATTCCCCTTTCACACTGTGGACAGTCTATTCTTTAGGCTCAGAGCTTGAGGGCCCTTCGCAGTATCTTTGCTCTTCCTAGGATTGACCCTTACTGGATACCGATATCCTTGTTGTAATTGGAAGTGACCAGATTTGACAAAAAGGCTACATCTTTGACACACACGCACACACATGTGCAACAGGTTCTTATAATTTTATTAGAAGAAACTCGTGTCATTCACAAAAACTGAATTAAACATCAAATTTCAGTTCATTACAAAAAATTTTTACATGCAAAAAAGAAATTGTGAATTCATACATGAAGGAAGCATTAATCGGATAACACAACAATATTAAGCAGCTCCTCATTATCGCATTATATTTGGACATGAATGTCCAGGTTTCTCATTCAGTTTGAATAGACAACTCTTCAGTAATTCATACTTCAATGAACCAAAAGAGATAAAAAAAAAAATGAGACTAATCCTCAAAATCATGCCACCAACTTGATATAAAGTAGTCCCGATCAGACATGACTGGTTTATGACTGTTTGTACTGTAGTCAGATACAGTGGGGCAAAAAAGTATTTAGTCAGCCACCGATTGTGCAAGTTCCCACACTTAAAATGATGACAGAGGTCAGTAATTTGCACCAGAGGTACACTTCAACTGTGAGAGACAGAATGTGAAAAGAAAATCCATGAATTCACATGGTAGGATTTGTAAAGAATTTATTCGTAAATTAGGGTGGAAAATAAGTATTTGGTCACCTCAAACAAGGAAAATCTCTGGCTCTCACAGACCTGTAACGTCTTCTATAAGAAGCTTTTCTGTCCCCCAATCGTTACCTGTATGAATGGCACCTGTTTGAACTCATCATCTGTATAAAAGACACCTGTCCACAGCCTCAAACAGTCAGACTCCAAACTCCGCCATGGCCAAGACCAAAGAGCTTTCGAAGGACACCAGGAAAAGTATGGTAGACCTGCACCAGACTGGGAAGAGTGAATCTACAATAGGCAAGCAGCTTGGTGTGAAAAAATCAACTGTGGGAGCAATCATCAGAAAATGGAAGACATACAAGACCACTGATAATCTCCCTCGATCTGGGGCTCCACGCAAGATCTCATCCCGTGGGGTCAAAATGATCATGAGAACGGTGAGCAAAGATCCCAGAACCACACGGGGGGACCTGGTGAATGACCTGCAGAGAGCTGGGACCAAAGTAACAAAGGTCACCATCAGTAACACACTACAACGGCAGGGAATCAAATCCCGCAGTGCCAGACGTGTTCCGCTGCTGAAGCCAGTGCATGTCCAGGCCCGTCTGAAGTTTGCCAGAGAGCACATGGATGATACAGCAGAGGATTGGGAGAAAGTCATGTGGTCAGATGAAACCAGAGTAGAACTCTTCGGTATAAACTCAACTCGTCGTGTTTGGAGGAAGAAGAATACTGAGTTGCATCCCAAGAACACCATACCTACTGTGAAGCATGGGGGTGGAAACATCATGCTATGGGGCTGTTTTTCTGCCAAGGGGACAGGACGACTGATCCATGTTAAGGACAGAATGAATGGGGCCATGTATCGTGAGATTTTGAGCCAAAACCTCCTTCCATCAGTGAGAACTTTGAAGATGAAACGAGGCTGGGTCTTCCAACATGACAATGATCCAAAACACACCGCCCGGGCAACAAAGGAGTGGCTCCGTAAGAAGCATTTGAAAGTCCTGGAGTGGCCTAGCCAGTCTCCAGACCTCAACCCCATAGAAAATCTGTGGCGGGAGTTGAAAGTCCGTGTTGCTCGGCGACAGCCCCAAAACATCACTGCTCTCGAGAAGATCTGCATGGAGGAATGGGCCAAAATACCAGCTACTGTGTGTGCAAACCTGGTAAAGACCTTTAGTAAACGTTTGACCTCTGTTATTGCCAACAAAGGTTATGTTACAAAGTATTGAGTTGTATTTTTGTTATTGACCAAATACTTATTTTCCACCCTGATTTACGAATAAATTCTTTACAAATCCTACCATGTGGATTCATGGATTTTTTTTTCACATTCTGTCTCTCACAGTTGAAGTGTACCTCTGGTGCAAATTACTGACCTCTGTCATCATTTTAGGTGGGGGAACTTGCACAATCGGTGGCTGACTAAATACTTTTTTGCCCCACTGTACATAAGATTCAATAAGGTTCATTACATACAGTAATTATAAAATACATTTAAAAACATAAACCTGTCATTGTACAGTGAGCCTTTCTGATTTTGTACTACTAGTAGCGTCTTCCATCATCGTGTGTGTAGTACGCTGTGGCCTTGGTTCTGAGTATACGGGTTCATTGTAGGTTTATTCTGGGCACAAGAGTTGTTCTGAGATTGAGCCTGATCGTATGATTCATCATATAACCGATACAGAGGAAAAAAAGAGACAGTGAATTTAATGCCAAACACTAAGAAACCAAAAAGCCTGATGAGGGTATTTGTTCTCTATACACACAGAGACATACTCACCGAACCACTGTTCATATGTCTAAAGTTTTGTTGGCCATTGCTTGGTTTCATCTCCAGGTTGGTCCTGTTGTCCCAGATGTTGGTGATGGTGGTAGCTCGTGGGAACACAGGCACCCCACCATTCTGAAAACCTGAATTGCCATTGCCTGACCTGTTAAATGAGACTCCCTGGCTGTGGCCAAACTTGTTGCTAGCCATTGGTTGTGCGGCAGAACTCAGGTTAGTGTAGGGTTTTTCCATTTCTGCACTTTTGTTCTTCTTGAAGCTCATGTTTAATTTTCTGAAATCACAGCAGTAAAATAATATTAGAATTCACTATTGTGTCTGTCAGACATGAACAAATTCTCTTGATTTTAATTGCATTTGCATCTAAAATAAAGCCTAAATCAAAATGAGGAAAAACACTTTCTCACATTTATGGGGGCAAATGAAAGATGTTATTGTTATTGGTAAGAAACTTACTGGGTAGCTACTACTGGTAGAAGGATGAGGGCTATGAGCAGCAGTCCTCCAAGCACAGAGCCCACAATTACCAGAATGAGCTGCCATTCTAATAAAACACAATGAAGAGGACATAAACTTTTATCGCATTTTCCAGCTTTTGAATAACCTTTCTACCTATTGTATCATGTGTTATATTTTATCTTGTGAGTTTTTTCTTTAAATAGCTGTCATTAAGTAACCATGCTTCTGCTTTCACTTTAAAAACATGCAGTATACTCACTTTCTGAGCAGTTAAAACCAGAATAACCAAATGAGCATCTGCAAGACAAGAAGAAGGTTGATTCTAGGATTTCTATTTAAAAGCAACCTTACATCAACAGAGGACAAACAGGAGGGGAAGGAGTACTTACGGCACGCACTCATTATCCTTCAATTTTTCCCCAAGGGGACAAGCTGTAAAAAAGAAAAATTGAGACAGTTTGTCGTTTGCTTACATAAAACACACACAGACACACACGCCACTTACTTTGCTCAGGAAATTGTCTTACCAATGCACATTCTGTTACTGTAGTCTGTTTGCATGTAGCCTTGGTTACAAATACAGCTGAAAGCTCCATCGCCTGATTTGCAGTTTGTGGAGTGTTCATCACAGGGAGTGTCATCACACAGGTTTGTAACTTTAAATGACGGAGAGAAAAAAAGCCTCAGTACTCAAGGACATGTTTCGTAACATGTACAACAGTAAAATAAATGAATCACTAATATGCCATGAAATGAACCCTGGACTGAAATTAACAGCATGACTTCATCTTCAAAATATCATGATCATCAGAACATCATAAATCACTGAATTATAAATAAAGATTACAATACATGCAATGGCAGCAGCTGCCCTGATTGTGACATCCATTATATTTTTATTACAACTAAATTATCTTTGACAGATGGTGGAAATAGTTTCATTTCGACAGAAGTGTAGATTTAGTACAAAAGATACTGAAACACATCTTGTCAATTATATTCTTTCTAAAAACAAATCTATTCCTACTGTGAGTTTTATTCTAGATACATATCGACATAAAACAATGTGCTTGTCATGGCTGTGCTGTGTGGCAGGCAGGCAGGAGAAAGGACCCAAAATGCAGGACTCTCAAAACGGGACTGGAACTCAAAATGCAGCTTTATTGCTGGCAAAACTTCCTCATAAAGTAAAACTCAAAAAAGCAAAACAAAACCAAGACTCACAACAGAGGCGCTAGAGGACTGACCATGACAAACACACAGCATGTTGAGGGTACAACACGCGAGAGAGCAAAGGCAAACACAGGGCTTGTATACACAGGGGAGTAATCAGGGAATGGGAAACAGGAGGGGGACACAGCTGGGAGAAATTAGGCTAACGAGACAGGGGAGAAGTAAAACTGAGCACACTGACATCAGACATGAACATGATCCTTCAAAGTAAAACAGGAAACAAGAAATACTTTACTAAGACACGGACTTGACAGAAAATATAACCCATAATACACAATCAGACCAGCACAACTCAAGAATCAGAACATAAATATAATGAACATAATCTAGAAAAACACCAAAATATAAGAAACAGAAAAAGCTGGGTCAAAATGACCCAGAACCGTGACAGTGCTAGAGTACAGGTAACAAACTTACTCTCAAATGTCTTCTCAATCACGCTACAGTCCGTACACTCTGTTAATAATGTTTGTACAACTTGATCATCTGTGATTTCAGAACTGGCCTCGAAGATGATCTGTACTGATGCAATGACCTCTGAGCTTGCCCTTGACACACGAGTGGTTCTTGGACTGTAAAGACAGAAATCACATTTAGTGATGATTGCATCATTTATTTGTGCAGTATAATAACATGTTAATGTACATTGATGTGAAACAGGCTGAAAGATTTTATAGTAAAAGCTGTTGTCAGTCTGAGACTTACAGGAGTTTCAGCACTATAGATCTGGAGTAACCGTCCTTCTCGTTATAAACTTCATCCAGCTGTGTTTTCAAAAGAAAATATGTTTTGCTCAGTATGACTATTAAGATTGATTAAATAACTGATGAAATTGTTTTTAGTATAACTTGTAATGTCAAGTGCATTTTCAAAAAATGTCCATAAAGACACATTTATTGATAGAGAATACTACCTAATTACTTACCTCAGCAATGATTTCATTAGCAGTTTCTATAAATTCCTTTGATGTGGTGTCTGTCATTTCATCTTTAAATGGTTTTTTCACTTGAAGATTTCCAGGGAAGACTTTGGCTGAAAACAAGAAAATATCAGAAGAAAGCGAAAATCTAATAAAATGATATTTTATATCTCTCATTTTCTTGCTGAAAGGAGGGAGATTGATGCTAGTCTCATACAGTGTCTGTCTGTTAAATATCAAGCTACAACTAGCAGGTACTTAACTAAGGTTAAGACAGGAGGCTAGCTGGGTTAGTCCCAGACATAAACCCCAGAAAAAAAACAAAAAAACAAAATCCAATTTGTCATTCTTACACTTTATTTTTGCATGGATAAAGTAAACCAAATCTAAAATGTTAACATTAAAATGTATTTCACAGATTGCATTAAGTTGGCTAAGCCAGGCTAACAGTCAACATTACTCACTTACTGTTTATGTCCGACTAAACTGATTGGGAGATAGCTAGTTCAAGAGGTACATATTGTTTTGAATGACCTGTCCTTCAGTGATCTACTAATCTTCCTCCAGCCCACGTAGTGTTTTATACTGCTATATAATCTTCATTCATGTCACTGTTAAAAAAAGTAAAATCTTCATAGCGGCACACAAACAAATACTTACAGCGTTCACAACTCTTTGAAACATTGTTGTAGGAATCACCAGCGAGGCACAAGCATACATATGTGTCGTTATAACGGACCTCACAGGTGCTTCCAGTGCCACAGGGATTTGTGTTGCAGGGATCTTCAAAGTGAGAAACAAAACAAGTGCGAGTACACACACACACACACACACACACACACACACACACACACACAGAGACTTAGAAATAACATTATTAATAATGGGGATTGCATTTATATAGTGCTTTTACAGACCCTCAAAGCGCTTTACTATTCCACTATTCATTCACACACTGGTGGAGGCAAGATACAGTTGTAACCCCAGCTACCCTGGGGCAGAGTGACAGAAGTGAAGCTGCCATATAACACCATCAGCCCATCTGGCCATCACCAGTAGGCGGTAGGTGAAGTGTCTTGCCCAAGGACACAACGACCGAGACTGTCCGAGCCGGGGCAACCTTCCAATTACATGACGAGCTGCCAACTCTTGAGCCACGATCGAAACACTATATCAGCATTATAACCAGTGAACATTTAGATCCAGAGGGATCGAATTACCTTTAAATGGAGTTGTTGGTGTTGTTGTAGTTGCAGGGCCTGTTGTTGTTGTTGTAGTTGCAGGGCCTGTTGTTGTTGTTGTAGTTGCAGGGCCTGTTGTTGTTGTAGTTGGAGGGACTGTTGTTGTTGTAGTTGCAGGGCCTGTTGTTGTTGTAGTTGGAGGGCCTGTTGTTGTTGTAGTTGGAGGGCCTGTTGTTATTGTAGTTGCAGGGCCTGTTGTTGTTGTAGTTGGAGGGCCTGTTGTTGTTGTAGTTGCAGGGCCTGTTGTTGTTGTAGTTGCAGGGCCTGTTGTTGATGTAGTTGGAGGGCCTGTTGTTGTTGTAGTTGGAGGGACTGTTGTTGTTGTTGTAGTTGGAGGGCCTGTTGTTGTTGTAGTTGCAGGGCCTGTTGTTGTTGTAGTTGGAGGGCCTGTTGTTGTTGTAGTTGAAGGGACTGTTGTTGTTGTAGTTGGAGGGCCTGTTGTTGTTGTAGTTGGAGGGCCTGTTGTTGTTGTAGTTGCAGGGCCTGTTGTTGTTGTAGTTGGAGGGCCTGTTGTTGTTGTAGTTGCAGGGCCTGTTGTTGTTGTTGTAGTTGGAGGGCCTGTTGTCGTTGTAGTTGGAGGGCCTGTTGTTGTTGTAGTTGGAGGGCCTGTTGTTGTTGTAGTTGGAGGGCCTGTTGTTGTTGTAGTTGGAGGGCCTGTTGTTGTTGTAGTTGGAGGGCCTGTTGTTGTTGTAGTTGCAGGGCCTGTTGTTGTTGTAGTTGGAGGGCCTGTTGTTGTTGTAGTTGGAGGGCCTGTTGTTGTTGTAGTTGCAGGGCCTGTTGTTGATGTAGTTGGAGGGCCTGTTGTTGTAGTTGGAGGGCCTGTTGTCGTTGTAGTTGGAGGGCCTGTTGTCGTTGTAGTTGGAGGGCCTGTTGTCGTTGTAGTTGCAGGGCCTGTTGTCGTTGTAGTTGGAGGGCCTGTTGTCGTTGTAGTTGGAGGGACTGTTGTTGTTGTAGTTGGAGGGCCTGTTGTTGTAGTTGGAGGGCCTGTTGTTGTTGTAGTTGGAGGGCCTGTTGTTGTTGTAGTTGCAGGGCCTGTTGTTGTTGTAGTTGGAGGGCCTGTTGTTGTTGTAGTTGCAGGGCCTGTTGTTGTTGTAGTTGGAGGGCCTGTTGTTGTTGTAGTTGGAGGGCCTGTTGTTGTTGTTGTAGTTGGAGGGCCTGTTGTTGTTGTAGTTGGAGGGCCTGTTGTTGTTGTAGTTGGAGGGCCTGTTGTTGTTGTAGTTGGAGGGCCTGTTGTTGTAGTTGCAGGGCCTGTTGTTGTTGTAGTTGGAGGGCCTGTTGTCGTTGTAGTTGGAGGGCCTGTTGTTGTTGTAGTTGGAGGGCCTGTTGTCGTTGTAGTTGGAGGGCCTGTTGTCGTTGTAGTTGGAGGGCCTGTTGTCGTTGTAGTTGCAGGGCCTGTTGTTGATGTAGTTGCAGGGCCTGTTGTTGTTGTAGTTGGAGGGCCTGTTGTCATTGTTGTAGTTGGAGGGCCTGTTGTCGTTGTAGTTGGAGGGCCTGTTGTCGTTGTAGTTGGAGGGCCTGTTGTCGTTGTAGTTGGAGGGCCTGTTGTTGTTGTAGTTGCAGGGCCTGTTGTTGTTGTAGTTGGAGGGCCTGTTGTCGTTGTAGTTGGAGGGCCTGTTGTCGTTGTAGTTGGAGGGCCTGTTGTCGTTGTAGTTGGAGGGCCTGTTGTTGTTGTAGTTGGAGGGCCTGTTGTCGTTGTAGTTGCAGGGCCTGTTGTTGATGTAGTTGGAGGGCCTGTTGTTGATGTAGTTGGAGGGCCTGTTGTCGTTGTAGTTGCAGGGCCTGTTGTCGTTGTAGTTGAGGCCTGTTGTTGTTGTAGTTGCAGGGCCTGTTGTTGTTGTAGTTGGAGGGCCTGTTGTCGTTGTAGTTGGAGGGCCTGTTGTCGTTGTAGTTGGAGGGCCTGTTGTTGTTGTAGTTGGAGGGCCTGTTGTCGTTGTAGTTGGAGGGCCTGTTGTCGTTGTAGTTGGAGGGCCTGTTGTCGTTGTAGTTGGAGGGCCTGTTGTTGTTGTAGTTGCAGGGCCTGTTGTTGTAGTTGCAGGGCCTGTTGTTGTTGTAGTTGGAGGGCCTGTTGTCGTTGTAGTTGGAGGGCCTGTTGTCGTTGTAGTTGGAGGGCCTGTTGTTGTTGGAGTTGCAGGGCCTGTTGTTGTTGGAGTTGCAGGGCCTGTTGTTGTTGGAGTTGTGTTAAAATGCAGTAATTAGTACATAATAACCTTTTTTCATAACTTTGAAATTCAATACCAAAGAAACAAGCCAGAGGGGGGAAAAATTGAAGTTGTTAAACCATCTTGATGCATTCTCAATCATCCAGGAAAGTAAATCTCCAAAAGTTGATTCTGTTCATCTGGACGTAGCGTTTTGTGGGAGAAACGTTTCGTCACTCATCCAAGTGACTTCTTCAGTCTCAGCTGACTGCAGGTTTCCCCAATCTTATAAACAGTACATTTGCATAATGACTGAAACCAGCCCACTGAAGGAACAATGGGCTTGTTGAAGAGGCTAAGAGTTGTGTTAAAACGCAGTAGTTAGTATATGATAACCTTTGTTCACAACTTTGAAATGTGATACCCAGGAAACAAGCCAGAGAAAAAAAATTATATCAAAGTTATTAAAGCAGGATCATATAGTCTATGTTTAATGATGCAAGACATCAAACAAAGAGCTAAGTAGGGTCATTTCTCAGTCTCAGTAAGAGAGCACCAGCAGTGACACAGACTCTGCATGGAAAACATAAAGTTCACTCAACCATCATTTAGAATTCAGACATGTAAAGCATTAAACAGTTTGCAGGATCTGAAGTGAACAAAGAGACTTCCTTGATCGTGGCCTTGCCAGAAGGATGTGGTATAACAACAGGGTCATAAAATAATAAAATGGCAATTAATGTCAGATTGTTGACATGAACACACTGGTCAAATTTGCTTATATATGTGCTAAACCAGCCCAGATACACAATGGTTGCAAAAGAAAGCTGATCAAGTTACACAATTATTACAAACATACAGTGGGGCAAAAAAGTATTTAGTCAGCCACCGATTGTGCAAGTTCCCACACTTAAAATGATGACAGAGGTCAGTAATTTGCACCAGAGGTACACGTCAACTGTGAGAGACAGAATGTGAAAAAAAAATCCATGAATTCACATGGTAGGATTTGTAAAGAATTTATTCGTAAATCAGGGTGGAAAATAAGTATTTGGTCAATAACAAAAATACAACTCAGTACTTTGTAACATAACCTTTGTTGGCAATAACAGAGGTCAAACGTTTACTATAGGTCTTTACCAGGTTTGCACACACAGTAGCTGGTATTTTGGCCCATTCCTCCATGCAGATCTTCTTGAGAGCAGTGATGTTTTGGGGCTGTCGCCGAGCAACACGGACTTTCAACTCCCGCCACAGATTTTCTATGGGGTTGAGGTCTGGAGACTGGCTAGGCCACTCCAGGACTTTCAAATGCTTCTTACGGAGCCACTCCTTTGTTGCCCGGGCGGTGTGTTTTGGATCATTGTCATGTTGGAAGACCCAGCCTCGTTTCATCTTCAAAGTTCTCACTGATGGAAGGAGGTTTTGGCTCAAAATCTCACGATACATGGCCCCATTCATTCTGTCCTTAACACGGATCAGTCGTCCTGTCCCCTTGGCAGAAAAACAGCCCCATAGCATGATGTTTCCACCCCCATGCTTCACAGTAGGTATGGTGTTCTTGGGATGCAACTCAGTATTCTTCGTCCTCCAAACACGACGAGTTGAGTTTATACCAAAAAGTTCTACTTTGGTTTCATCTGACCACATGACATTCTTCCAATCCTCTGCTGTATCATCCATGTGCTCTCTGGCAAACTTCAGACGGGCCTGGACATGCACTGGCTTCAGCAGTGGAACACGTCTGGCACTGCGGGATTTGATTCCCTGCCGTTGTAGTGTGTTACTGATGGTGACCTTTGTTACTTTGGTCCCAGCTCTCTGCAGGTCATTCACCAGGTCCCCCCGTGTGGTTCTGGGATCTTTGCTCACCGTTCTCATGATCATTTTGACCCCACGGGATGAGATCTTGCGTGGAGCCCCAGATCGTGGGAGATTATCAGTGGTCTTGTATGTCTTCCATTTTCTGATGATTGCTCCCACAGTTGATTTTTTCACACCAAGCTGCTTGCCTATTGTAGATTCACTCTTCCCAGTCTGGTGCAGGTCTACAATACTTTTCCTGGTGTCCTTCGAAAGCTCTTTGGTCTTGGCCATGGCGGAGTTTGGAGTCTGACTGTTTGAGGCTGTGGACAGGTGTCTTTTATACAGATGATGAGTTCAAACAGGTGCCATTCATACAGGTAACGAGTGGGGGACAGAAAAGCGTCTTACAGAAGACGTTACAGGTCTGTGAAAGCCAGAGATTTTCCATGTTTGAGGTGACCAAATACTTATTTTCCACCCTGATTTACGAATAAATTCTTTACAAATCCTACCATGTGAATTCATGGATTTTTTTTTCACATTCTGTCTCTCACAGTTGAAGTGTACCTCTGGTGCAAATTACTGACCTCTGTCATCATTTTAAGTGGGGGAACTTGCACAATCGGTGGCTGACTAAATACTTTTTTGCCCCACTGTATGAGTCCTGGGCAAGTGTAAAGAATTTGTATAGAAGCAAAACATAAGGGGAAAGGAACTAGTAACTGTTAATCATGAAAATGATATTCTCATATTCAACCTAATTTGAGATATTTTGATTGGAGGACATTTATCCAGGCAGTCTTACGTCATGGCTAGCTCTCCATTTTGCTGTTACAGCTGTAATCTTGGATCAGGAATGACTGCAACGTCTTAAATAACACAATCCATTTATCTACTATTTACATAAAGCCTATTAAAGCTCCACCTGTGTGCATAACAGTTTAGACTGAATTAAACTGAAAGCTTAATTAAATCAATTAAAAAAACAACTATATTAAAATGAATATTTCACCTCTAAAGTTTATCTGATGTTTTAATTTGTTAACATGTGCTCTACCCTGTCACTCTATCATACACTATCAAACTGACAAAAATAAGGATTTTAAAGTTGTTGCAATAAAATCAGGCTACTTACCAAAAATGGCTACAACAAGCCAAATGACAGACAGGAGGATGAATTTTTGAGCCATTGGAAGAATCAAAAACAACTTTACCACAGGGGGGAAAAAAAGTTAGTGAAGGCCAGAAGTGGCCGAGTCTGTAGTTCTCTAAATCTTTGAGCTTAAAACTGCCAATTGTTCTCCACTGGCAGTTTTAATCAGCAGCCACTCCTCCTTTAGTGTGCTAAGTGCAGGTCACACCCAGAGACGATGACCAGGAAGCCCACTTTTCAAGCCTTTTATCTACTAATCAATTTTCCATGACTTTATACCAGCTGGGTTATCTAATGGATATTTTAAAGGCCAGTCCAGACCAACATGGTGCTGATCACAAACATATGTGCTCTATGAAGTGCAGAGAAAAATGATTCTTTTAGAATTAAAATTACTGTGGACCATTTGGATTTATTGGCAGTTAAAACCAAAGAAAGTGAAGAGAAGGAAGAAATTCACAAAACATTGCCCCAAACCTTTTATTTTCAGAATTTTTATTTGTATTTTTCTATGCCTATGCCTTAGTTACAGCATATATCATAATTAAACCCATACAGAATGAAGATAAATCACAGTTATGGTTAAATTAGGTGCTACAATACTAAAGATGAATGAAATTCAAATATATATATATATTTTGTTTGTACTTATAACCGGGGGGGATCTCTTTTCAAGTAAACTTTGATCCTAGCATACCAAATTATGGAAGCTTCTTTCCAACACTGACCACCAACCCCTGACTTATGAATACCAAAACTTGAGATTAATTTTATTTTTATTAAGTTGTGAGCCTAGCACAAGAAAACATGCGAGCTTTTTTCTACCACTGAAAAAAATAAAATAAAAAAATTACCAGGCAGAGTTTAATCAAGGTTTTGAGTTACTATTTCAAAATTTTGACTTCTGGATGGCATCTTATTGGATCATCAAAAACATTATTAAAATTACCATTTGCTATTCCTCATTGTATGTTAGTTAAAACCAAAGAAAGTGAAGCAGAGAAAGAAGAGTTCCTGAAAAAAGCTGCCCCAAAATTCAGCCTGGTTATATCTTTGTAGAAAATGTTCTATTTTTCTATGGTTATACCTTATTTGGAGCAGATTTCATAGTTAAAGTTAAACTAAGGGCTATATAACTAAAGAGTAAAGCTTATTTATAAGATTATTTGTTTCTTAAATTCTGGAAGGATCACTTATCCTTAATGGATGGTTTTATTTTGGTGTTATTTTTCGTAAAAACATTTAACTTAGGTGGAGCACGTTTCATTATAAAATAAATAAAAATTGGGTTACTTTGGAGTGACTGTGCATGAATCACACTTTAAAACAGAATCCAAGAATTAAAAAGTAGTACTGCATAATGGTTATATTACATTATGCAGGAAAAGACTGAAGAGATTTAAAAAGGAAAGGAAAATAGGGAAGAAGTACACATACACATGAAATCTTATCAAAGATCAAATGCCAACTTGAGCTCGTGTCCTTTGTACCCGCTAATAGAGTTTGATTTACAGTGGAACAGCTACCCATGGAGGTTATTATCATTGTGCAATATAAAACATGTCACAGTTGCTCTGAGCGACGCCCCACATGCTGCTTTTTTCTTTTTCTTCTTGCTGAACTTATCTCCATATAGCTGATGCTTTCAAATATGAGCATCTCAACAGAAACTAAAAGACAAAAATAATGCTTCAATATTTATGTGGCACTGCAATGTTCAGCTCATTTTCTAGTAAATCTCAACTTCAGGCTTTATCTGGTATTTATAGGGGCAATAACGAACTTGAGGAACAAAGATAAGATCCCTGCCCAGTCATTTTATAAATTTATGACACTTTGGTCAGTCTTTATTTAACCGTCTTTAAGCGTCTTCACAATCCCCAATAAAACACAGGTATGTTTACACAACACTACAAAAGAAACTATGCACATGAAATCCAATGCGATTACTAAAAAACATTTGAAATCGTTGCTTGATTAGATGGTTCACCCCACTTATAAGGTGTGTGGGGTTGTAAAACAGTGAAGGCTAAAGTGACCTTTGATTTTTAGATGTCATGTGATGTGAGATAACACAGTCGGGGCTAAACAACAAAGATTACAAGAGGTTAAAAAGACTTGAACAGAAGATTCTAAAGTTTTAAAATTTATTAAGAGCCATCATTATTATAGCGTTACATCACATCACTTTCACCATGGGTACCAATGTAAAACAAAAATAGTTTTAACCAAAGTCAGTACTACTACTACTAATTATTATAGTAACATATCAACCAACTATTCATTTCTTGAATTGAATTAAAAGTTCTAAACAGGGGTGGACTGAGAGAAACTTTCTTAGGGTGGCATGGAAATCAGACAGGGTGGCAAAATCTCGCATATGAAACTATCCATTCCTTTATGAACACACTGTGCCCATCTACTGATGGCTGCTTCCAGCAGGATGATGCACCATCTCATGAAGCTCAAATCACCTCAAACTTGTTTCTTGAACATGACTCAAATGGGCTCCACCAGATCTCAGTTCAATAGAGCATCTTTGCTAAATCCCCCTCCCTTCCAGCACACACAAACAACAATAACTCAAAGATACAGCCTTGATGTCTGCAATTTTGCTCAAATGCTTTATTGCACAAATGAAGATTACATTGCGGGAGAAACATAAAATGATCAATGTTCTTCCAGAATAAACTAGAGCTTAAAAACCTCGTGACAAATGCTGCACAATTGAAAGCTCTGTATGAAAAACTTTTCCGTCAGATGTATTCTTCAAATTAAGTTTATTCCACGTATAAGATTCAAGCCTTGCTCACATGTTGCAAAAAAGGCAAAATAACAGATATTGACATAATATAGTTGTCTTTACCCCAGTAAAGACCCAGATTAGTTAGCGTACTTGTTATGGTTTATTTTTTTATTCACAACAACGGAGTTTTACAGTCCATATTGGATCGGCTGGAGCCACTGTCGAGTCCCCATGGTGACCATTGTTGCCACTGTTCCCTTCACCTCCTCACATCTTCTCATGCTCCTATCTCAGCCCTTGGTACTTCTCCAGCTTCTTGTGTTTCTTCTTCCTGACGTTGATATCACTCAGTATCGCCACATCTATTACTACAGCCGTCTTCTTCTGCTTGTCCACCATGACTAAGTCCTGTTGATTAGCCATCACCAATTTGTTCGTCTGTATTTGAAAGTCCCACAGCAACTTAGCTCGAGCATTCACAACCACCCTATTAGGCATATTCCACTGATACGGAATTGTCTCTGGGGCATTTCTGCACAGTCTGCATATCGGGTCTCACCTGGTGTAGTAGACAAGTGCTTCTACCAATCCTGTGCTTAGAAATAGTTCCTGTTCTGTCAGGATAAGTGCCTTTGTGCTGTCTTTCGCTCCAGCTTTGTCAAGCCACTGGTAGGATTTCTTGATATCAGCTACTTCTTCTATCTGTCGGTGGTATATGCCGGGCAGGAGCCTGTCTTCCATGACGGTTCCTCTTTTTGCTCCCCTTTTTTCTTGGGTCTGCTGCCTGAGGCATTCAGTAAGCACATCATAAATTCTTTTTTTTTTATGATGTGACTAAGGCAATTCTACCACACTTGTTCAGATTGGCAGGGAAGCCAGCTTTAGTAAGAGTCCTGATGGTTCCATTTATACATGTTGGAAGCAACTGTGCTCCCTGGGACCTTCAATGCTACAATTTT
This sequence comes from Simochromis diagramma, assembly GCF_900408965.1. Classification (NCBI taxonomy): domain Eukaryota; kingdom Metazoa; phylum Chordata; class Actinopteri; order Cichliformes; family Cichlidae; genus Simochromis; species Simochromis diagramma. Next base: position 384,755 of record NW_024386972.1, read on the forward strand.
TTTCTGTACCGTTCCCCAAATCTGTGCCCCAACACAATTCTGTCTCAGATGTCTGCAGACATTTCCTTGGACCTAATGGCTTGGTTTGTGCTTTGATCTGCACTGTCAATTACGTGACCTTATATATGTATCTTTACAAATCATGTCCAATCAACTGAATTTACCAGCTGTAAAGAGATCAGGTTCTGAATCATTGCAAGATAAATGATGTGTTTCTTAGTTTCCAGTCTCTGAAATTTCATGAGGAACTCGTGTGGATTTCTCATTGTTACCGTTTTTCTGTTGTTGTACGTTGCTGTTTTAAATTATATTATAAATTATATTACAGTGTTCTTTCACTATACTGTTAATCTTGCACACCTCAGACTTTCAGAGCAGCCACAGAAATACTCTAGTTCTGTTTCTACAGTGGTTGGATGTATTAGTGATGGGCAGGATGAGGAGTCCAGATCACTAGTGAATGATTTTGTGGAGTGGTCTGGGAGGATCTTCTTCTGAGTGTGAATAAGATTGTCTTCAGAAGGAAGAGAGTGGCGACATGACCCATGTACATGCTGGATGAAAATGTTGATGTGGTAGAGGAATACAAGTATCTGGGCTTCTATATCAACAACAGGCTGAACTCGAATACCAAGACAGGGAACAGGCTCAATTTCCACAGAAAGCAGAGATTATTTAGTATACGCAGCAAAAATTATGGAGATTTTCTATCAGTCAGGTAAGGCTGGTGGTGTGTACTTTACTGTGGTCTGCTAGGAGCTGGTGACACCAACACAGTGATTGGCTGCAAACTGCACACTTTTGAAACTGTGGTTGAGAGAATTACATGGATAATCCTAACCACCCCAGAGTTTACAGGATGTTGGATAAACAAGTTTCTTCTTCTTCTTCTTCTTATCATCTACAGATAACATGCTGACATACTGTTGCTGCTCAAAGCATGACACTTCTTTACTTCTGAGTAGCACGGATGCTTCAAAAATGTTTGTCAGTAAAACTCCTGTAACGTTGGGTTGTGTTCAGTAGTCGAGAGGAGGCGATAGAAACCTTAGCAGGATAGTAGGAAGAAAACACGATCACACTGGTACTGGGAATTCCACAACATATCCTTTAATGCACCTTCTCTTCATCAACCATACAAGGCCTGGTTAAATGGCTGCTGCTTATCAAACATGAAAGACAGTGTTCATACAACCCATAGTGTTGCAAAGGGTTTCTGGAGGGGTAAAACGTACAAAGTCCGTCTCTCTCCATGTATTCGCGTGCAAGCACGTTGCTCCCATAAATCACAGAGATGGCAGTGGCGCACACTAATGACATAAATGACCATAAACCCTCGACTTATGTTACATTAAAAAGTCACCACACCATTGTGACTGTTACACTCTGGTGCCCTCCAGTGGTTAAAAAAAACAAACACAAACTACAAATAGCTTCTCAGAGATTGATGCTGAATTCTGCGGGAGGATTGTGTGCTATTATGCTTTATCTGTGTGTAAATTAAATAAATATGGATTAAAATTATTCAACTCTTCCTAAAGCATCCATGCTATAAGAGGAGTCAGATGTGCCTTCTCAGCTGAATCATTGAAAAAAAACAAAAAACACCTTTATTTCAAAACCAGGTTAGTGTATTTAGCTACTATATAATGTATAAAAAACCTAAGCACTAATATACTTATATTTATTATATGAGTGCTAATAAAATTCAATTCAATTCAATTCAATTTTATTTATATAGCGCCAAATCACAACAAAAGTCGCCTCAAGGCGCTTCATAGATACAGAGAAAAACCCAACAATCATATGACCCCCTATGAGCAAGCACTTTGGCGACAGTGGGAAGGAAAAACTCCCTTTTAACAGGAAGAAACCTCCGGCAGAACCAGGCTCAGGGAGGGGCGGCCATCTGCTGCGACCGGTTGGGGTGAGAGAAGGAAGACAGGATAAAGACATGCTGTGGAAGAGAGACAGAGGTTAATAACAGATATGATTCAATGCAGAGAGGTCTATTAATACATAGTGAGTGAGAAAGGTGACTGGAAAGGAAAAACTCAATGCATCATGGGAATCCCCCGGCAGCCTACGTCTATTGCAGCATAACTAAGGGAGGATTCAGGGTCACCTGGTCCAGCCCTAACTATATGCTTTAGCAAAAAGGAAAGTTTTAAGCCTAATCTTAAAAGTAGAGATAGTGTCTGTCTCCCGAATCCAAACTGGAAGCTGGTTCCACAGAAGAGGGGCCTGAAAACTGAAGGCTCTGCCTCCCATTCTACTTTTAAATACTCTAGGAACAACAAGTAGGCCTGCAGAGCGAGAGCGAAGCGCTCTAATAGGGTGATATGGTACTACAAGGTCATTAAGATAAGATGGGGCCTGATTATTTAAGACCTTGTATGTGAGGAGCAGGATTTTGAATTCAATTCTGGATTTAACAGGAAGCCAATGAAGGGAAGCCAAAACAGGAGAAATATGCTCTCTCTTTCTAGTCCCTGTCAGGACTCTTGCTGCAGCATTTTGGATTAGTTGAAGGCTTTTCAGCGAGTTTTTTGGACATCCTGATAATAATGAATTACAGTAGTCCAGCCTGGAAGTAATAAATGCATGAACTAGTTTTTCAGCGTCACTCTGAGACAGGATATTTCTAATTTTAGAGATGTTGCGCAAATGGAAGAAAGCAGTCTTACATATTTGTTTAATATGTGCGTTGAAGGACATGTCCTGGTCAAAAATGACTCCAAGGTTCCTCACCGCGTTACTGGAGGCCAAGGTAATGCCATCCAGAGTAAGAATCTGGTTAGATACCATATTTCTAAGATTTTCAGGGCCGAGTACAATAACCTCAGTTTTATCTGAATTAAGAAGCAGAAAGTTAGCGGCCATCCAGGTCTTTATGTCTTTAAGACATTCCTGCAGTTTAATTAATTGGTGTGTGTCATCTGGCTTCATGGACAGATAGAGCTGGGTGTCATCTGCATAGCAGTGAAAATGTATGCTATGTCTTCTAATGATACTGCCTAAGGGAAGCATGTATAATGTAAACAGAATTGGTCCTAGCACTGAACCCTGTGGAACTCCATAATTAACCTCGGTGTGTGAAGAGGACTCTCCATTTACATGCACAAACTGGAGTCTATTAGATAGATATGATACAAACCACTGCAGTGCAGTACCTGTAATACCTACAGCATGTTCTAATCGCTCTAATAGGATATTATGGTCGACAGTATCGAACGCTGCACTGAGGTCTAGCAGGACAAGCACAGAGATGAGTCCACTGTCAGAGGCCATAAGAAGATCATTTGTAACCTTCACTAAAGCTGTTTCTGTGCTGTGCTGAGCTCTGAAACCTGACTGAAACTCTTCAAATAAACCATTCCTCTGCAGATGATCTGTTAGCTGTTTGACAACTACTCTTTCAAGGATTTTTGATATGAAAGGAAGGTTGGAGATTGGCCTATAATTAGCTAAGACTGCTGGGTCTAGAGATGGCTTTTTGAGTAAAGGTTTAACTACAGCCAGCTTGAAGGCCTGTGCTACATAGCCGATCATTAGAGATAGGTTGATCATATTTAAGATCGAAGAATTAATTAATGGCAGGACTTCTTTGAGCAGTTTTGTAGGAATGGGGTCTAAAAGACAGGTTGATGGTTTGGAGGAAGTAATTATTGAAGTTAACTCAGAAAGATCAATTGGAGAAAAAGAGTCTAACTTAACATCAATAGTACTAAGAGTAGCTGTAGATAATATTACATCTGTGGGATGATTACTGGTAATTTTTTCTCTAATGATAAAAATTTTATTTGTGAAGAAGTTCATGAAGTCATTACTAGTTAACGTTAAAGGGATGGTTGGCTCAAAAGAGCTCTGACTTTTTGTCAGCCTGGCTACAGTGCTGAAGAGAAACCTGGGGTTGTTCTTATTTACTTCAATCAGTGACGAATAGTAGGATGTTCTGGCTTTGCGGAGGGCTTTCTTATAAAGCAGCAAACTATTTCTCCAGGCTAAATGATGATCCTCTAGATTTGTGACACGCCATTTCCTCTCCAGATTACGAGTCATCTGCTTTAGGGTACGTGTTTGAGAATTATACCACGGAGTCAGGTACTTCTGATTTGAGGCCTTAGTTTTCACAGGAGCTACAGTATCCAGAGTCGTATGTAGTGAGGAGGTGAAATGATTAACAAGATAATCGACCTCTGTTGGGGTAGCGTTCAGATAGCTGCTCTGCTCTATGTTGGTACAGGGCATTGGAGATGATAACAGTGGGTGGATTATATTCTTAAACTTAGTTACAGCACTTTCAGAAAGACATCTACTTTGATAAAGTCTACTCTTCACCACTGTGTAATCAATTATTGTAAAAGTAAATGTTATCAGGAAATGATCAGACAGGAGAGGGTTTTCAGGAAACACTGTTAAATGTTCAGTTTCTACGCCATATGTTAAAACAAGATCTAGAGTGTGATTAAAGTGGTGGGTGGGTTCTTTTACATTTTGAGAGAAGCCAATTGAGTCTAATAACAGATTAAATGCCATGTTGAGGCTGTCATTTTTAGCATCTACATGGATGTTAAAATCACCCACAATAATTATTTTATCTGAGCTCAGAACTAAATCAGATATAAAGTCTGAGAAATCAGACAGAAACTCTGTGTAAGGCCCAGGTGGACGATAGATGATAACAAGTAAGACTGGTTTCTGAGTTTCACAGCTGGGGTGGACAATGTTAAGCATCAGGCTTTCAAATGAATTAAAAGTCTGTCTTGGTCTTTCATTAATTGATAGGCTGGTGTGAAAAATTGCTGCGACACCGCCCCCTCGGCCTGTGCTTCGAGATTTCTGGTAGTTAGAATGACTCGGGGGTGTTGATTCATTTAAACTAACATAATCATCCTGCTGCAACCAGGTTTCTGTAAGGCAGAGTAAATCAATTTGTTGATCAATTATTAAGTCATGTACTAACAGAGACTTGGAGGAGAGAGACCTAATATTTAATAATCCACATTTCACTGTTTTACTCTTTGGTTCAGATGTGGATACTGTATTGTTCTTTCTTTGTAATTGTTTATGTTTAAGTTGTTTGTTGCTGGTTTTTAGTTTGTTTTTTGTCTTTTTGGAAGCTGACACAGTCTCTATGGAGATGGGTTTTTGGGGGGGTAGCAGGAGGAGAGAAGCTGCAGAGAGGCGTGTAAGACTGCAACTCTGCTTCCTGATCCCAACTCTGAATAGTCGTATTTTGGCGGGTTTAATAAATTTGTCCATATTTCTAGAAATGAGAGCTGCTCCATCCAAAGTGGGATGGATGCCGTCTCTCCTAACAAGACCAGGTTTCCTCCAGAAGGTTTGCCAATTATCTATGAAGCCCACATCGTTTCTGGGACACCACTCAGACAGCCAGCAGTTTAAGGAGAACATGCGGCTAAACATGTCACTCCTGGTCTGATTGGGGAGGGGACCAGAGAAAACTACAGAGTCCGACATTGTTTTGGCAAAGTTGCACACCGATTCAATATTGATTTTAGTGACCTCCGATTGCCGTAACCGGGTGTCATTACTGCCGACGTGAATTATGATTTTACTGAATTTACGTTTACCCTTAGCCAGCAGTTTTAAATTTCCTTCAATGTCGCCTGCTCTGGCCCCTGGAAGACAATTGACTATGGTTGCCGGTGTCTCTAGCTTCACATGTCTGAGAACAGAATCGCCAATTACCAGAGTTTGACCCCCGGCGGGTGTGTCGCCGAGTGGGGAAAAACAGTTAGACACATGAACGGGTTGATGGTGTACCTGGGGCTTCTGTTTAGGACTATGCTTCCTCCTCACCGTGACCCAGCCGCCCTCTTTCCCCAGCTGCTTGGGATCTGCCGGGGAACAGCTAGCGGGGCCTACGCTATCTTCGGCTGCACCAGCTACAGGGGCCTGGCTAGCTACGGGTGAATGAAGGGTGCGAAGCCGAGTCTCCAATTCAGTAATCCTGGCCTCCAGCGCTGCAAATATGCTACATTTGTTACAGATATCATTACTGCTAAAGGAGGCCGAGGAGTAACTAAACATCTGACACAATGAGCAAGAAAGTGCAGGAGGGAGAGGTGAAGTAGCCATGGTGCTAATGAGTCGGCTACGAGCTAAGCTAAGCTAGCGAGACAGTACAGAGACAGTGAGTGAATACTTTGGCTATAAATTAGGTAGTGAGTACACAGAAAGTGTGCTTCGGATGAAGCACGTGAAGATTATACTATGAAAGAAGAATGTATTTAAAAGTTGTTAATTAAATTGCTAAGCAAATAAGCTACTCAGAAACACCACTGTGTTTGAGCAGGAACAGGAAGTGATACTCTACCACAGAGCGAGCGAACACCAAGTGACAGCGCCACCAAGAGGAAAGAAAAGATACAACACAAAACTGGGGAAATATATATTTATTTTGCTTATAAATTACTGGATTTAGTCAGTTATTGAAGTCAAAGTAAAATACACTCTGTATATACAAAACCGGGTATCATCCAATCTGCAACATAGATAGAGAAGCAAGAGAATTTAAAGGACCAGTGTGAATGATCTTTAAAAATAGGGGCTTGTTTAAATATATATATTTATTAAAAATTCCCCTCTCACCCCTGTGGACGGTCTATTCTTTAAGCTCAGAGCTTGAGGGTCCTTTGCTGTGTCTTTGTTGTGGTTTGAAATGCACTTTTTCTGGACAGAGATCTCAACCAGCCAGTATGGCTTCAGTTATCCGTCTCTCACTCATATCCAAAGTAAGCTTGGTTAGCATGGGGTGTCTAGGGACCCTTACTCAATACAGATGCTTTGGTCAGGAATCAAACTGACCAGGTCACTCAAACACACACACACACACACACACACACACACACACACACACACACACACACACACACACACACACACACACACACTCCACTTAATCGTGGATGTGGTACAACAACAGGTTCATAAAATACTAAAATGAAATGATGTCGGGCTGTTGACACGAACACACTGGTCAAATTTACTTATGTATGTGCTAAACCAGCCCAGATACACAATGGCTGCAAAAGAAAGCTGTTCAAGTTACACAATTATTACAAACATATGAGTCCTGGGCAAGTGTAAAGAATTTGTATAGAAGCAAAACATAAGGGGAAAGGAACTAGTAACTGTTATTGTGAACAAATATTGGTTCAAAAGTCATGACTCAGGAGTTGGGTTGGTGATGTGCCAGGTTCTTCAATTCGCTCCACAGCTTGACTAATTCTGTTGGGTTGGGTAGGTTGGGTAGCTTTGATCAAATATTGGGTCAAAATTTTACCGAAATGTTTGGGTTGAAGACAAGCCTCAGAAGAAGTTACATCAGTCTTCACAAACTGTCATTTTCAACTAGACTGTGACCTGATCAGATATCACTGGACTTCTCCACTACTATGAAATGAAACATGGTAAGTGAAAAGTGAATTCTAACAGTTTGAAAATCATAGGGTTATTTTTTTTATAATACAATTTATTGGTTTATTCTAGAACTTTACCTACTCATTAAAGGTCTTTTAACAGATAAGCTCAGCCAGCTTTCGATGATGAGAGTTATTTCTACTTAAAAATGCTTGATATTGTCTTTTAAAGTTATTATTTGAAATGAGGATGAGGTTGCTCTGTTTGACAAACTATTTAGAGATCACTGTATACAGAACAAAGAAAGTATGAGATTGGGTGCATTTGTGCCTTAAAGGCCGCATTTTAAGGCCGATTACGTCACAGCGACAAGACGAAGGCTGTCCCAATTCAAAGGCTGCTCGAAATGCGGCCCTCAAATGCGTCCTTAATTTCCCTGAATTTTAAGGATGGGTCGGTGTAGCCTTCATGGCCCAACATATCCCAGACTTCATAGTGCGGTGGTGGTGTGGATAATTTTGCCGAAAAAAAAAACGGTGGAAGCGGAGCGGAGGAAGAGTAAACTTTCAGAAGTAAGTACTGAATATTATGTCACTTATTTATGCGCAAATATTTTTTTAATGAAGAACATTAAACTATTATTGTTGGCCACATGTCGGGAAAGTTATGTGACATTAGTGATGTTTGTACTTTCAGAATTAACTTGGTTTTAAAGCCTTTACTTTAAAATATATATATATATAGTCGACCTTAATCTTACAGAGATTGTGATGATTTTGTGGTCAGTCATATGTCCACAAACACAACAAGCTGAAAGTCAGTGATGCTGCTCGGTTTGCAGTCCTGAATATCACGGCACAAGCAGGATTCACAGCACTGTTAATGTTAGCTATGTTATATTGCTGCCTCTGTTCGGTGGTGTCGAGCCAAAAAGACTTTAAAGTGTGTTTGAACGAGCTGACGGTTCACGCATTAAGCTGAAAGAAAGATGCTTTAATCACAGGAGTCACACATGTGTCCACTGTACCATCTGGGAACTCTTCTTGTTTTGTAATAACACAAACACTAAATCCTCCTTCTTTTGTGCTGTTTTGTAGTAGTGTATACACCTGAGACCGTCACCTGTCTGTCCTGCACTCTCTCTGTTTCTTTCTCTCTGATTGTGTAATAAAAGTATGAACATGTATTTATAACTTACACTTGTGTTTGAATCCTGCAGCTTATCACACATTTGATTTCCATGTGACAACTGCAAGTGTCCAGAGTGAGGACAGACTGAGGGACCCACTGCTGCACATCATCTGTGAGGCTTTGCACCCCTGATGATCCACCAGGACAAACTCAGCAGTGTGTGAGGAAGAGGAGGAGGAAGAGCCAGCAGCAGCTGACAGATGGAGAGAATAGACAGACTGTTCCCTGTTTGTGAAGGACTGCTAGAAAAGTTTAAAATAACTAACTGTCTGTCCTGAATCAGTCTTATTAGGTAATGTTCAAATAATTTAATCATTCCAGTGTTTTCAGTGTGGGAGAAAGTACTCAGGGCCTTCAAGTTACACACAATGAAAGGCAGCAACAAGTGTAATATTCAGAAACCTAAAGTATGTATCAGCAGCAGAATGGACCTAAAAATAAATGTTTGTTCCAGTTCTATGAAGCTTTGAGTATTTTGGATTAGTAGTACTGCTGTGTTTGTTGCATCATATTGCTGTAATTGTTTATATGCTTTATATATTCTGAGGTAAGTTGATCTATAGTGTTACATCATATTCTATAAGGATGTTATGTGTTTGTATACTTTCTGCCCAGTTTGACCCATTTAGCAGAAGTCAGCCTGTTTAAGGCTCTGATATCTATTCTGTATGACTTAAAGCAGTTATGACATGGTCTGATTTTCTCACCCAATAAAGGAATATTTCATATATCAGTCTACTCTTCATTTTATCGGAAACAGTTATCACAGCTTGTACATTTTCTTTTTATAAATATATGTAAGCAATGAGCCAAATTTAGTAATGCCAACATACTGAAGGAAAAACATTTGTCTCTTATATATGATACACCTATATATGCACTGTCAAAGATACTTGTCTTTGAGTGAAGATTTAAGGTGTTAAGACATATAAATAACTGCAACTTGAATCTGTACTGAAGCTCAGTATTTGACACAGAGTTCATGTTCACTGCTGTAATAGCTAATAATGATTAATATAATAACTATGATATTGGCCATATTATATTTACATTACCAAAGTGATATGACTTTAGTCTCATGAACAACATCAGCTAATTCTTATTTACTAACTAATCTTGAAATAACTGTTCAGTACAGAAATGAAGCCCAAAAATCATGTTTTACTGTCCTGTGGTCTCAGCCTCAGATACTTATCAAATCACACAAAGCTCTTGTAGAAACTAACAAACAAATGAACAAAATATGTTCTCCCTCATTTCTGTCAAACCAAGTTGTATGACACGGAGACTAGACCGTCCCATACAGACAAACTTGCCGTTTATTTTGCAAATCGAGCTCAACACTGCCCCTAGCGTACTGGAGCACTTCTGTTGTGTTTTGGAGTTTGCAAGTGTTTTGGATTTTGCAAGTGTTTTGGAGTTTGTACGTGTTTTGGATTTTGCAAGTGTTTTGGATTTTGCAAGTGTTTTGGAGTTTGCATGTGCTTTGGAGTTTGCATGTGCTTTGGAGTTTGTACGTGCTTTGTCTCTAGGGGCCACTGTAGAAAACAGTACAAGAAAATAATAAGGCAGCTCACCCCTTCTGTTTTAGTGTCTATTTACAATATACTATTTACAAGTGAAAATGTATCTACACACTATATACAAAGCTCATGTAGCAGATTTCAAATGGTTGACTGCGTTGTGACGACAGACACAGACTGGCTGGAAATTGGATTTATTTCTAAAAGACAAAGTGCAGCAGCAAAATCAGTGTCACACAGCAACAGCAGGCCTCTCTGACACGGTTCTGGGTCCGTTGGACCCAGTATTTTGAGTTTATTATATTTCGGTTTAATTCTGCTTCATGGATTGTTTTCTTATTCTCGTAGTGATGATGATTATTATTAGTTTCTTGTTTCTGTTTATCCGTGCTTAAGGATTTGTTCTGTTATATCTCACGTTTAGTTTAGTTCAGGTTCCATGTGCCATTCTGTCTGTCTGTCTCTCAGTGTAAAGTCTGCATGCTTGTTTAGTAATTCATGTTTCCTGTTTTATTGTGAAAGTCTTTGTCTTATGTTAGTGTGTGCAGCTTGGTTCCCCCCCCCCCCTGTCTCGTTAACCCTGATCTCTCCCAGCTGTGTCTCCCTCCTGTTGCCCATTCACTGATTACCACCCTGTGTATATTAGCCCTGTGTTTTCCTGTGCTCAGTGTTGTGTCGTACCCTCAGACCCTGCCTGTGTGTTCCTGCTTGGTTTCATGGTTTGGTTTGGTTTCTGTTTTTGTTTCATACCAGCAATAAAAGTTTTGGTTTTAGTTACATTTTGTCTCGGAGTCCTGCATTTGGATCCACATTTCCACCTGCCTGCACACAGAGCCCTGACACTCTCCTCATCCCAGTGTGGAGTCCATGCAGCTCTGGCTGGGAAACCCCACACATGCAACATGTTTACAAGTGGCGTCACACTGATTAATGCCCCACTTCAACAGTGACACCTGGAACCTTAGTTTTACAAAAATTGAATTTACACAATAAAAAATAAATAAACTATATACAGTGGCGTGTCCAGCAGGGTGGCCTGGGGGAGCACAGGCCACCCCCCCAACCAGACTGGCCACCCCAGGTGCCACCCCAAAGGCAAAACAATAAAATTCAATCAAATGTCAAATGTACGATTATGTTTTCACGGTGAAGCTCAGATATCCGAGTGTAAGTGAATGCAGCATCGGCTTCTGCGCTATGTGCATCACGTTAGCAAAGGTAGGAGAGCCAAGCACGAAAGACGGCACTGCAGGAAACAATTTTTCGGTGAAAGAAAATGAGGACAGAATAAATGTCCCGGTAAGTAATATTAAGTTTGTTGAGTTTAGTAAACTTCGGTGAAATTAGAATACCAAGGAAAAAAATAACACTTGAAGAATTATTGCAACCGTCGAATATTTCAGACAGTAGACTACTGAGGGGAGCTAACATAAGAGTTATGAGTTATACGATATAATCTAAGTCGTAACATTGCTGTATGGAGCTGCAGATTTGGTTGCAGGTTAACATAGCTGGACTGGCCATCGGGCATACCGGGCATATGCCCGGTGACTTATTTTTTATTTTTTTTTTGTAATGGCATGAACAATGAGAGGTGGTGGATTGGCCAGATGCAGGTCGATGTGTAAAAATAACTCAGTTGTTTGGTGGTGGCTATGGCGGGGCTTCCACAGAGGCCAGCAGGTGGATGAGGGAAGGGGAGGCAGGAGGAGAGCCCCGAGGCAGTTTACCGTCAGTTGCAATAACTTGTACTGCGTTCTAGCCAGCTTGACGGAGTTTTTATACAGCTGGGTGGGTGCTATGATGTTACTTATAGTGAACTTTATTTTATTCATAAGGTTAGTTAGTAGAGTTGCCAACAGCTCCTTAAAAAAATGGAATAGTCCCTCATTCAGAGAAAATATTACACGTTTTGTATTGAGCTGAGAAGAGATGCAGTTTGTCCTGGGCCCTATTTCAGGAAGCCGGTTTAGAAAACTCAGAGTGAAAAACGATACTCAGGGTTGAGTAAACCCGAACTGTCCAACTCGGAATATTCGGTTTCAGAAAGGCTGATAACAATTAGTTCAGTCAACGCGGAGTTGCTTTAACCCCAAGTTAAGCGCGCGCACGAGGATACATAAAGCCCTAATTAGTGGAGCACAGATTAAGCGAGTCACCATGGAGACGGAGGGAAAGAAGGCGCGGTCAATGTATTTTACAGCGCTTGAGGCCGAAATTCTTTTTTTTTTTTTTTTTGTGTCCCGTTTGGATCTATAGCCATCAGAATTGTTGTCTTAGGGCCAAGAAAGATGCCAAGCGGATTTATTTTACCAAGTGGATCGTCATGGCCTTGCCATATTGGTCCATTTGATTGACCTTTATTATAATTATGAATTTATTTTATTTTCAGTTGCTACAAACGGGACAGACATGACTGGAGGATAGGACAGGGAGAAAGAATGAAAGAAAGACAGGGAGAGAAAGAAAACCAAATGGGAGAAGAGACGGTGAGAAGGGGGGGAAGAAAGAAAAAAAAAAAAAAAAAAAAAAAAAAAAAAAAAGAACAAAACTCCTGGGTCACCTGTATGGAGAAAAAAAACAGAAGAGAAAGCAAACAACAAAGAGCAACATAATAAATAAAAAAAACGGCACCATCACAATGAACTAGCTAGCAGTAGATATCAGTAGATACTAAATAATAAACGATATTGTGCAGCACGCAAGATAGACAGCGCACAATGTGCTTTGAGGCAGGCAGCCAAGAAAGCTGTAGTCCGCGTCTGTGAATACCCGTGTGTACACCTGTGTGCATACCTGTGTGGATCAGCATGCTTGCATTCCAAAGGTTTCTCCATGTAACGATCTGCTAGGGAGTGTGGGGAGCCACAGCCCCGTCCTCCAGGGCATGAAGCAGGTATGGAGGAGATCAAAACTCCAGACATCCAGAGGCCCCCAGAACACAAGAGACCAAGGAAGACCAACAGAGAGGCAGCCGTGCCACTGTCCCAGTAAGAGCTGAGGAGAGTCCCAGATGAGGGCTCACTCAGCAGCCGCGGAGCAGAAGCCAGGGGGAGTTGCAGTGACGCGCCCGTGAGCTCCGCCGGCAGCCAGCTGTGCCTGAGTGACCGAGCCCCAGGCCGAAAGGCCGGGGGCACCCCACCTCCGAAGTGGCCCGAGCGAGTCCCAGGCTCCAGGCCCCGATAAGCGGCCGCCAAGGAGTGAGCCGGTGTGTACCCGGACGACCACCCCCAGACACAAAGAACCACCAACGCACCGACACCTGAGGGAGTCCGCCACTGGCAGGGGAAGTGGTGGTGGGTGGAGATAGGCCTCCAAACCTTGGAGGGCCTGAGATGTCCCCAGAGAGGTGGCGTCTGATACCCAACCTGACATATAGACACAGACATACAGGCACACACAGACACAAACATCCATTCCCACCCTCATGCTCTCATATGCACTTACTCCACACTCAACCAACATGGAGACAGACATAAAGAGACGCTGTACACACGGTCACACTCCCCAAGCGTACTCTACGAACCGGGTCTAGGTACCCTTGCCCCTGGAGGGGGGAACTGCACCCAGACCCAGGTGGTGTTACCCTTTTCCCTGCGGTGGGGAGAGGCAGACCGCCCCGACTCCGCAGCAGCAGGGAGGCCCCACACTCCAGACCGCAGTCGGACGGCCAACTCCTCCTCCTAGCCCCCCCGCTCCAGCAGGCCGCAGAGAACGGGGGTGAGAGAAGACTCCAAACCTCCCTCCACCCGCTCATTGTAGTGTTGATGCATGTGTGTTCTAAGGTGCAATTAAAACCCAGGAGGGCATGGAGCTACCTGCCAGAGAGCAGCAGGTAAGCGCATAGTCCCTCCTGCTAGCCCTCAATGTCTACGTGTATTCAAAATTGAGAGGTGGGCAACGACGCCAGGGGTGGGGTGTACACCCTGATGGTAATTCTGACTCCGTGTATCGTGCCCACCCCCAAGATCCTATATGTATGCGTAATGAGAGTGTGAGTAATGTGAATGTCTAAGTTGTGGGATAAAATTGAGGCAGAGGCAGCCAGAAGGGGACGGGACGGGGGGGTAGCCTCCTCTGCACCCTGGTGACATACCCCTACTCCAAGGCCCTACATGTGTGGGTGGTTGTGGTGGAGCGGGAAGAGGGAGGCAGCTGGAGATGGGGAGGGAAGGAAGGGAGGGGCAGGTGACCCCTCCCTGGGGCCAGCTCCCCCGCTGACCCCAGTAGGCACTCCCATACTCCGCGACCCGCCAGGGAAAGGGGGCCCAGGCCCATCCAGACCGGGGCCCAGCGCAGCAGCGCCCCCCGGCCCCACAGAGCCCGGGACAGTCCACCCAACCCCACCACAGAGAAAACTGCACCCACCCCACCATCCATTCATCTTCCAGACTACATGAGACAATAGACGCCCAGGCTGAGATCTTCCTCCACCTCTCCTGTGTCTCCCCCTCCTGCAGAGAGTTCCTGAGGAGAGGAAAGCTCCTGCAAGGTGTGACAATCTCCCCCACCAGTTGAAGAGCCCCCCAGGCGGCTCGACGCACCGGCGGCACCCCGCGCCAGGGATGGGCCCCCATGCACCCACCCGCCCACAACCCCGGCGACACACAAACCAGGACCCAAGGCCCCGAGGCCCGGCCCGGGCCCCAGCCCAGAGACGGAGCGCCCCCAGAACCTCACGCCCATCCCGGACCCACCCAGGGGCAGACAGGCTACCAGGTCAGTAACCCACGTCCGTCAGCACAGACCCTCCCCTAGCCCCGCTGCACGCAGCCACGAGGAAACAGTCACCCGAGAGCCAAAAGAGCCCCCACCCGGACATGACCGCTACCCCGGGTTGAGCCCCCCAAGGAAGATGCCTCCGGGGAACCCCCCGACGCCCTAAGCCTGTCCCTACCGCCACACCAATCACAACAGTGAAGGCGGGACCAAACTATGACCCCCCACCCCCACTAGGTGATGAAGCTGATCAAAGGAGCCCAGAGCAATTGATCTGATGTGGTGGCAGAGGCTGTATCAAGACTAATGTAATCTAATAGATAATTTCTATATTGGTTAGAATTAAGATTGTTTTTATTTTTCCAGTTCATGAGGACAGTTTTCTTGGCTATGCATAGGGCAGTGAAAACCATATGGGCTATATTCTTTTCTGAAGTGACATTATCCAAGCTGCCTAACAAACACACTAAGTGTCACGGTCCGGGGCAGCGGCCGTGTGGAGAGTGGAAGGAGGACCCAAAACGCAGCACTTATTCAGGTGTGAGGGTGATTTATTGATAATATCAAACACAAAGTGGAGATGGCAAACAGAACTAAGGACGAACTAAACTGGGATAAACTACACAGAGGAGTGGCAAACCTGAACATGAAGGGAGAACAGCAGGGAGAGCACGCAGAGGATTACACCAGGTATGAACACCGAGTACGCAGGGTAACTCAGAGGATGAACACAGACGACGCGACGAGGAGCAGAGGAAATCACACACTATAAGTACACAAAGAGACACTGGGAAATCACACACAGGTGGGGGAAACAGCTGGACCTGATTAACCTGACGAGACAGGGGAACACTAACACCAGGGACCAACAGAGGGAGCACAAACCCAGAACCCAGTATCTAAAATCCCAAAACACAAACCATCCCAAAACAGCCCATGAATAATAAAGAGAATAATAACAATAAGGGACACAAACACAAAGTCACTCAGTCATGGCCGCAGGACCATGACAGTACCTCCCCCTCAAGGGCTGGCCCCTGACAGCCACAAAAACACACCACCAGACCCGGGCGGGCGGCAGGGGGCCCAGGACGGAGGGACCGGGCCACGACCAAAACGAAGGCCCCAGAGTCCCAAACAAATGTTCACAAAAAAAAAAAAAAAAAAACCTCACAGGGGAGCAGAGTCCAAAACACAGTTCAGGCGGCCAGCCAGGGGCCCGATAACACAGGAGGCCAGGATGGGACAGTTCAGGAGGCCGGCCACGAAGAAGGCCGTGGAGGCGCACAAAAGGTTCAGGAGGCCGGCCGTGCGGAAGGCAACGGCGGCCGCTCAGGCGAAGAGGGTTCGGGGGCCGGCCGTGCGGAAGGCAACGGCGGCTGCTCAGGCGAAGAGGGTCCGGGGGCCGGCCGTGCGGAAGGCAACGGCGGCCGCTCAGGTGATGGCGCCCGGCCAGTAGCCTAGCCAGCGGTCCAGAAAACGGCCGTTTAGCTCCAGACCCAAACGAGGCTGGGCCAGGCGAGGCTGAGGGCACGGAAGCCGGGACCGCAGCAGGCGGAGATGATGATGCAGACACGGAGGCTGGACCAGACGAGGGTGCAGACACGAAGGCTGGACCAGACGAGGATGAAGCCAAGGATGAAGCCGGACCAGGCGTGGATGAAACCGGGCCAGGCGTGGATGAAACCGGGCCAGGCGATGATGAAGCTGTAGCTGAAGCTGGGCCAGGTGAGGATGAAGCTGGACCAGAATCAGGCGAGGCTGAAGCCGAGGATGAAGCCGGGCCAGGCGTGGATGAAGCCGGGCCGGGCGTTGAGGAAACCGGGCCGGGCGTTGAGGAAACCGGGCCAGGCGATGATGAAGCTGTAGCTGAAGCCGGGCCGGGCGAGGATGAGGATGAAGCCGGGCCGGGCGAGGATGAAGCCGGGCCAGGCGTGGATGAAGCCGGGCCAGGCGTTGAGGAAACCGGGCCAGGCGATGATGAAGCCGGGCCAGGCGATGATGAAGCTGTAGCTGAAGCCGGGCCGGGCGAGGATGAGGATGAAGCCGGGCCAGGCGTGGATGAAGCCGGGCCAGGCGTGGATGCGCCCTCAGGCTGAGGTGTGGCCGTAGCAGGCGGTAGCACTGCCGGTGGTGGTACTGCAGGAGGCGGCGCTGCAGCCACAGGTGGAGAAGCAGCCACAGGAGGCCGGACGGGCTCCTCGGGCCCCCCAGCAGGCGAAGCAGGAGGCTGGACGGGCTCCTCGGGCCCCCCAGCAAAAACAGCCGCAGAACCAGCGGGCACCGGGGGCCCCGGCACACACAAAACAAAACTAGGAGGCACGTGGGCCTCTGGCGCACGTGAAACAAAACCAGTAGGCACATGGGCCTCTGGCGCACGTGCGGAGGGCTGCAGCTGCGCAGAGCACTGACCCTGCTCAGGCAGCGACAGCCCGGTGCAGTTCACAGCTGGCATCTTGGCCTCCGGGGGTCCAGAGTAAGCTGTGGGCAGTAACCCAGCCTCTGGGGAAGCCCCGGAGTGAGCAACCGTCTCTAACGTTGCCAGCGTTTGAGGAGCAGGTCCGTTGAAAAGCAGTTCATCTCCCTGCTTAGAAACAGCAGTGGAAAAACAGTGTGCATGTTGTGACTCAGCCATTAACTGAACTATGGGTTGTAGCGGTGCTAGCGGTGGTGGTGGCTGAGTGGCTAACTGGAGCGGTGGCAGAACAGGTAATTGTGTCCGTAAGGAGGCTAACGGTTGAGCCGCAGACCCGAAAGCTTGTGGCTGGACACAGAACTGAGCTGGAGAATGGCGATACAGTCCTGGCTCGGAGGGAGCGGCAGAGACAGAGTCTGTCGGTTTTCCAGAGGGTTTGTACACGCCCACTTGCGAAGGATCTGTTACCACGAAGGTAGGCAAGCGATCCATACAGTCTCCCATCCCGCTCTGAATAGCCCCAGAAAACAAAGTCCCGGAAACTGGGGAAAGCAATGCATCCCGCTGACTCACCGCATCAGGCTGCTCGAAAGTGAATGCAGACGGGGGGTGTAGTCCGAGGTCCAAAAGAAGAAACTCCTGCTCCCACGAACAGAGCGAGCCCAGAAGCCATGGGAGACCGGTCACCAGACGCTGTAGCCGCCTCTCTATAGCGCGCTGGGACGTGCCACCCGGGTTTTCCAGCCACAGGTCGATGAGCTCCTGTGTGGCATCGATTAGATTCTCCCGTAGCTCCTTGGACGGGTTAAGCGCTGCTGGGTCCATTTCGTGGTCGCGTCGTACTGTCACGGTCCGGGGCAGCGGCCGTGTGGAGAGTGGAAGGAGGACCCAAAACGCAGCACTTATTCAGGTGTGAGGGTGATTTATTAATAATATCAAACACAAAGTGGAGATGGCAAACAGAACTAAGGACGAACTAAACTGGGATAAACTACACAGAGGAGTGGCAAACCTGAACATGAAGGGAGAACAGCAGGGAGAACAGCAGGGAGAGCACGCAGAGGATTACACCAGGTATGAACACCGAGTACGCAGGGTAACTCAGAGGATGAACACAGACGACGCGACGAGGAGCAGAGGAAATCACACACTATAAGTACACAAAGAGACACTGGGAAATCACACACAGGTGGGGGAAACAGCTGGACCTGATTAACCTGACGAGACAGGGGAACACTAACACCAGGGACCAACAGAGGGAGCACAAACCCAGAACCCAGTATCTAAAATCCCAAAACACAAACCATCCCAAAACAGCCCATGAATAATAAAGAGAATAATAACAATAAGGGACACAAACACAAAGTCACTCAGTCATGGCCGCAGGACCATGACACTAAGGGGGAAGTTGGAATGTTACATTTCAGACACTTTGATAAGTCTTCACATATCTCGCGCCAAAACTTCTGCACTGGTGGACAGAACCAAAGAGCGTGAGTGTAATTGTCTGGTGTATTGCCTTGACAGTGTGAGCAGTTGTTGGAAGATGTAAAGCCCATCTTGAACATCCGATGACCTGTATAGTGCACTCTATGTAGTATTTTGTATTGTATTAATTGCAGACTGGGATTTTTAATCAATTTAAAGGTTTTTAAGCATACCTGAGACCAGAAGTTTTGGTCTAAGCTGACTGATAAATCTGCTTCCCACTTTGCAATAGGAAGGGATATTGATTCATCTAATTTAGAAAGTGTTCTGTATATTTTAGATAATAATTTGGGGGATTTAAGAGTAAGGAAATGTGCCGCACTTGGTGGTGTTTGTAATTCAACTTGACTGAGGTTAAATTTCTTTTTTACTATGGATTTAATTTGTTGATATTCTAAAAATCTTTTCTTGTTGATCCCATATTGTGCAACTAGTCTGTCAAATGGAATAAATTCTGTTCCCTCTAATATATGTTCTAAGTATTTAATTCCTTTACAACTCCATTCTGGGAAATTAATCATATTATTGTTTTGTAATATGTCAGGGTTGTTCCAGATAGGTGTACGTTTACATGGGATTAATGAAGACTCCGTTATTTTTAGAAACTCCCACCATGCTGTCAGAGAGAAGCTGATGTTGATACTTTTAAAGCATTCATGTCTTTTGATGTTTGAGCTAATAAATGGTAGGTCTGAAATCTCTAGATCCTTGCATAGTGCCTGTTCAACATCTAGCCAGGGCTCATCTAAGAAGGTATGTTTTGACCATTCTGAGATGAACTGAAGCCTGTTGGCTAAGAAGTATTGTTGAAAATTAGGCAGATCTAATCCTCCTCTATCCTTGGTTCTTTGTAGCATTTTTAAGCTGATACGCGGGGGTTTATCTTTCCAAAGGAATTTGGAAATATATGAATCCAGAGATCTGAACCAATCTTGTGATGGTTTGTTAGGGATCATCAAAAATAAGTAATTTATTTTTGGCAAAATCATCATTTTTATAGTGGCGACCCTTCCCATGAGTGATATGGGTAAAGATTTCCATCTAGTCAGATCGCCTTCTACTTTCTTTAGAAGTGGGATGTGGTTTAATTTAGTTAAGTCTGAAAGCTTAGGAGAGACATTAATACCTAAATATTTAATATTTCCGGATTGCAGTGGGGCAGAGGAAGAATTATGGAAGGAGCAGTTAATGGGGAGAACTGTAGATTTTGGCCAGTTAATTGAATAATCTGAAACTCTTGAAAACCAGTTTATTAATTACCTCAGAGAGGTTGGTTTGTGTGTTTTGCAGAAAAAGCAACACATCATCCGCATAGAGACTGATTTTATGTTCTATGTTCTTACATTTTATGCCCTTAATTGTTGTAGCCTGTCTAAATGCTGCTGCTAGAGGTTCGATAAAAATTGCAAAAAGTGAAGGGGAGAGTGGGCATCCCTGTCTGGTGCCCCTCAGGAGACAGAAGCTGGAGGATGTCTGGTCATTTGTTCTGATACGAGCTGTTGGGGAATTGTATAATATTCTTATCCAGTTTATGAAAGAGTTTCCAAAACCAAATTTGTGTAAAGTTGCGAATAAAAATTTCCAGTTAACTCTATCAAATGCTTTTTCTGCATCTAGAGATAATATTATGGTTTCGATGTTTTTATTGTATGAGTAGTCTATTAAATTAAGTAATCTACGAGTGTTTGTTGAGGAGTGCCGACCTTTTATGAAACCAGTTTGGTCAGGATGAATTAAGAGGGGGGTTATTTTCTCTAATCTCTTTGAGAGAGCTTTGCAGATTATTTTAAGGTCTACATTTAAAAGAGAAATTGGACGATAGCTTGAGGGAAATAAAGGGTCTTTGCCTGGTTTTAGCAGGAGACTAATGTTGGCAGAATTCATATTTGGTGGTAGTCTGCCATTTTCCTCGATTTCCTGCAACATTCTGTGGAATACTGGTGCCAGAATTGTCCAGAATTCTTTGTAGAATTCTGCAGGGAAGCCGTCTGGACCTGGAGCCTTATTATTGGGCATACTTATCAGGGCTTCCTGGAGTTCACTTGGCGTCAGTGGCGAATCCAGTTCTATTGCTTGACTGTCTAGTAATTTTGGAAGAGTTACGTTGTCAAGAAACAGATCAATTTCATTTTTAGATGGGTTTATTTGTGGTGAGTATAAAGTTTCATAGAAATCCCTAAAAATGTTGTTTATTCTTCCAGGGTCATATATTGTGTTCCCCGATAAATCTTTAGCAGCACATATAGTTGTTTTTTCTTTATTTATTTTTAACTGGTTAGCTAGAAATCGACCTGATTTGTTACTGTGTTCAAAATTCTGCAAGCGAAGTCTTTGTATAAGGAATTGTGTTTTTTTATTAATAGTTTCATTTAATTCTAGTTTTGTCTTGCGTATTTTGTTCAATGTTTCCTGATCTTGGTCGCACGCGTAGGCTTCTTCTAGTGATTTGATGTTTTTTTCTAATTCCTGAATATTTTTGTTTTCTTCTTTCTTTTTGTGTGATGAGAAAGAAATTATTTTAAACATTGTTAATTTAAACATTGATCTAGGGATTTCCACCCATATAACTCGTTATTTTATTATATATTATTTTATTTTGTATTTTATACATTTTATTTTGTGATGTGATTTGAGCGCAGGTGCAACCCAACAGGCCCCAAACGTTCCTGGCAGCAAGTAAAAATGAAATATAAAAATATAGTCCAAACAGGTAAGGTGTAATTGTATTATGAGCCATAGTGCTTGGTCTGTTTGTCCTAAGTCAATCAATTGCAGTTAGAGGCTACATTAATTTTCTTTCTGTAAGCACTTATTGAAATTATCTGAGCACATTACAAGTACATATTTGCTTACTCTGTATGCTCAAATGCGACCCGTTATAGCCAACAGAAAAAAAAGCGGAGGCCCGAAAAACAGGTGGGGGTCCTCCACCACCACCACTCACAGAGGCTGAGCAGTTGGCTTCCACATTTGTGATAATGTTGGCAGCATCACATATGATCTTCACAGTGCAGAGAACACAAATTAGCATCCATTACTATAATGAAATAATTTGTTAGTTTGAAATGCTACAGGGAACTATGTACTAGTGATGGGATTTCCGGCTCTTTTTAGAGAACCGGCTCTTTCGGTTCGGCTCACTAAAAAGAGCCGGCTCTTTCGGCTCTTCAGGTTTTTTTGTTGCTTCAATTAATTTATTATTAACAATAATATAAAATTATGCACAAAAGGAATTACTAATGTAAAAAAAAAGTGGTTTTATTTATATATGTTTATATAGAAATATATGCGGTGGCCCCTAGAGACAAAACACGTACAAACTCCAAAACACATTTCTAGCATGAACTGAACTTCCAAAACAGAGATACCCAGATCACTTAAATTACACAATTGAAAGCATATGTGTATTGTTTGTGTATTTATACACAAGCATTCATATATATAGTCAAATAATTAAAAAAAAAAAAATGTTCATTTACCTGTTATTACCACACACCAAATCCGGTCGTTGGTACTTGCTGGCTTGTGTAGCCACTAGGTAACAAAAGCTCAACACTGCCCCCTAGCATCCTGGAGCACTTCTGTTGTCTTTTATACGAGTCTTGGAGTTTGTACGTGCGTCGGAGTTTGTACGTGTTTTGGAGTTTTTACGCGTTTTTACGTGTTTTGGAGTTTGTACGTGTTTTGGAGTTTGTACATGATTTGAAGTTTGTATGTGCTTTGTCTGTAGGGGCCACCGTAAATATACTTTTATTTATTCACTCCACATAAAATGTAATAAATAAATCATAATACAAAAATCAACTATTCACATTTCAACTTTTAACTATTTAAATTTTTAGCTTTTTCCTTTTACAAATTTAAAGTGAAACAACACAAAACACTGCAAACCACAACACAATTAAATATAAATTATAATATGAAAACAAAAAGAACATGCATATTCTCTGTCATATGGGCTTGCATGACTAACTTTCTGAATCCTTTATCATCTGCAACTGAAAATAGCTGTGGATGATTACTATACCTTTCTAATGTGAGGTTGTTGTCCCTGGCTCTTTCTCTGTCTCTCCCTCCCGCTCTGTTCCTGTGCTACTGAATGTAACTACCGCCCCTCCCCCCTCTGCCGAGCATAAAGCACAAGGCTCGCATGTGGAGTGAAGCAGAAAAAAAGTGCCAGAGAGAGAGAGGGTGAGAGAGAGAAAAAAAACCCACGGCTCGCGATAAGGAGCCGGCTCTCGTCATTCACGTCAAAGAACCGGCTCTAAGAGCCATTTCGTTCGCGACCGACCCATCACTACTATGTACCTGTACATTAATGCTGTGGAAAGACTTCCTGTTCACATAGGCTCCTTCGTTTACTGAAGGAGCAATGATTGGAATGTGAGTGCCATCTATACAGCCTGGGAACCGTGAACATAAATGTAAAATTTAAGTAGTAGTTCAAATATCACCACATCATAAATTAAGTTTTGTTTATCCTGATACCTGCAATTTTGTGGAATCCCTCTTTGATAAATCTTGTGGGTCTATGACCGGGGAACACCACAAACGAGTACAGGAGACGTTTCAGTGCAACTGTAACATTCTTGACTGCCCGAAAGACGGTAGCCTTGGAAACGTGCTCAGCGTCACCAATATTATACAGAAAGCTCCCGTTTGCAAAAAACCGAAGTGCAATACAAATAATATGTACAGAACTGAGAGGATGTCCGCGATGTGTCACATGAGCAATATTAGGCCTGAGGATGTTATTCAAATGAATTATAGATTGTGCTGAAAAACGGTAACGTTCACACAGAAAATCATCAGGAAATGATAAAATGTCCAAACGCGCTCTAATCACTCTCTCCCGGCGGAGAGCTCTGCGGAGAATTTGGGCTTCAACATCTACTGGCTCTTCAAGGAAGGAGCACGCCATGTCTGACACTTCCTACAGTCAGGTTTCCGACAAAGAGGCGGAGAAAGTCAGGGTTAGTTGAAGTAAACCTGCTAGGGGGCAGGTTAGCTTCACGGAGTGTGTCGTCATAGTAACTCACTCAGAATTAATCTAAACTCACTTTGTGAAACCAAAAACCCAGAGTTTTCGTTAACTCGGGGTATACTTACTCAGAGTTTGCACTAAACCGGCTTCCTGAAATAGGGCCCAGCCGGTTTAGAAAACTCAGAGTGAAAAACGATACTCAGGGTTGAGTAATCCCGAACTGTCCAACTCAGAATATTCGGTTTCAGAAAGGCTGATAACAATTAGTTCAGTCAACGCGGAGTTGCTTTAACCCCAAGTTAAGCGCGCGCACGAGGATACATAAAGCCCTGATTAGTGGAGCACAGATTAAGCGAGTCACCATGGAGATGGAGGGAAAGAAGGCGCGGTCAATGTATTTTACAGCGCTTGAGGCCGAAATTCTGATGGCAGCATATGCCGATAACATGCAAATTTTGCGGAAAAAAAGTAACACAGCCTCAGCTGCAAAAGAAAGGGAGCATGCATGGCAAAACATAGCCGACAGAGTCAATGCATGAGTGTTAATTTAAACATTGATCTAGGGATTTCCACCTATGTAACACGTTATTTTATTATATTTTATTTTATTTTTTATTTTATACATTTGATTTTGTGATGTGATGTGAGCGCAGGTGCAACCCAACAGGCCCCAAACGTTCCTGGCAGCAAGTAAAAATGAAATATAAAAATATAGTCCAAACAGGTAAGGTGTAATTGTATCATGAGCCATAGTGCTTGGTCTGTTTGTCCGATGTAAATCAATTGCAGTTAGAGGCTACATTAATTTCCTTTCTGTAAGCACTCATTGAAATTATCTGAGCACATTACAAGTACATATTTGCTTACTCTGTATGCTCAAATGTGACCCGTTAAAGCCAACAGAAAAAAAAGCGGAGGCCCGAAAAACAGGTGGGGGTCCTCCACCACCACCACTCACAGAGGCTGAGCAGTTGGCTTCCACATTTGTGATAATGTTGGCAGCATCACATATGATCTTCACAGTGCAGAGAACACAAATTAGCATCCATTACTATAATGAAATAATTTGTTAGTTTGAAATGCTACAGGGAACTATGTACCTGCACATTAATGCTGTGGAAAGACTTCCTGTTCACATAGTCCCCTTCATTTACTGAAGGAGCAATGATTGGAATGTGAGTGCCATCTATACAGCCAATCACGCCTGGGAACCCTGAAAATAAATGTAAAATTTAAGTAGTAGTTCAAGTATCACCACATCATGAATTAAGTTTTGTTCATCCTGATACCTGCAATTTTGTGGCATCCCTCTTTGATAAATCTTGTGGGTCTATGACCGGGGAACACCACAAACAGGAGACGTTTCAGTGCAACTGTAACATTCCTGACTGCCCGAGAGACGGTAGTCTTGGAAACGTGCTCAGCGTCACCAATATTATACAGAAAGCTCCCGTTTGCAAAAAACGAAGTGCAATACAAATAATATGTACAGAACTGAGAGAATGTCCGCGATATGTCACATGAGTAATATTAGGCCTGAGGATGTTATTCAAATGAATTATAGATTGTGCTGAAAAACGGTAACGTTCACACAGGAAATCATCAGGAAATGATAAAATGTCCAAACGCGCTCTAATCACTCTCTCCCGGCGGAGAGCTCTGCGGAGAATTTGGGCTTCAACATCTACTGGCTCTTCAAGGAAGGGACACGCCATGTCTGACACTTCCTACAGTCAGGTTTCCGACACAGAGGCGGAGAAAGTCAGGGTTAGTTGAAGTAAACCTGCTAGGGGGCAGGTTAGCTTCACGGAGTGTGTCGTCATAGTAACTCACTGAGGATTAATCTAAACTCGCTTTGTGAAACCGAAAACCCAGAGTTTTCGTTAACTCGGGGTTTACTTACTCAGAGTTTGCACTAAACCGGCTTCCTGAAATAGGGCCCTGGTCTTTCGCTATAATGAAAAAAAAGACACAAAGCTGGAGTTATTCTGTCGTTACGCTGCACAGCTGCCTCTTCTCTCATTCTCCCCCTCCCTCTCCTGTTGCTACTTCAATCATGAAACTGATCAATGATCAGCTGATCGGCTTTTCTCTCTTGTTTGTTTATCGCCCACTTTGCGCCAGAAAGAGGAAACCAGCGGATGTCGCGCTAAACAACAGCTGCACGTTTAAGCTTGATCAGCTGTTGTTAGAATTTATTTAATATTAATTTCTAGTATCAGCTGATGTTTGCTGGAGCCACAGCTGTAAAGCTGCTGGTCATGATGTTGGTTTGGATATGTGGTGAGAGGGAAACATGAAGATGAAACCAGGAGATGTCCTTACTGAATCATCAGAGCTGAACAGGTGATGGAGAAACAGGTTTACCTTTTAGGTCACATGAATGAGTTGAAGGGAAGTTATGAACTGTTTCTGAGAGACAAATAACACCAGGATCCTTTTCTAAGTAGCTGACAGCTGGTAACTGTGCAGGGGCGGGTCTAGCAAAGTTTTGCCAGGGGGACCACGTAGGGCATTAACAGGGAAAGGTGGGGCACAAAGAAATACCTTTCTTTCTTATTCTCATTTAAAATATCTCGCTTTTATTAAATAATTATCTAAATCTTACAACCAAAGTTTTTATCTGACATAAAATGTATAGAAATCATACATATACCAACAAGACAGTGTACATCACTGTCACAACAGCATTTGTTTTCATCCAAAGGCTTTATGGCTTTAATACCTGGTGGGCCGGTCTCTAGTCAAAATGCCCGATTTTCTGTCCCAGTCCAGCCCTGCAGGTTAATACTGGCAGTGTCACCATGCCAGCTGACTGTATTTCATCATCAGCCAGTGTTGTTCTTTATCAATATTACCAAAGTTTACTATATGGCAGCATAGGAAGTATTTACTTGCTTTCAGGTTTTATTCAAATGTTAGTCTTTTCAGTTGTTTCCCCACTTTTTTCCTGTTTCAAAATCAAACACCAGTTTGTGAGAAGATTATCTTCTTTTTTTAATAGGCAGATAAAGTTTTACATTGGAATTGGCTAATTTGTCAATTGTTTGTTACAAATGTTCGTATTTTAATATTAAAAAAAATGTTTTTGCCCAAAACATATGTGCACTATATGTCAGTAAAAATACTATGCAAATATTGCTGTACTTGAATGCTGAGTAAACACTGACAAAGCACTGATTGTATCTCTTGTACTTTATCAACGCAGTATCTAAAAACTTTGCACCGTAGTGGTTAAAATCTCATTCTAATAAGAGTTAAAAGCGCATTCGGTTATTAGGTTTATAGGATTATTGAATTATGGTTAACGGTTGGTAGAATTTTTTTTTTTTTTTAAACATTATCTGCCAATTACATCTGCCACCCTTCTCCAAATCTGTGCCCCTACCTGGCCCCCCCAACAAAAATTTTCTAGACACGCCACTGACTATATACAATACAGTTTTGAGAATGTTCACACTCAGTATATTATATCTCAGCTACACTCAGTAGGTCTCAAAAATCACAAACACGGCTGTTACAGGCTTTGGGGGACAAGGTTTGGTCTGCTGCCGTTGTTAGTTGCTGCCGCTGACTACTGCTGGGCAGGGATCTTTTAAAAACAGCCACCTGATGAGGGGACCAGAATTGTGGTATGACCCAATTTGCTTGCTCTGTCCTCTACCTCCTAGCTCATCAACCAAGGGACTGGGAGCAACTGACAGTGAGGTGACTCAGAAAACAAAGAACGATTAAATCATACATACATAACAGTGTAAACTAAAATGTGGGCAGTTATTTTAGAATACAGTAATATGTGATTGTATAAGTAAATTATTTCTAAACCAAAACCAATTCTTTATTAGCCTGTAAATTAAATCCTATATTTAAAGAAAGAAAAATGTAAGTGTATTGTTATGTGTAAACCTCTGTTGTAACACTGATGTTTGGTAGACATTACCACTGTGTGGCTGTAACTGCAGCCATCACAAGAAGATTCAATTATTCTAAAATTAACATTAAAATGTTTTAACTTTAATTATTTAACTTTAGAACATCCGTGAGGTCCACCTGAGGGGGATATATTTGGTTGCCAGTCTTGAGGAACACCAGCACATATCCATACATGAAAGATGGAGGGTCCGGATACTTATTTTACATTGGGCTTCTTGGTCAGCACGTCAGGGACACTGCCCTGTGCTGGCCCAAGTAAAATGACTCCAGTGGCAGCTCTTAAAGTGTGTGCGCTGGGTGATGAAAACAAAGAGGATCAGTTAAAAATGTTTGTTTTCTTTCTTTTTTTTCAAAGCTTCTGCTTTTTGTATTTGTTTATTTTACAAGAAATCTACAGAAAAGTAAAGTTTTTGTTTATCCAATTTTATTAAATGCAACTGTTTTTGCTTGCAGCCCAACTTCAGGAATAAATGCGATTTTGGCATCATCAATAGTAGATCAGTTTCCATGTTTAAAGGACAGGATATGTAAGTATCTACACTTCAATGGATGCACACGACAACAATAAATAAATAAAAAAAAAAAAAACAGCATACTGGGCAGTTTTTCAATCAGTAAAAATAAATATACAGTGTACTCAATGTCTATATCTTTAAAAGATGTTTGCACATTATATGTCATTCATCCAAGTGATTTCTTCAGTCATATGCACAATATAGATGCATAAATAATAACATTGTTGTAAATGTATTGAGAAGTTGGCAAAAAGGTTCATACAACCTTGTGACAGTATAAAGTGTGTGAAACATGATACTTGATGTTGGTTTAGTCCATCTCATAAAAATTAATTGCGAGCATTCACAACCACAGACTGGTCTGCTTTGTTGTTGTTTTGATCTCTCTGAGCAAATGTCAAGCATAGTGTTGGAGCTCACTGCTCCAGGATTACAGAAAACTTGACATTAACCAAACAACTGCAAATAATCTTTTAAATCTTACTTTATTGACCCTTTTATTTTGTTTAAGAATTTCAGGATGCATGGTTATCCGTTACAGAACTCATAGGCCAGCAACTGGATTTCTGGAGGAGTGTCGACCAAATGTCAGGAAAAGGCTTTGTTCTATCAGGAAGAAGAATTCAGCACCAAAGGAACCCCAAGAAAATGGTCATTTTGCCTGGCACTAGAAGTTAGATTTGTTTCTGCTTTTTGCAGCAATCTAAGGTCTGTTGATGGCTGCTTCAAAGCATTTTTTTGTTTTTGATGCAAGTTATCCAAAGTTATGCGCCCAGGTTTGGGAATTCCTTCACATTGTCATCTATTCCAGGAATAGATGAATCCCAGGACATGAATCAAATATGATCAAATTATTGATGGCTCATTTAGCTATGATGGAAGTGTGAAATGTTGCTCATAAATGTGCATGAAATAATCTGAGATTCCCTCTTGCCACTTTTCCAAAGTGTTGATGTATGTGAAGTACAGAAAAAAATCATCATCGGGTTTTTTTTTTTTAAGTTAAGAGTTTTTACATGTACTTTGTTCTAAATCAGCCAGCTTTACATAGCATGTCTTCATGTGTATTAACATGTACATGTGCTGTATCCAATTAACTTGCATTTTACTTTCATTGATATATTTTGTATGAATTTTGCTGTCTATATTCTATGTATCATATGGCAATAAAAATAGTTTTTAAAAATCTGTTTTGAATCTAGTTTTTGTGATGGTTTTCTGAGTTTTGACCCAATTTTTATTAACCTCAGCTTTAAACATTGGTCAATTTAACCCTATTTTTGGGTTAACCCAACCCTGTTAAGTTGAAACAACCCAGTGTTGGCTCGGTCCATATTTGACCCAGCACTGGGTTACAAATTTTTAACCCAGCATTTCCTACGGTGTATTAGTAAAGTGATATGGTTAAAATATGTGATCAATATATACCATACCATACCATACCACCTTTATTTATAAAGCACTTTAACATAAAACCAGAGTTCACAAAGTGCTGTACATGCTAAAAGCATAAGTAAAGAAAATTAAAATGAGATAAGATAAAATAAATAACTAAAAAACTAAAATAAATTGAAACATGTCAAAACAAATTGAGTCAACCCCTCTAATCAATGCCAAAGGCTTCAGCGAATAAATATGTTTTAAGAAGACTTTTAAATTCAGAGAGAGAAGAGGCCTGCCTAACATGCAAGGGTAGATCATTCCACAACTTTGGAGCAACTACAGCAAAAGCACGATCACCTTTAGATTTATACTTAGTTTTTGGTACCTTAAGGAGCTGCTGATTGGCGGACCTAAGGGAACGGGGAGGTGTATATGGTTGTAGTAGCTCCGAGAGGTAGGGGGGGGGCCAGGCCATTAAGAGATTTAAAAGCAAATAAGAGAATTTTAAAAACAATCCTAAAATGTACAGGTAGCCAGTGGAGTGAAATTAAAATTGGGGTAATGTGCTCAAACTTTTTTGTTCCAGTTAAAAGACGTGCTGCAGCATTTTGCACAACCTGCAGGCGCCTAATGGACGCATCACTAACCCCAAAATAAAGTGCGTTACAATAATCCAGCCTAGAAGTAACAAAGGCATGGATTACTGTCTCAAAATGCTGTTTCGATAAGATAGGCTTTATTTTGGCTAACTCCCTCAAATGAAAAAAGCTAGATCTTACAACAGCTCTGACCTGGCTTTCAAGTTTAAGATTTGTCTCTATTTTAACTCCCAGATTAGTGATGACTGGTTTAACATACTGTGCCAGTGAACCAAGATCTATAATAGTGGCCTCAGAAGCGCCACCAAAAACCATCACTTCTGTTTTCTGTTCATTAAAATGTAAAAAGTTCAAAGCCATCCAGGCCCTTATATCATCAAGGCATCTGA
Organism: Simochromis diagramma; assembly: GCF_900408965.1. Taxonomy (NCBI): domain Eukaryota; kingdom Metazoa; phylum Chordata; class Actinopteri; order Cichliformes; family Cichlidae; genus Simochromis; species Simochromis diagramma. Next base: position 415,284 of record NW_024386972.1, read on the forward strand.
GCAGCGGGTCTACTGAGAAGCCATTTATCTTTTTAAGTGGGAAATAAATCTGGGAGTCATCGGCGTAGCAGTGGAAAGAAATCCCATGTTTCCTGAAAATAGACCCAAGGGGTAGGAGATATAGAGAGAAAAGAAGCGGGCCTAAAACTGAACCCTGTGGGACCCCACATTGAAGAGAAGCAGCAGAGGATACAAACTCCCCTAGTTTCACAGAGAAAGTTCGCTCTGCCAAATAGGATCCGAGCCACTGCAGTGCGGTACTCCGCATACCCACCAACTGCTCTAAACGGGACATTAAAATGTTATGATCCACTGTATCAAAAGCAGCAGTTAAATCTAACAGCACGATAATAACACAGTCACCTGAGTCATTTGCCAAAAACACATCATTAAAAACTCTTAAAAGGGCAGATTCGGTACTATGTAAAGCTTTAAAACCAGATTGGAAAACTTCTAAAATACCGTGTTCTTCTAGGAAGGACATTAATTGCTTGTAAACTACCTTTTCAAGAATCTTTGAGATAAAAGGCAGTTTGGAAATAGGTCTGTAATTCGCAATAATATCAGGATCAAGAGCAGGTTTCTTGAGTAGAGGCTGAATCACCGCATGTTTGAGATTGGCAGGTACAACACCAGAGGACAAACTACTATTTACGATGGATTGTACAGCTGATGCTATAGTGAGAAAAACCTCTTTGAAAAATCGAGGAGGGAGAGCATCATAAGGGGAACCTGAGGGCTTCATGTGAGCAACCAACTCCTGCAGGCAGAGCAAGGAAACTGGCTCGAACCTGTCAAAGACAGCAGAACTAGGGACAGGGGTAGAAGGGTCGAGAACGGACTGGGAAGTCTGCGCTTTGACAGATAGCACTTTATCAATAAAAAAGTGTAGGAAGTTTTCACAAATTTCCTGAGAAGACTCGACACCAGCAGTCTGTGGAGCATGAAGGACCATGTCAATAGTCTTGAATAAGACATGAGGCTTACGACAATTTGCCTGAATAATAGCAGCAAAATGTTTCCTCTTAGCATCTTTTACAGTTTTCTGGTAAGAATTCCAGTAGTCTTGTAACATTTGGTATGACACCTGAAGTTGATCCTTCTTCCATTTACGTTCAGCTCTCCTACACTTTCTTCTGGCAGCCCGGGTGTCTTCATTCAGCCAGGGTTCAGATTTGGCTTTTACTTGCCTAAGCTTAAAGGGGGCCACTGAATCTAAAGCAGTTTGACAGACAGAGTAAAACCACGTACTCAGCTCTTCTGTATCATTGCATATGAAATCAGGAAGGCCGCCGTTCTGATTAAAAACAATAGAGAACTGTCCAGAAGAGGAAGGGTTAAAAATACGACAGCTCCTAGCAGCAACAGGAGGAAGATTAACTTTGGTACAAGGAAGGAAAACCTCAAACAAGACAGGCCTATGGTCTGACCATACAACATCACAAACCTCTAAGTTAGAGACAGGTAAATTGTGAGTTAAAACAAGATCCAACGTGTGCCCATATTTTTGTGTAGGCACAAACAGAAAAGAAATCTGCCACCACAATATATGTATATATATATATATATATATATATATATATATATATATATAATATTATAGGTGTGCAACGATACACAAAATTCACGGTTCGGTTCGGTTCGATACTTTGGTGTCACAGTTCGATATTTTTTCGATACAAAAAAAGTGTTCATGCCTTTTTAATTTGTCATTTATTAAAATTATAAATATATATTTTAACTCAAAAGTACAGTTTTTAAATTTAACCCTAACCCTTGTGCGTGTTTTTTATTTTGACAGCGAATGCGCACCTGCGGACCACTTATGTGCAGCCCTGGTTATTTAGCTCGTCATATTGTAGCCACAGAAATTATTTTGTCCATGAAACCATAAAGCTGCACTTTCTTTTTGCCTTATAGTCTGATTTGTCATAACTTCTCCGTTTTGTGGTAAGATTTTCTTTGGCTGTCACTTCTTCACCCTGACCTGTCTTATTTGGCTCAGCAGAACTAAAATATATATCCTGCTGCTTTTACACACGCACTCACATAAGCTCAGCGATTCTCTGCGCGATCAACCTCTCACATGTTTAAGCTTGCTGCGGGAGATTTCACTTGTCATGTTTGCATAGTAAGCTAACGATTAATAAGACGATGTCAGAAGAATTGGAGCACAAATTATCATCACTCACAGATCAGTGCTGTCGCTCTCTATACACAGTTCGCACGATTGCAAAGTGAAAGCAAAAAAACAAGCGCAAATTCAAACGCGATTTCAATATGTCACATATTGACAGTGGCTCACCGATGCCAATGACATAATTACCCAGCTACATTTCTGAAAGAATGCAAAAGCATTGACATATATTTTTCCTTCCTACAATAGCCCGACGGGCAGGGAAGAGATAGATTTTGGTAACCCGACTGAAAAAATCGCTAGCCCCAGGACGTCGGGCTAGCGATATTGCAAGTCCTGTATCTGATTGAGGAATCACTCATCTTTGGAAAAGAGAGTTTATTACAGAGAAATGTCTCTTTCCAAAATAAAAGCAATACTATCCGCTTCTTCTGGGCTATATTCTCAGCAGCATAAGGAGAATCATGTGCTAACAGCTGTCTAAATGACTCGGCTAAAGTTAGTAGCATGCTTGTTGTTTTTGTCTTTGCACTAGGATGATGTCGGCGTAAATGTGCAGTCATATTCGTTGTGTTCCCACTAGTGCTTTCAGGTTAATCTCGTTGAAATGACCTTAACGCCACAACACGGCAAATCTCCGTTAACGAGCTACCGCCGATCGCCCCGTGCATGGGGCTAGACGGCCAACACGTTAACGAGCTAACTGCGCTAACACACTAGCTCCCACCCATGTAATTGAGCATTGCATGGCACATCCAACATACTGTTTTACTTTAGTCCATGACTCGCTTACCTTCAGGGTCATACGTCACATGAAAACCAAAATAATTCCAAACGCCAGATCTGAATGAGGGTGGGGGAGGTCCATGTTGCAAGGAGAGCTTAACTTCTGTCTTGCTAGCTTGCCCTGCGCTCTTCCTTCTGACTATGCTGTCTGTGTTGAGCGCTCAGTGGATCTGCGCTCGACAGTGCAGCCTAGGCGGAGTAGTCGAACGCAGATTCACTGAGCGCTCAACACAGACAGCATCGTCAGAAGGAAAGTTGATAAAATAAATTACAAATGTTGTATTGTTCGATACATATGCGTACCGAAAGCACTGTATCGAACGGTTCAATATCGATACGAATATCGTTGCACCCCTAATATATATATATATATATATATATATATATATATATATATATATATACATATACATACATACACACACATATACATATACACACACACACACACACACAGTGGGGCAAAAAAGTATTTAGTCAGCCACCGATTGTGCAAGTTCCCCCACTTAAAATGATGACAGAGGTCAGTAATTTGCACCAGAGGTACACTTCAACTGTGAGAGACAGAATGTGAAAAAAAAAATCCATGAATTCACATGGTAGGATTTGTAAAGAATTTATTCGTAAATCAGGGTGGAAAATAAGTATTTGGTCACCTCAAACAAGGAAAATCTCTGGCTCTCACAGACCTGTAACGTCTTCTGTAAGAAGCTTTTCTGTCCCCCACTCGTTACCTGTATGAATGGCACCTGTTTGAACTCATCATCTGTATAACAGACACCTGTCCACAGCCTCAAACAGTCAGACTCCAAACTCCGCCATGGCCAAGACCAAAGAGCTTTCGAAGGACACCAGGAAAAGTATTGTAGACCTGCACCAGACTGGGAAGAGTGAATCTACAATAGGCAAGCAGCTTGGTGTGAAAAAATCAACTGTGGGAGCAATCATCAGAAAATGGAAGACATACAAGACCACTGATAATCTCCCTCGATCTGGGGCTCCACGCAAGATCTCATCCCGTGGGGTCAAAATGATCATGAGAACGGTGAGCAAAGATCCCAGAACCACACGGGGGGACCTGGTGAATGACCTGCAGAGAGCTGGGACCAAAGTAACAAAGGTCACCATCAGTAACACACTACAACGGCAGGGAATCAAATCCCGCAGTGCCAGACGTGTTCCGCTGCTGAAGCCAGTGCATGTCCAGGCCCGTCTGAAGTTTGCCAGAGAGCACATGGATGATACAGCAGAGGATTGGGAGAATGTCATGTGGTCAGATGAAACCAGAGTAGAACTCTTTGGTATAAACTCAACTCGTCGTATTTGGAGGAAGAAGAATACTGAGTTGCATCCCAAGAACACCATACCTACTGTGAAGCATGGGGGTGGAAACATCATGCTATGGGGCTGTTTTTCTGCCAAGGGGACAGGACGACTGATCCGTGTTAAGGACAGAATGAATGGGGCCATGTATCGTGAGATTTTGAGCCAAAACCTCCTTCCATCAGTGAGAACTTTGAAGATGAAACGAGGCTGGGTCTTCCAACATGACAATGATCCAAAACACACCGCCCGGGCAACAAAGGAGTGGCTCCGTAAGAAGCATTTGAAAGTCCTGGAGTGGCCTAGCCAGTCTCCAGACCTCAACCCCATAGAAAATCTGTGGCGGGAGTTGAAAGTCCATGTTGCTCGGCGACAGCCCCAAAACATCACTGCTCTCGAGAAGATCTGCATGGAGGAATGGGCCAAAATACCAGCTACTGTGTGTGCAAACCTGGTAAAGACCTATAGTAAACGTTTGACCTCTGTTATTGCCAACAAAGGTTATGTTACAAAGTATTGAGTTGTATTTTTGTTATTGACCAAATACTTATTTTCCACCCTGATTTACGAATAAATTCTTTACAAATCCTACCATGTGGATTCATGGATTTTTTTTTCACATTCTGTCTCTCACAGTTGAAGTGTACCTCTGGTGCAAATTACTGACCTCTGTCATCATTTTAGGTGGGGGAACTTGCACAATCGGTGGCTGACTAAATACTTTTTTGCCCCACTGTGTGTGTGTGTGTGTGTGTGTGTGTGTGTGTGTGTATATATATATTCTAGATAGATAGATAGCCAGCTCTAGTCCTGATTTTTCCATTTATACATGTTGCTCTTTGGGACCTTCAGTGCTACAGTTTTTTTTTTCTGTATCCTTCCCCAAATCTCTGCCTCAATAAAATTCTGTCTCAGATGTCTGCAGACATTTCCTTGGACCTAATGTCTTGGTTTGTGCTCTGATCTGCATTGTCAATTCTATGACATTATACATGTGCCTTTCCAAATCATGTCCAATCAACTAAATTTACCAGCTGTAGAAACATCAGGTTCTGAATTATTGCAACAAAAATGATGTGTTTCTTAGTTACCAGTCTCTGAAGCTTCATGAGGAAATCATGTGGTTTTCTCATTGGTACATGTGCCGTGCATCGTCAGGGTTCTGGGTCCTTCTGACCCAGCATTTTGTGTTTCCTTGTGATATTTCTGTATTTTGGGTTATGTCTTGGTTCTTTAGTAGTCTTTAGTTATATTCTCTGTTTCTGTCTCCTTGATTATTTGAGTATTTTTCCCTTGTGTCTTTGCCGTCTGTGTCTCCCTCGGTGTGTCTGTGTTTTTATTGTGGTGTGAGTTCTTGTGCCGTGTTTCCCTTTGTGTTTTAAGTCTGTTCTGCTTTCCGTCTTGTTTTGCCAGTCCATCATGTCTGCCTCTCTCCCTCGAGCTCCCCCGTGTTCTCTCTTCCCCTCCAGTCTACGTCTTTGTACTTCCTGTTTTACTTACTCCATCAGTGTCCGTCATGTTGTGTTTGCTCTTCTCCTGTCTCATTATAGTTATCCGTGTCAGCTGTGTGTCCTCACGTCCCTCGTTATCCTTCTGTGTATTTATGTCCGCATCTCCCTCAGTTGCATGTCGCATTCTCCTCATGCTGTGTGTTTCCCAGTGTGCATTATTTCCATTAGAATAATCCCAGTTTAGTTTTGATCTGTTTGTATCTGTCAAGCCTGAAATAAAGCAGTGTTTTTGAGTTCACAGTCTGCCTTTGAGTCCAGCGTGTGGGTCCCTTTCCTGCCTTTGCACAGCCGTTTCATGACAGTGCATAAAGTTACTGTTTGTCTATTGTTGCACATTGCTGTTATAAATTATATTGTAAATTATATTACAGTATTTTTCTTTATACTTGTAGCACCCCACCCGTGATACTGAGTCTAAATCCACTTACCTCAGTTTGGACCCCCTAGGCGGGGTGTTAGGTTCGTTACAGCCTAGATACCACAAAAGGTTCTGGTATAGACAGGAATCAGGGAAACTATCAGTAAACCTTTGCCTGCAAGTTAGACTTAACCAGTAGTAAAAGAATCAACCCCAGACAACTCTTTAACACAAACCAACCGTTTACTGAATGTAAGGGCAGGAAAAAAGTAATGTATAACACACCCTTTTCTTAACTCAACTCAAATGATATCCAGCTTTATAAACAAATGAAACATGCTGTGTAAATGAAATAATTCCCTTTGAAATTATGTTAAACAACACAAATTATGTTATCACCTCTTGGTAAGTGACTTACTAATATACACTCAAAAATATGCTATATAATCCACTAGATACACAATATTCACACATGGGCCCCACACACACTCACATTCACACTTGTTGCAGGCCTGTTTGCTGCTCACGCCGGACGATGGAGAAAAATCCTCTTCTCCCCAGTAAGAGCACGAAAGTCCAACTTACAGTTCAGTTGCTCGGTAGGTTTCCGTTCACCAGTCCCAAACTAAATCCACTCTCCGCTCTCCCTGCGGACCGGATGCTGTCTCTGCTACAGCGCGTTAGCCAGTCACTGTCCAGCTCTCCGACAGTCCATAGCAGCTGCCTCCGTGGCGCAGCCAAGCAGTCCGGGCTAGCCTTTAGCCTCGGCGGTCGTAGCTGGACACACAGTTTTTTCACGGTGGTACGACCGTTGAAACAAAAAGTCACTTCACCTGTCATCCAGGGAAGGACGGATGTTTTGCTGTGCTGTATTTTAATGTGAAGTGTACTTATTTATATTTTTATATTGCATGTATTGGTTATATTTTGTGCAGTGTTTTATTTAGTTTGCATGTTCTAGTTACCGTCAAATTGTCCTGGAGAGACTCCGCCCTTTCCCCCGTTTTTACTAATTGGACACACCTGAGAGGAAAGGCAAGGTAATTTACAGAGTGCTCAATGACACATAAGAGGGTTGGAGTTGGCGTTCGAAAGGAGATGACCAGCGACTGGGGACGCGCCACCACCAGCGACTAGGGACGCACAGCGGGCAGTCAGACGGCAATAACGACAAGAGCCAGCTTGTGCACTGCGGGAGAGCAGAAGCAGTGAGACAGCTGGTGCCGATTTGCAGTTTTAAAGAAGCGGCGGGCGGAGTTGAGAGCTCTGCCCACCCGGGGTAAGTCTTCGACTTAGCCCCTTTTATTGAATGAAAATTGCCGAAAAGAATAGTGACTGCCGCTCCCTCCCTTTCTTCAGCGTACCAGGACGCGGAATGCGGGGAGGAAGGCGAGGACTCCGCTGGGTTTCCCTTTTACATCACTTCGCTGGACTTTTTTAGTTCTTTGTGACTTTTATATCGTGGCGGATGCCACTGGACTTTTAATGTGTTTTATTGCTTTTTATTGTGTTATTCCTTGGCCAAGGTTGTTTTAATTCATTTTACATTTTTAACTATTTAAATATAATAAATTATATTTTTAATCTTACAGTTTTTAATTGTGTGCTTTCCCTTGGCGGCTCCACTGCTCTGCCCGTTTTGAGGAAGGTTTCCTTCCTTTTAAAAAAACACAAACATCTTGGAAATAAAATTCAGCCTTTCCGCTCCGTTACATAATTGGCGTTGTCGACATAGGATACGGAGCCAAGAGCAGTTTTTTTTTCTCTGTCCATCGGGTCCATTTGGACCTGCCAGTACCACTGGCTAAGTCCAGGGTGGAAACCACTTCGCTCGAGTAAGGCTTGTCAATGTCTCTCTATCGTGGCAAGGGGAAAGCATCTTTTAGCGTCACCGCATTCAATTTTCTGTAGTCCACACAGAACCTCCAGGCGCCATCCTTTTTCCACCAAACAATGGGTGCAGCCCACGGGCTACAGCTTTCCCGGATAACTCCCTTTGCCATCATATCTGCCAAGAGACTCCTCTTTCCTTATACATGCGGGGGGCAAAGGACGAACCTCTCTCTAATGGGAGCTGCATCACTGTGGGGATACAATGATGCACCAGGTCAGTCCTCCCGAATCTTCGTCATCTTTAGAGAACACCTTCTCCCATTTAAGCAATAAAGCACGTACGCGCCCGTTGCAGTCAGACAGGTCAGGTCTTCAATCAGTTTATTCATCTCCTCAGGTAATCTCCCCCTCCGTGGGGGCGCACACATCGACCAGAGCCACCTCCACCAACCGTCCGTCCCAAGGGACAGGCTCAGGTCCTGTGAGCCATGGTACGCGGCTTCATCCACGCAGATAGTTTTCCCAGTTTCTGGTAGCGACCTATAAAAAGAGGATAGGGGTGTGGGTTACAAATCCTCACTGGCACTTTCCCGGCCCTTACCATTACAAGGGTCCTCGCCACCCCCACATCAGGAGTTTCAGGCAGTGCCTCCACCAGGGCACAATAATCCGTTCCTTGCGGACCCGTCTGAGTCCGGCCCCACACCATTATTTCACTCCTCGGGGAACTTTAATTTTGCGTCGGCCAGCAGCCGTACATACCCCACCATTCCATCCTCCACGTACTTGCTTCTATCCGCTGCATGTTGCGAAGGCAGTCCTCCAGGCCTGTTGATTCGTTAATGGCTGTGGGACAGGAGCAGTCTTTTCGGCCACTTAAATACATTCCAACAGGCAGTCACAACATTCATACCAACAATCAGTGGGTGCGGCAATGGTCATCTTTTACCACCACAACCCCCGTCCAGGAACCTTAACACTCTACTTCCATGTCCAGGACAGCATAGGTGGTATAGGGAATTTCCAGACCATTGGCAGCTCTCAGCTTAAAGGCGGGGTTGGAGTTTTCTCAAGCTTAGCCTGGGGAAAAATGCTCATTAAACAAACTCTCCTGTACAACTCACTTGTGATCCTGTATCCAACAAGCCTGAACTCCACCCCCTCGATCACTATGTTCACTGTTGGACACTGCCCAATAAATGTTTCGTGGCCCTCAATTCCTTAGGTGAACCAAAAGCCCCCCTCGGACCTCAGCACAGGGTCATCTAGTTTAAACTTGGCTGGGAAGACATGGAGGTCTGGCAAAACCTAGCTATATGTCCTGCTGCTTACACCTCCGACAGATAGGCCGACCTTGTGCATCCCAGCTAGCATTTGATTGTCGCGGTCTTCTCCTAAACTGAGGTGCAGGCGGAAGAGTAGCTACAGCTGGCTGAGTGGAGCCTCTAATTTCCCTTACTAGCTCTGTGCCAATCCTTTAATTTGTGCCTTAACACCTCCAGTATCTCCTGTTTTAACACTGCCTCCAATCTTCTTTCTGTTCAACCTTAAAAGGAGCATGAGACTTATTTACAGACAGGCAGGTTACCTCAGACTGGGGCTGTACATGTTCTGAGTCTAGGAGCAGTGCCTCCTGGCGTATGGCAGCAAAATCTTGGTCTGGATTACGCCGCACATAGACCTTCAGTGCCTGACTTACAGGGCCCTCCCGCAATCCTAGCAACAATTGATCTCGTAGGGCTGCATCAGAGGGGACATTATCTGGATCATGCTTTCGCAACCTACAGTATATATCTCTCACCGCAAAATAAATGAAGAACAGTTTCACTTGAGTTCTGAGTGCAACTAAAAAACTGTGACCAAGAACTGGGGTGGGGACACGATCACCATATAAAGAGTCTAAAAAAGAAAGAGATTTTTGTACTTGGTCTCTTCACTGGTTTCAAGAACACTGACCTGACGTTAGCCTCACTGCTAGCGCTCCCAACACAATAGCAACTTTCCTCACTTCAGGCAAGTCCTGAGATCCCAGCAGCCCCCGCATCTGCTCCTTCCACTCCTGATATTGCACATCCTGATCAGGCCCTTTAAACTTTGGCAGCCACGGGGCTCCGGGATATACAGGCATCATCATATTGCTATTCCCCTGGCTAAC